>NC_135969.1:28351783-28657875 GCF_053455715.1 Rhinoraja longicauda | reverse complement strand
CTTCCGTCCACGTGACCAGGTGTATTTAAATGCATTTCGACGTATGATATTTTCGGTTTCCAATGGATTTATCAGAACGTAACCCCATCGTAAGTTGAGGAGCACCTGTACTTAATGTTGCACAAAATGTGAATTGAAACTACAGTGTATTAATAGCACAAAGTTACTTTAGGCTTGTTTCCGTGCTGTATCTCCAAACTAAACTAAACCAAACTGGCCTGTCAAAGAATGCAAAAGATCACAAAGTACTATTTCGAGAAGGGCAGATGGGTTCCCCCCAATGTCCTGTTCAATACTGATCCTTCAATGATGATCAGAGACGATGGCATCGCATTGTAGTTTGCGGGAGCTAGCAGTACAATATCAGCTGCTGCATTTTCTATAATAGAACAATGATCACGCTTTAAAATTACTTCACTGCCTGTAAAGGCGCTTTAATAGGTAGCCAGGCCATCGTTCTTTATTCGAAGGTGCTGAAAGTGCAGGCGTCTGAGCAGATTTGAGCCATGGCAAATCAAGGCTTTCCCCCAGTTAACCTTGGCATTTACTAAGACAAGGTCACATATTGGGGATAACATAGACTGCGGTTGCATTTGTACAGTGCCATCCACAGACAAAGAACACAGCACCACTTTATGTCTTTATTTTTTATCTCTTTCATGCTTCGTTGCGTTAGGTTGGCAGTGAATATTAAGCAGGCTGTTGCTGGGATTGGCAGGCCTGGATGAATCTGATTCAGAATTTGTGACTGGGGCTGCGGCAGTTTTTGCTGAATTATTAACTGTATATGCAGTGAGCCTACAAATTGCCAGAGAATTGTGTGAATGTGCGGCACGGAAGGAAGGCCATTCGGTCAATTCATGTCAACGCTGCTAAATGCTAAATCTATTCATGTTCATCCTACCTCGCAGCTCTCAGTCAGTAACTTTGTTATGTACGGAGGCACAGGAGACTGCAGATGCAGGAATCTGGAGCAAGAAGCATTGTGCTCCAGTCTGTCCTGGGCATCATCAATGGGGGGGATGAAACGCTGACCTTGAATCTACCTACTGTTATCAGCCACTGGCTCCTGTCTCACCACTCCCTTTCTCCTCTTTATATTGGCCTCCTTCCCTCTCCACTCTTAGTCCCAATGCAGGGTTTCGACCCGAAACTTCGACAGTTCCTTATCCCCCCACAGACGCTGCTCGACCCACAGAGTTCCTCCGGCGGGTTGTTTATTACTCTCTGCATTAATTGCTTTTGTTCCTTCCTCGTCTCCCTTGGCACCGTTGTCTTGCTGCTGCTGCACCTCTCGAGCCAGCCGGTTTGAAGCTCTCGAAGGGACTCGACCAAGAGGTTTGCCAGCATTCCTGTGCGCAGCGGCCCAGTATTTGACTGCCCACCGACCTAATGCTGGGAGTCACCCTAGCAGTTGGATGCAAACAGGATATTTGGCTGGGAATGAGAAATAAGAAGAGGGTGATCATTTCATTGGATTGTACTATCGGCCCTCAATACTCAGCAAAATCAAGGATAGCAAAATATATAGGGCGTCATGAGTAGCTGCTATAATAATGGCACATGTAATGGTGTTTTGTTAACTTTCAAATAGCAATTGGGACTGCCACATTGCTAAAGTGTGGATAGGGTACAATTTATTAAGTGTGTTCAGGAACAATTTCTCAATCAATATGTAGATAGCCTTACTACAGAATGGATAAAACTTGACCTGCTCTAGGGAAATAATATGGAGCAGGTTTTAGTTTAGTTTAGTTTATAGATACAGTATGGAAACAAGCCCTTGGGCCCACCGAGTCCGCATCGACCAGCGATCACCGCACACTAACACTATCCTGCGCACAATAGGGACAATTGACAATTTGACCGAAGCCGATTAATCTACAAACCTGTACATCTTTGGAGTGTGGGAGGAAACCGGAGCACCCGGAATAAACCCACTCAGGTCATGGGAAGAACGCTCAAACTGTACAGACAGCAACCGTGGTCAGGATCGAACCTGGGTCACTGGCGCTGTAAGGCAGCAACTCTACCGCTGTGCCACTGTGCTGTCCATGAAGGGGACTGAAGCATTTGCAGGGAGCACCTTGGGACCAGTGACCATAATTTGATGTGTAGGAATGAACTGCAGATGCTGGATAGACACAAAATGCTGGAGTAACTGAACGGGTCAGGCAGCATCTCTGGAGAAACGGACAACATGGAAAATAGTTTTCCTGTTGGCTAAATATTGAAACATCGGGCTAGCATTTCACCTTTTTCCAGTTTTTTTGAAGATCCCAGACATAGAGAGGATTTAAAATTGGTCAGCATTTGAAAGATGCAGGTTCCACATGCACCACCGCATGGTGACCATACTGTTTGGGAGATAGTCGGCTAAGGGATGGGAGATGATGTCTCCTGACTGCAGTTTGCTCCAGTGAAGACCTTTATCTTGAAGTGCTGAACAGACGATAGAGCGTGCATTTTTCAATAAAATAGCTCAAGTGGACTCTCGTACAGGCAACATTAACATGATGAATTTGTGTTTAAGTAGGGTTTTCCTGCTTACATAACATCTTTAATTAACAAAACATTCCAGGGCTATTTGGATGGAACTGAGAAATGAGAAGAGGTTGATTATTTTATAGGGTTTGTATTATAAGTCATCAACAGCTCTTGCAGGGCTGAACACAGGCTACGGTCATCACCAAGCAACACAAAGACAAATTAGGGCAGAACTAAATTGGTCAGGGAGAGCTTTACGGGTGCTCTGTATTCTTGATCTTCCAATCTACCTCGTTCTGACCCTTGCAATTTGTTTTATCTGCACTTTCTCTGTAGCTGTAACACTATAATCTACACTCCATTTATTTTCTCTTTTACACAAGCTGTTGTACTTATGTCTGGTATAATCTGCCTGGATGTAGGGTTTTCCTGTCTAAACAAAGTCTTTCGCTGCATCCCGGTACATATAAAAATAATAAACCCATTTCAATACCAAATGCTGCAATTATCCAGAAGGCCAGGCAGCATCTTGAAATGATTTCTTCTCCATTGATGTTGCCTGATTTGTTGAGAACAACTGCATGGTCTGAAGAAGGGGTCTAAGCCCGGAACGTCACCCATTCCTTCTCTCCAGAGATGCTGCCTGTCCCGTTGAGTTACACCAGCATTTTGTGTCTACCTTCGATTTAAACCAGCATCTGCACTTCTTTCCTACACTGCATGGCTTTAAATATAAGTTAAAAAAAATGCAGATGATGGAAATCTAAAATAAAAACAGAAAATAGTGGAAACACTCACAGATCAGGAAGCATCTGTCGAAGATGAAGGGGCTTCAACACGCAAAATGTTAATTCTGCTTCTCTTTCTGTGGATGTTATCCGTCCATTTGAGCATTCCCAGTGCATTTGTTGTTTTGGCAGTGATTTACATGCAAAATAAAGCTTATTATTTAATTACATAGTCATTCTTGGGAAACAATAGGATTCACAGATGTGGACCTCATGAAGGGTCTCGACCCGATATGTCACCTATTCCTTTTCTCCAGAGATGTTGCCTGACCCGCTGAGTTACTCCAGCGTTTTGTGCCTATTCTCAATGTCGAAAGACTGGCTGGATTTCAGAAGTGTGTCAGTTAGGAAAGGCTAACAATAAATAGTGTGGGAATAGCAAAGGTGGGAAAACCAGACTCAAATGACCATCGACCACGGTGCAAATGAATGGCAGAATATTTCTGACGTGTTAGCCGTTTCATCCTACCCTGGGGTTATTGTATTTTTGGTTGAAAGCTAATTTTGCCTGTATATAGATGAATTAAAGCATAAAGTAGATACAAACGTTATCTTTGTTACATTAAAATACATCCATTGATCCTGCTGTTCTGTACCTCTTCCTGACGGGAGGATTCTATTGATGACCCATGCAAATGAGAATATAAAACAGCTCCTTATGGGAGCCAAAACTCTGATTCTTCTTTCTCTTTTATTTTTCCCACTTACCAAATGGGTTTCTACTTTCGTGTAAATCCTCTATCTTAAATTACGTTTACTGGAAAATCTCATCACTCGAAATCGAAAGGGAAGAGCAAGCAAGAGTGTTTAATTGTCATGTGGACCAACTACATTGTAGCAGCATAACAGGTCTGTAAACACAATACACATAGGTAATATATAAGGAACAAAAACTCAATACATTCAATAAGTTAATAACCGCCTGTGGATTGAGACAGTTATTACACTAGAAGACATGAAGGGTCCAGGTTGGAGGCTTGTGTAGATGTATGTGTGAAGCCTGTAATAATCTTGATTTCTTCCTTTCTATGTTTTCCCGAGTGTAATCTCATTCAGACCCACTGACATTTCCATCTCTTATCCATTTCCTTTATCACCGTAGCTACAAATGATGTTGGGAATTTCACTAATTGTGGTAATTATTTGCTGAGTGACAGTATAATGAGAACATTAACCTGATTCCAATTGTTACAAGCTATTTGGGGAATTATTATTTTTTAATTTATTTGTTGTGAGGCACTAAATGCAGCAAGTAAGGGTAATACAGGTCCACCCCCGATTTTCCGACAACTAATGGTCCGGCACCTCCTTTAATATGGACAAAATAACAAGAACGCACTTGAAACCGTCCCACCCGAATGTCTCCCTGAAAATGCAGCGCTTACGCTGGGTGAGGCGGCCGATCACATCCTCGTTGGGACTTATAGACAATAGACAATAGGTGCAGGAGGAGGCCATTCAGCCCTTCGAGCCAGCACCGCCATTCAATTCGATCATATCATATCATATCATATCATATATATATACAGCCGGAAACAGGCCCCCTCGGCCCTCCAAGTCCGTGCCGCCCAGCGATCCCCGCACATCAACACTATCCTACACCCACCAGGGACAATTTTTTTTACATTTACCCAGTCAATTAACCTACACACCTGTACGTCTTTGGAGTGTGGGAGGAAACCGAAGATCTCGGAGAAAACCCATGCAGGTCACGGGGAGAACGTACAAACTCCTTACAGTGCAGCACCCGTAGTCAGGATCGAACCTGAGTCTCCGGCGCTGCATTCGCTGTAAAGCAGCAACTCTACCGCTGCGCTACTCTCAATCAGTACCCCGTTCCTGCCTTCTCCCCATACCCCCTCACTCTATTATCCTTAAGAGCTCTATCCAGCTCTCTCTTGAAAGCATCCAACGAACTGGCCTCCACTGCCCTCTGAGGCAGAGAATTCCACACCTTCACCACTCTCTGACTGAAAAAGTTCTTCCTCATCTCCGTTCTAAATGGCCTACCCCTTATTCTTAAACTGTGGCCCCTTGTTCTGGACTCCCCCAACATTGGGAACATGTTTCCTGCCTCTAATGTGTCCAATCCCCTAATTATCTTATATGTTTCAATAAGATCCCCCCTCATCCTTCTAAATTACAGTGTATACAAGCCTAATTGCTCCAGCCTTTCAACATACGACAGTCCCGCCATTCCGGGAATTAACCTAGTGACTTCCGCAGCCGGACTTCCGATCGGTGGGTTGAATTTGCCCCCTGCGGCTGGGTCTCTGGAACTCCGGCCCAGCCCGAGCCGCCAGATCCGTTCCCATAGCTGGCTTCCAAGGCCAAACTCGCGGGTTGGTATCTCCGGCAAAACAGGTAATCCGGCAAGACTCTGGAAACAAGGGTGCCAGAAAATGAATGGTGGACCTGTTTAATGATTATTATCACTTGTACTTTTATTTACAGGTTTCAGTCAGAAAGTAACTATCATCCCACTTCTGATATTCCTTTGGGGGATCTGGGTTTCAGAGTAAGGTCAGTATTTATTGCCTATCTCTGATTGCCCTTGAGTGGAAGGAGGACCGTGTTCCTGAACTGTTGCAGTCATAGGGAGGTTTGACAATTCCTCCGGGTTTCCTCAGCGTGCTCCAGTTTCCAATCACATCCCAAAGACGAGCAAATTTGTAGGTTAATTTGCCTCTGTACATTCCCCTGCATGCCTAGGGAATGGAAGCAAAAGTGGGATAACATAAAACTAGTGTGAATGGGTGATCAATGGTGGGCATAGACTTGGTGGGCCGAAGGACCTGTTTTCATGCATCTTTCAATCAATTCAATCAATGTTAAGGCTTATTTCAAAAGTAATTTCTTCTTGTCAGCTCTTTACTAAAGCTTTGAACACGATCATTCAGACTCAGGTTACCTGAGGCTTGTTGGTAGCTTGTAATTACAGTGCGTTACCATCAGTTAGGTCTGGTGTGGGCTCACATAGACCTCTTTGCTAGAACTTTGAGATGATCTTCCACACTCTTTTCAACAGTACATTCTGGTTTTAAAGCCCTCGTGACCTGAGCTGCAGTTTATTTGTGTTTTTCCCGTGTGGCATTTATCAGAGAGTGTTAATGCTGATGGTCTATGTACATTATTACACCTATGGTTGGGTCTTGTTCTTTCCTTGCATACCGTGTAGTCACCCCTCATGACTGGAAATTCCTCTTTAATCCATGATGCCAAACGATTAAGCAAAAACAAATCTCTGGAAGAACACAGTGGTCCAGGCAGCATCCATGGAGGGATGATGTTTTGGATCGCTACCCTTGTTCAGAGTCTGGAGAGCAACATCATCTGTCCATTTCCCTTCACAGATGCTGCCTGACCCTTTGAGTTCCTCCAGCACTTTGTTTCTTGCTCAAGATCTGCAGTCTGCAATCTCTTCTGTGCCAAACAATTAACAGAGCCTTTAGCAAACATGACTGTGATAAACTAATGCACCTTGATTCCAAATAAAATCCAGGGCCTCCTTGAATAATCTGGTTAAGTCCGGAGATAAGCGTTTTGATATCCGGGATGTAGCTCTGAAATCCAGGTAAACGAGAAAATGTTAGCTTTCCCTTTCCATTATCGTGAGGTCTAAAGAAGCATTAAACACATGCTAATCTTTCTACCTTTCTCAAGCTAAGGAAAGGAAAACAATTGCACAACAATATGCAACATCTTTTAGATGGAAGATAAACAAACTTGTGAAACCCTGCAAGGTACAACTCAGTATGCAGTTGCTTGTTATCATTGTTTTCATTCTGTCTGGATGGCATTGTAAAATCCTGAAATTATCATTCTACATCATTGTGTGAAATCTTTGGTTGCCCGGCAACCAAGGAATATCAAAAGAATGCCCTTGTCATTGGGGATTACAAAAACATAATTGGTTTCATAAAGTTTTATGGAGCAATTTAGTGTTGATTGTAATCAAATGAATCTTCATCTTTCCCTCTCTGGTGTGTCTTTGACAGCTCTGCAGGATCAATCAGCTCCTGAAATTAGTATCAGGCCATTCTCCTATTTTTTTTCTAAAACCTTCCCGGAAATCGTGCTGGATCAAGGGAAAGCAAGGAAGAGGTTACTTTTTCACAATGGCCACGGTGCTCGGCTTGGACAGAGAGTGGAGTTTACACTGGGGCAAAATGATCAATGCAAATAGGGGTTATCGAGTCATAGAGCATTGTTGAGTGATACAGCATGGAAACAGGCCCTTTGACCCAACTGGTCCATGATGACCAAGATGCTCCATTTAAGTTCATCCCATTTGCCCACGTTTGGCCCATATACCTCTAAACGTTTTCTATCCATGTACCTGCCCAAGTCCCTTTTGATGGTGTGATAGTACCTGCCTCAACTACTTCTTCTGACAATTCCATATAGCCTCCACCCTCTGTGAAAAAAATTGTCCCACAGGTTTGTATTTTTTCCATTCCCCTGCCATGGGTAAATGACCCTGCATTCAGCCGATCGATATTTTCCCTTTTATTCCCCATATTTTCTATATTATTGTCTATATTTTATTTTCAATGCAATGTTCAGATGAATTCTTCTATCCTTTGGATTAGAGTAAATGGATGCTTGATGGCCAGAACTGACTCAATGGGCTGAAAGGCCTGATTTCCTGCTACAAGATTGCTTGATTCCAATTGCCCCCCAGCACCCTGTTCACATTGCATGAAAATGCATTTACATCTAATACCTCACCATCATTGCCCCTCATAACACACCTACCTGTGCTTTATGCAGAGCTGTAGCAGTAGGAGGGATGCAGTGTTAGCAGTCATACTTTGATTAAACTTTATAAGATAATGGACAGATTAAATTGCGTTTTCACTATCTAATAGTGGATAGTTAAAACCACTATTTCTAAACGTCTATTGAGTGATGCTGCCTGTCTCACTGTTACTCCAGTATTTCGTGTTTATCTTTGGTGTAAACCAGCATCTCCAGTTCCTTCACACACTATTTCAGTATCTACTATTAGATTATTTGACAACATTTTGATTGAAATGAGTTCTGAGAAATTGGAACGTCACGTCAAGTCGAGTTTATTGCCATATGCACACGTTCATTGAGATACAGTTACAATGAAAATCTTGCCTGCTGCAGCAGCAGCATCACAGGTACATTGGCCCAAAACATAAATTACACATAAATTATACATAAGTTGCAGGATGGAAAAAAATGTTTAAATTCTTCAAAAAAAGACTTTAGAGCAAATTGGAATTAGGAAAAGAAATAAGTCCATGGTACTGTTCGAGGTTTTGTTTTGCAGAGTCAGGTTCAACATGGCACAGGAGATTTATTCACAAAATGCTGGAGTAACTCAGCAGGTCAGGCAGCATCTCGGGAGAGAAGGAATGGGTGACGTTTCGGGTCGAGACCCTTCTTTAGTCTCGACCCGAAACGTCACCCATTCCTTCTCTCCCGAGATGCTGCCTGACCTGCTGAGTTACTCCAGCATTTTGTGAATAAATCGATTTGTACCAGCATCTGCAGTTATTTTCCTATGGCACAGGAGATTCACTGACTTCCCCTGACAGTGAGGTTTTTTTTTAACTGCATGTCTGGAAGAAGAGGGATTTTGGCCACAAATGGAAAAGCTAGGACTGTTTTCCTCAGAAAGGTAAGAAGGTTACGAGGAGATTCATAGAGGAGAATGGGTTGATTAGAGAGAATTCCTCCCAGCACCCTGTGCACATTGCATGAAAATGCATTTACACCTAATACCTCACCGACATTTCCCCTCATGACATTAAATTAGAGAGAATAATTTTCAGGGTTGTGGGTAAAAAAATGGTTAGACAAGATTGCTCATCTCGGAGCTGGAGCATGTTTGATGGGCTGAATGGCCTCCTTCTGTAGTGCAACAATTCTGTATCGTGTCAATTCATTGACTTGTGTTTCTGCAGCCAATTCACAACTCTACAATCAGTCTGACATGTTTTTTGGATCAGGTGGAGATCACCTTGTGTTAGAGCACATGGCGGCAAATTGGGGGCAGCACAGTGGCACAGTGGGGTAGAGTTGCTACCTGACAGCGCCAGAGGCCTGGGTCCGATCTTGACTATGGATGCTATCTGTACAGAATTTGTATGTTCTCCCTGTGACCACATGGATTTTCTCCGGGTGCTCTGGTTACCTCCTACACTCCAAAGACATGTGGGTTTGTAGGGTAATTGCAGGTTAATTGGCTAAAATTGTAAATTGTCCCCAGTGTGTTGGATAGTGCTATTGTACAGGGTGATCGCTGGTCGGTGCGGACTCAGTGGGCCATAGGGCCTGTTTCCGCTTTGTATCTCTGAAGTCTAAAAGTCTAAAGAGAGATAGGAAGCTGATAAAGTTTATCTGAGTCAGTTTGTTTTCTGGATTATTTTTGATTGTCTAAAAAGATCAAAGAGGAATACACTTCACAACTGAATTAGGTTTTTATACATTTTTCATCCTTCCTTTGATATGACAGAGAGGGTAGTGGGTGAGGTGCCGTGTGGGCTGGGCTGCACAACTGAATGGTATAAGCTTACAAGGAACAATAGACCTTTTCTTGTCAACTATTTCTTTATTGCTGCATGCATTTTTTGATCACCTAAAATCGAACATAGAATTCCAATTTCCTCCTCACTGGAGACCAGCAACTCAGAATAATCTCCACTGACACAGGACCATGTTCTTGAGATGTGTTTTGGTATTTCATTGCTTCCCTCTCAAGAAAATGTCTGTTTCAACTTGTAAATGTCAGACATATTCCATTGTAAAACACATTGCACACTTCCATGCAAGAAGACATCCACCATTCGTGATGTTCATCACTTAGAGCGGCATACATGTTTTCACAGTGCAGTCATTTTTCTCATCTGTGCCACTTGGCCATGCATTTTGATGGAGCATGTTGCAATTTCACAAGAGGCAATCTTGTTCACGAAGGGAAGCTGTAAACAATGGAGGACCCTAAAAACAAGTCAAACAAATCTCCACGGTCTCCCTAGCAAACTCCTCCAGCTTCACGGTTCTATACTCAATGCAATGTTCAGATGATAGGTCTCATTCAAAGGATCTTCCGCAGCTCAGGCGTAGCAATAAGCAATTGTTGTAAAGAAAGGGTCGACTGGGCTTACATTCACTGAAATTTAGGATAAGAGGGGACGTTACATAGATACAGATATATAGACAATATGTGCAGGAGTAAGCCATTCGGCCCTTCGAGCCAGCACCGCCATTCAATGTGATCATGGCTGATCATCCACAATCAGTACCTCATTCCTGCCTTCTCCCCATACGCCTTGATTCTGCTATCCCTAAGAGCTCTATCTAACTCTCTCTTGAATGCATCCAGTGAATTGGCTTCTAATGCCTTCTGAGGCAGAGAATTCCACAAATTCACAACTCTCTGTGTGAAAAAGATTTTTCTCATCTCAGCTCTAAATGGCCTTCCCCTTATTCTTAAACTGTGGCCCCTGGTTCTGGGCTCGCCCAACATCAGGAACATGTTTTCTGCATCTAGTGTGTCCAAACCCTTAATAATTTTATATGTTTCTATAAGATGTCCTCTCATCCTTCTAAATACCAGTGAATACAAGCCCAGTCACTCCATTCTTTCATCATATGACAGTCCCGCCATCCCTGGAATTAACCTTGTGAACCTACGCTGCACTCCCTCAATAGCAAGAATGTCCTTCCTCAAATTAGGAGACCAAAACTGCACCTAATACTCCATGTGTGGTCTCACCAGGGCCTTGCACAACTGCAGAAGGACCTTTTTGCTCCTATACTCAACTCCTCTCTTCATGAAGGCCAACGTGCAATTAGCTTTCTTCACTGCCTATTGTACCTATATGCTTACTTTCAGTGCCTGATGTACTAGGACACCCAGGTCTCGTTGTACTTCCCCTTTTCCTAACTTGACACCATTCAGATAATAGTTTGCCTTCTCATTCTTGCCTCGTAAGTGGATAACCTCACATTTATCCACATTATACTGCATCTGTCATGCGTCTGCCCACTCACCCAACCTGTCCAAGTAACACTGCATCCTCATAGCATCTTCCTCACAGTTCACACTGCCACCCAGCTTTGTGTCATCTGCAAATTTGCTAATGTTACTTTTAATTCCTTCATCTAAATCATTAATGTATATTGTAAATAGCTGCGGTCCCGGCACTGAGCCTTGCAGCACCCCTTTAGTCACTGCCTGCCTTTCTGAAAGGGACCCGTTAATCCTTACTCTTTGTTTCCTGTCTGCCAACCAATTTTCTATCCATGTCAATACCCTACCCCCAATACCATGTGCTCTAATTTTGCCCTCTTATAGAAACATATAAAATTCTTAAGAGATTGGACAGGCTGGATGCAGGAAAAATGTTCCCGATGTTGGGGGGGGGGGGAGTCCAGAATCAGGGGTCACGGTTTAAGAATAAAGGGTAGGCCATTTAGGACTGAGATGAGGAAATAACCTTTTCACCCAGAGAGTTGTGAATCTGTGGAATTCTCTGCCACAGAAGGCAGTGGAGGCCAATTCACTGTATGTTTTTAAAAGAGAGATAGATATAGCTCTGAGGGCTAACGGAAACAAGGGATATGGGGAGAAAAGAGGAACAGGGGACTGAATTTGGATGATCAGCCATGATCATATTGGATGGCGGTGCTGGCTTGAAGGGCCGAATGGCCTACTCCTGAACCTATTTTTTTCTGTTTCTAATTGTTCCATTTTCGTTTACCAACACGCATGCCACAGACCAAAAAAATATAATCTTTAGTGGTGGCACAGTGGTGCAGCTTGTAGAGCTGCTACCTCACAGTGCCTGAGAACTGGGTCCGATCTTGACCTTGGATGCTATCTGTGTAGATTCATAAGCACCACCCTCTAACCAAAGAAATTCCTCCTCATCTCTGTTCTAAAGGTAGGTCCTTATATTCTGAGGCTATGGCCTCTGTGGACCTAGACTCTCCCACATGTGGAAATATTCTCTCCAAATCCACTCTATCCAGGCCTTTCATTATTTGGAACTTTCAATGAGGTCTCCCCCTCATCATTCTAAAGGAAAGTTTATACATTCTCCCTGTGACTGCGTTGGTTTTCTCTGGATGGTCCGGTTTCCTCCTAGATCCCAAAGATATTCAGTTTTGTTAATTGGCCCATGTAAATTGCTCCTAATGTGTAGGGAGTGGATGAGAAAGTGGTATAACATAGAATGTGTGTGCATGGGTTTTCGAAAGTCGACATGGACTCAGTTGGGCCAGAATAGCCTGTTTCCATGCTGTATCTCTAAAATAATCTAAAATTAAAAATCTATGTTTTTTTTCATTGGTTAAACGACTCAAGTTTCTTCTATTTTAGTCTTAAATTACCTCAGGATTTTTCTCAAAGCTTCAAAAGACCCCGGGATTTTTTTATCAGTGTCTCTGGAAGATGGGGAATTTTGTCCGCATGGTCAGATAGGAAAAGTTGGGACTGTTCTCCTCAGAATGAAGAAGGTTGCAAGGAGATTTGATAGAGGAGGACGAGTTCATGATTAAATTGGAGAGAATAATTTGCAAGATTGTGGGTAAAGAGTAGGACAGACAAGATTACACTCTAGACTCTGGACTCTCTAGACTCCAGAGAACGCAGAAACAGGCCCTTAGGCCCACCAAATCCATGCTGACCTGTGATCACCCTGTACACTGGTTCTATACTACACACTCGGGACAATTTATCATTTACAATTTACAAGGCAATTAATCTACAAACATGTACGTTTTTGGAGTATGGAAGAAAACCGGAGCACCTGGAGAAAATCCGCGCAGTCACAGGGAGAACGTACAAACTCCATACAGAGAGCAGGCATTGTCAGGATCGAACTCAGGTCTCTAGGCTGTAAGGTAGCAACTCCACCCTGCGCCACTGCGTCGCCCCCTAGTTGGACTAGTTGGAACTGGAATATATTCGGGCTAAATGGCCTCCTTCTGTACTGTAAGAATTATATACTGTTACAATTCTTTGACTCTGGTTAATTATCTGGGTTTCTGCAGCTAATCCAACACTTCATAAGCACTTGTACTAATAGATTCCTAAATTGAATTCCAATGTTAAATCTCCCTCAAAGGGATTCAAAAACATATCCTCTGGATAATCCATCTAGCTTTCTGGAATAGCAGTCAACAATATAATGAATGTACCATTACATCCAGCAGTGCATTGTTTCAATACATGATATTGACATTTTCCATAATCGCTGCACTACAAAGCCATGTGTCTCATATTTTCCCTGAATGATTATTTAACATGTCTTCTGCAGAGAGTGCATCATTCTGTGTCTGTCACCAAAACTCTTGCCAGAAGTTGAAAAACTTGTTTATGCCCAAGGTTAACTTCTAACTTGAAAAACAATGTTTAATTAAAGGTTGTCCTGCAAAAGCAGTCAACATCTGCAGTAGAAACGATTTCCTCTCCCTGTGATGATTGCCAAACGGAGAATATTCCACCTGGGCAGCCTTTCATTTACAACGCATGAGGTTGGAAGTCATTCAAACACAGAATGTCTGAAGTGCATATAAAATATGCACCACAATGGGAAAAGAAGGCCACTGTGGAAATGCAAACACTTTTATACTGCTTGAAAGAATAAGAATAAAGCTGAAAGGGCCACAGAGAAGATTTGGGAAAATGTCAGGAATCGGGTGCCTGAGCAGTAGGGAGAGGTTGGGCAGGCTAGGATTGAGTGTAGGAGGCTGAGAGACAATCTTAAACATAGAAACATAGAAAATAGGTGCAGGAGGAGGCCATTTGGCCCTTCGAGCCAGCACCGCCATTCATTGTTATCATGGCTGATCATCCACAATCAGTTGTACCGGGCCCTGGTGAGACCGCACCTGGAGTACTGTGTGCAATTTTGGTCTCCAAATTTGAGGAAGGGTATTCTTGCTATGGAGGGCGTGCAGCGTAGGTTCACTAGGTTAATTCCCGGAATGGCGGGACTGTCGTATGTTGAAAGGCTGGAGCGATTGGGCTTGTATACACTGGAATTTAGAAGGATGAGGGGGGATCTTATTGAAACATATAAGATAATTAGGGGATTGGACACATTAGAGGCAGGAAACATGTTCCCAATGTTGGGGGAGTCCAGAACAAGGGGCCACAGTTTAAGAATAAGGGGTAGGCCATTTAGAACAGAGATGAGGAAGAACTTTTTCAGTCAGAGAGTGGTGAAGGTGTGGAATTCTCTGCCTCAGAAGGCAGTGGTGGCCAGTTCGTTGGATGCTTTCAAGAGAGAGCTGGATAGAGCTCTTAAGGATAGCGGAGTGAGGGGGTATGGGGAGAAGGCAGGAACGGGGTACTGATTGAGAGTGATCAGCCATGATCGCATTGAATGGCGGTGCTGGCTCGAAGGGCTGAATGGCCTACTCCTGCACCTATTGTCTATTGTCTATTGTAACCCGTGCCTGATTCCCTAGCCCCTAATATTGTCTGATTCCGCTAGCCCCTAGAGCTCTATCTAAGTCTTTTAAATTCATCCAGTGAATTGACCTCCACTGCCTTCTGTGGCAGAGAATTCCACAAATTCACAACTCTCTGGGTGAAAAGGTTTTTTCTCATCTCAGTTTTAAATGGCCTCCCCTTTATTCTTAGACTGTGGCCCCTGGTTCTGGACTCGCCCAACATTGGGAACATTTTTCCTGCATCTTGTCCAGTCCTTTTATAATTTTATATGTTTCTGTTAGATCCCCTCTCAATCAACCTACAAATTTGTACATCTTTGGAGTGCGGGAAGAAACTGGGGCACCCGGAGAAAACGCACGCAGGTTCACAGGTGGCGCCATAAGTGACAGCCTCGCCAACAACCTGTCTCATCCCTTTCTTTTTTGTTGTTGTTTTTAGTTTGTTTAATTTGTATGTTTTAGTGTATCTTTAGTTTTGTATTGTGTGGGGAGTGGGGGGGGGGTTGGGGGAAACTTTTTTATCTCTTCCCTTGATGGAGATGCAACTTCTTCCGGGTCATATATCCATCCGCATTGCGGCCTTACATCCTGGAGCTGGCGGTCCCTTTGTTAGGGATCGATTTTTGGAGCTCTAATTGCAGGAGCTTCGACCGCCCTCATCACGGGAACCTCGATCACCCCGTTGTGGGGGCTTCGATCACCGACTGCGGGAGCTTTGATCGCCCCTACTGCGGAGGTTTTGATCGTCCTGACCGAGGGAGAAAAGGAGGATGAAGGTAAAAGTTATTTGCCTTCCATCACAGTGGGGAATGTGAGGTCGCTGAAAAACAAGATAGACGTGCTGCCTGTGCTGGCGGGGACTCGGAGGGAGTGCTGTGAGTGAGGTGATCTCGGTGTTTGCGAGAACATTGCTCCATGAGAACATCCCGGAGTCCAGTGCGAGTGTAGACGGCTTTCTGACTGTTCGGGCGGACAGGGACTGCAGGGAGGGACTGCAGCGGTCGGTACAACTCTGGTCACATCACGGTGAAGGAGCGTGTGTGTGGCCCGGACATTGAACTGATTGCTATGGGTCTCCACTTATGTTATGTGCCCTGGGGATTCTCACACACTGCTGTGGTGGCTGTTTATGTTTAATCTTTGTGTAGTTTTGTAACTTATTGCTTTTTTGGTATGACTGTATGGTAAATCAAATTTCACTGTACCTCGGTACACATGGTAATAAAGGACCATTGAACTATTGGACCATTGAACCATTTAAGAAACTGGGGCACCCGGAGAAAACCCACATAGGTCAAGGGGAGAGCGTTTTAACTCAGTACAGACAGCACCCATAGTCAGGATCGAACCTGGGTCTCTGACGCTTTAAGGCAGCGACTCTACTGTTGCGCCAGGGTCATATTTGTTGGACCTTCAAAGTCTGAGTCAGTTTGTCCACCACTACAGTCTGCAGTCAGATACTACAAAACTCTTTATTCCCTGACTTCCGATTCCAAACCCCGAATCGCGGGGCTTGGGTCGGCCCGCTGCGGACCTTTCACCGTTCGGCGTAGCCTGCAATAGGCCGCGGGATTTTCTCTGCCCGGCGGGGGCTTCAATGTCGGGAGCCCCGACATGGCAATTTCAACAGCCTGACCCCGGGAGGGAAGAGAGAGACATTCTGGCCTTCCATCACCGAGAGGAGGTGACTGGAGGAGACTCATTGTGATGGATATTTTTTTAAATATATGTTGGTTTTGTGATTGTGTGTGTTATTGTTTTATTTTTATTGCTTCTTATTGTTGGACTGTGGGTAAAGGAATTTCGTCCAAAAACATGTTTTTGGATGAAAATAAAGGCTATTCTGATTCTGATTCTCTTCTGACCTTAGAGAGGAATGAGTGTCTCCCTGAGATTACCCTGTTGTAATTTTGGGTGCCCATTGGGACTCCCCTTCATGTTCTCTTAACATTGAGAAAAAGTCTTGGTCCAAAAAGAGTGGACAGTACTGTCCTGTACATAAAATCCTCTAATGAGCAACACCGTCAGTCAATGCCAGAATTACCATAATCCTCACATTTTAGTTAAAACAAGTTCCCTGAAGGATAGAACTGAGGACAGCAGGAGGGTGGCACAGTGGCCTAACAAGTGGTGGCACAGTGAGACTGCTACCCAGAGCCTACTGACTCTGTAGTCTTATGGGTGAGAACCATGATTTTCTAAAGCAAACCCAGAACCTTCCAATTCCCCTCTGCCAAGACCTGAGATTCTAAACAGACAATGTGGCCGCTCCAGAAAGTCTGAACTGACAAATGCAATCAGTCTTACCCTGCCTCAGGACATGGCATCAACGCGACAAGAAGATTAATGACCTCACACACACACAGCCAAGGTAAGAATTATTGCTCGTCTCATCTCACCTCTCTGCATCACAGACTGGCACATCTTTCTTCTTCCTCCACCACCACCATCACCCCCCCCCCCCCCCACCCCCATCACTATCCATCCCCCATCTCCAAAACCACACGTTGTGACAAGCCCTCTCCCATCCTCGTCGCAATTGAAATATCATAAATGGCTACTGCAATCATAGAAAGAAAGGATTGTTGTTAGCTGGTTGCATTGGTATTGAGGGAGGAGAGGCAGAGACGGGAGAGTGCACTTAAAATGGATATTACAGCAGACAGTCCCTTGGTGAAATGCTTTATTCCTGTCAGTTGTTCTGTTCAGAAAAGAAAAGCAAATGATTGCTATCATAATTATCTACATATGTGCTTCACAGAGAGAACATTAATAAACCAGACATATTTTTAAACAACATTCTAGTGCTTTCATGGCTACCATTACTCAAATTAGCTTTTCTCCCTTAAATTCCAGATTGTATTTAATTACTTCAAGTTAGATTCCCCAGCTGTTGTGGTGAGAATCAAACTCATGTTTCTAGTATCATAACAATTTCCCTGTTATAGAGATTGTATTCTGCTGCAACATTTGTACTAATAATAGTCAGAGGAGAACTGAACATGATACCTGGAGGCTTGTGTATGTTAAGTTATATAAACTGGGCAGGGCTTCAATTGATGGTGCCTAAACTAGTCTTGGAGTCATACAACATGAAAACAGGGCCTTCAGCCCAAGTTATCCATGCCCTATCTAAGCTAGACACCATTTACTCTTATTTGGCCCATATCTCTTTAAACATTTCCCATCTGGGTATCTTGCAAAGGTCTTTTAAATGCTGTTATGGCATCTGCCTCAACTACCTCCTTTGGCAGTTTGTTCCATATACCCACAACCCTCTAGGTGAAAAGTTGCCCCTCAGATTTCTATTAAATCGTTCCCCTCTCACCTTAAACCTATACCCTCTGGTTCTTAATTCAGCTACTCTGGGTAAAATACCCTGTGCATTCCTCATCCCTCAGCCTCCTGCTCTGCAGGGAATAAAGTCTTACCCTGCCCAACCTCTCCCTATAGCTTACACTCTTGAGATATAGCGATATCCCCGTACATCTTCGCTACAACCTTTCCAACTTAATGACATCCTTACTATCGCTGGGTAACCCAAACTGAGTACAATACTCCAAATGCAGACTCACAAATGGTCCCGAATCTATCAGTCTGAAAAGCCCATGGTCTGCAGTATACTTACATTGAAAATATACATTTAATGAATGTGGGCAACACCAACAATAACATTTAATAGGAATCTGAGGGGCATTTAATATCCAATCTCCTTGTCTGTGGGGGAGAGAAAAATGCAGCAAGGAACAATGCAAAGAAGCAGGCAAGGAAGGGCATTTTATTCTGCCATATTTAGGGGCTGGAGGGGGGATGGGGGGGGGGGGTGCTGGGTGTATAATAACATAATGATTGATTTCCAGATTTAGAAATCAGAGTCCATGGCAACTGAGAAACTTTAAATTTAAATAAGTAAAGAGAAATGCTAGTTTCAGGAATGGTGGGAATGAAGCTGTTAGATTGTTATGAAAACTCATCTACCCGAGAACAAACAATCTATCTCTGCTGTAATGCAGACTAACCAATATGGCTATACTTACTGCCTTCTTAGCTGAAGGGCAATTAGAAATGGACAATAAATGCCGATACTGCAGGTGATGCCGACATCCTGTGGATAAATGTAATCCTATGAGCAGCCTAAGCATTTCTATTCTTAGCCCAGGGATGTAACAGGAGACCCTCTAGGGATCTGCAGCAGACGGTTGTGTCTTTTGCATGAATGATTGTTCGTTCTCTCTTGAAGTCAGAATGAGCAAACTTCCTTCAGTGAAACGAAGCTTGATGTGAATCGATGAGTGCTTTATTTCACAATAAGAGCAACATGCCGAACAGCAGCGCCAATTGGACTCAATTAGCTTCAAACAGTGCAGCTTATCCTCATGCAGCTAATGCATAATAAAGCCTCTCCCATGCTCCCCCACATCAACTGGTCGATATATGACTAAATACAGACCATACCTGACTAACCCTTTCGACACACTATCCCTTTTCTGATTGACTGCAATGTCAGAAACATCCTTTTAACAGAAACTTTATCTATTGTTTATGATTTGTTTAATCTCATGAAATTCATTTGGAGGAGCAGTTAAATACATGCAAGCATAATGTGTGTGGAGCGCTAAAGTCTGAAGAAGGGTCTCATCCCAAAACGTCGCCTATTTCTTTTCTCCAGAGATGCTGCCTGACGCGCTGAGTTACATACTCCAGCATTTAGTGTCTATCTTTGCTATGTAATCTTGCTATAGTATGATAAATGATCAAATTTTGCAGCTAGGCAGACTCAATATTACCAGTTATTAACACCTCAAGGTCTGTAATGTCTTTTTTTCATTATGTTGCTATACATTTCCCTAGAAATTGATAAGCAAAAGCTAGACTGTGCATTTCGCTATTGACCATTGATATTGGTGCTGTGGGGATACTCATTCAAATACCAACATGGAACCTGGACGGATCATCGCCAGGAGGCAACGATGCACCCTGGGATGATGGAATAAGCTTCTCCGTAGGCACAAACAAAGTCCATTCAAATGCCTCAATGTATTCTGAAACTGCTGAAATCACACAAGTGTTTGCTGTTAGCTGTGAACAGGCTGGTGTTTTTCAAGAGCAAAAAGCTGCCGATCAGAAAGACCCTGATGCCATCAGGAACCTAACTGCTGCTGTGTAGAGTTTGTGCTGTAATA
Source organism: Rhinoraja longicauda (assembly GCF_053455715.1). Classification (NCBI taxonomy): domain Eukaryota; kingdom Metazoa; phylum Chordata; class Chondrichthyes; order Rajiformes; family Arhynchobatidae; genus Rhinoraja; species Rhinoraja longicauda. The sequence continues at coordinate 28,637,975 of NC_135969.1, read as the reverse complement.
GAGGCAGTGAAGAACATAGACGACCGAAGTCTCACCTGAAGCACAACCCCACATTTCATGCTTGGCACTGGGAGGGTATCAATAGCATTGTAGTGTCAGGAAGTGCTATCAATTCTCAACATCTCACCTCCCATCATCAGTTCTTAAATGCTACCCTGCAGTCTGTGGATCTGCTGTACCCTCTCATGTCTGAAGAAGGGTCTCGACCTGGAACGTCACCCATTCCTTCTCTCCTGAGATGCTCCCCGACCCGCTGAGTTACTCCAGCTTTTTGTGTCTACCCTCTCACTTAGAAACATTGTTTCTGTCATTTGAACCTTTAGGTGAAACCCTATAATCAATGTCAATGCCAATACCCCGTTTAATCCCGAATGCTTCCAAATTATAAATAAATCTTGCATGACACAACAAAAAATTCAATATTAAATTATTGAAAGGGCAGCATGGTGGCACAGCGGTAGAGCTACTGCCTTATAGTGCCAGAGATCCAGGTTTGATCCTGACTACAGGTGCTTGTCTGTACAGAGTTTGTACGTTCTCCCCGCGACCGCGTGGGTTTTCTTCAGGATCTCCGGTTTCCTCCCACACTCCAAAGACGTACAGGTTTGTTGGTTAATTGGCTTGGCATAAATGTAAATTGTCCCTAGTGTGTGTGGGATAGTGTTAGTGTGCGGGGATCGCTGGTCAGTGCAGATTCAGTGGGCCAAAGGACCTGTTTTCGCGCTGTATCTCTAAACTAAACTAGAAACTAAATATGAAAATAAAAGTACTGTTTTTCTAAATCCTTTCTGCGTGATAAATCTTTACAATGTGCCAAAACCTCACCACATCTCAAATTCACTTGTTAAACTCTTTTAAAGCACAAAATAAATTGAAAGATGTGAGAGTTCTTGCAATTGCAAGAGTGGTTTAACAAACTTTGAGGTGTTGGCTTATTAAAGATAATTTTTAATGTGTTCTTTATTGCAATAATCTTGACCAGAAGCAAGTAAGGAAATAAAAATGTTAGAACACAAGTGTGCAGTAGCAATAAATGATCTCAGCTTGTAGAAAGAGCAGTCAAGTAATGGCTGCTTTAAGAGGGCATACTGCTAATTTATTCATTTGTTCTGACCAGTCTCTTCCCTTTTAAACTAAATCTTGCAGAGAAGATAGTGAAGACTTTACGTGTAAGAAGGAACTACAGATACCAGTTTGAACCGAAGATAAACACAAAAAAACTGGTGTATCTCAGCAGGACAGGCAGCATCTCTGGAGAGAAAGAATGGGTGAGGTTTCGGGTCAAGACCCTGCCTCAGACTGAGAGTCGGTTGAGGAGGGAGACACAGAGATAAGGAAGGGTAAGGTGTGAAAACGAGACATCAAAGGGGTCGAGGTCAAGGAAAATGTCGATTGGATCATTGAAGGTAGACACAAAAAGCTGGAGTAACTCAGCGGGACAGGCAGCATCTCTGGAGAGAAGGAATGGGTGACGTTTCAGGTCGAGACCCTTCTTCAGACTTTTCTACTAGAGTACAAAAAATAGATCAATAGAGAAAATCATTAACTTCTGAAGAGCATCTTTTCTTCGGTGCTTGATAGAAAAGTAAACCCTAACTTCCCTTAGAATTATAATATATTATTATGATTGGTATTTTGTACTATTATCGGGCAACCTTATTATTACTGCCACTACCCATTTTGTTCCATGAATTTTCAATGCTGTCAACAAGATTAAAAATGGCTATTTTCTAATCAAATGCCTTCTGAATATTCATATACACATTTGCCGCATTTCATTTTCCTTATCTCAAAGAAAAACCTCGGTAAATAGTCAACTATGATATGGCTTTAATGTATCCATGTCGACAGTCCTTCATTAGTATGTACTTGATATTTGATTTGTTCTGGATTATTGCATTTTTCCTGACATCGAGGTTAAACTCATTATTCTTGCTTATTTTTGTAACAAAGACAGTGCAGTGTACATAGGAAGGAATAGAATGTTATGCCAAGTACTCCTGCAGTTACCAGCCTTCCCTGGCAACCTAGATTGCACACAATCTTTCTAGATGGTCCTGCCTGACCCGCTGAGTTACTCCAGCACTTTGACTGTTTAGACCGTTTATTTTCTTTCCTGTGATTTTAGCATTATCTTCTTTCTTGATAAAGGCAGGGAGAAAGTACTCATTTTGTATATTTGCCAAGACCCTTGCATTCATGTACAAATCTCCATTATTGTCCTTGGTGGGCCCCATTCCAGCAATATCTTCCTCCTTGGTAAAGGAAGATATAAAGTACCCATTTTGTATTTCTGCCAAGAAATTTGGCCACTGGGGACAGATCTCCATTATGGTCCTTGCTGGGCCCCAATCCTCTTTACATCCCAGTTACTATTTAGGTGTCCACTGCAGTTGTTTCATGACAGTTATCAATCTACTCTCATGTCTTCACTTACTTTCAGATTTTTTCATATTCAGCGTGATTCTAATCAACATTATAAATCTGATATATATGAAATGCCCCTATTTTCTGCTTTTTAAAAGCTTTTTTTTCAAGGGTGGCACAGTGGTGCTGCCTTACAGCGCTAGAGACCCGGGTTTGATCCTGGTTACGGGTGCTGTCTGTATGGAGTTTGCACATTCTCCCTGTGACCACATGGGTTTTCTCTGGGTACTTCGGTTTCCTCTCACATTCCAAAGATGTGCAGGTTTTTAGGATAATTGGCTTCTATTAATTGTCCCCACAGTTTGTAGGATATAACTTGTGTGCAGGTGATCACTGGTCAGCGCATACTCTGTGGGCCGAAGGGACTGTTTCCACACTGTGTCTCTAAATTAAACCAAATTTTCCATCTCATAATGTCATAGAGACATAGAGTGATACAGTGTGGAAACAGGCCCTTTGGCCCAACTTGCCCACACTGGTCAACAATGTCCCAGCTACACTAGTACCACTTGCCTGCGCTTGGTCCATATCCCTCCAAACCTGTCCTATCCATGTACCTGTCTATTTCTTAAACGATGGGATAGTCCCAGCCTCAACTACCTCCTCTGGCAGCTTGTTCCATACACCCACCACCCTTTGTGTGAAAAAGTTACCCCTTGGATTCCTGTTAAATCTTTTCCCCTTCACCTTAAACCTATGTCCTCTGGTCCTCGATTCCCCCACTCTGGGCACGAGACTCAGTGCAGGGTGCTTACAATTAACCCGATCCGAAACATCACCTATTAATGTTCTCCAGAGATGCTGTCTGAACCACTGAGTACCTCCAGCACTTTGTGTCTTTTGGGTTAAAACGGCAGCTGGCAGTTCCTTATTTCTACCTCCATAATCAGATCTTTATTGTCCTGGTTCCCAACTTGAGGGAATGTATCCAAACAGTCTCTTCTTTAAACTCTTACTTTTCATTTACTGTTTTCCCTGCTAACCTGGGACTTTTATTTACCTCTTAGGTTCATTTTTATCCCGCTTGAAAGTGGCTCTCCTCCTATTACATATTTTAATTTGGATTGCTTTTTAATCTCTTACTAAATTCAGCTTACTTAAAATCTTTCAATGCTGTGAAAACTGTCCTCTGAAAGTTCCCCTGCTGAATTTGTCCTCATCGTCCTACATCATTGAAATGCATTGATCTTGCATCATTTACATTATTGCCACCCTGAGCGATGTTAGATATATTGAAAAAACAGTGAACTGCAGATGCTGGTTTCTACCAAAGATAGACACAAAGTGCTGGAGTAACTCTGCGGGTCAGGCAGCATCTCTGGAGAAAAAGGATGGGTGATGTTTTGGGTTGGGAACCTCCTTCAGTCTCATTATACTGTATATGTTACACATCTGTCTAAAGACATCACCTATCCTTTTTCTCCAGAGATGCAGCCACTGTGTTACACGGCACTTTGTGTCTATCTTTAGATTTATTGAAGTCCTCCTTTATTACTACTGTAAAGTTCTTACTTCTCCCTATAATGTCTATTGAGGTCTATTCCTCCTTGTCCGTTTCACTAATTGCAGACCAATTGATATACATGGAAATGCAACATGATCTCTGTTGTTTATTCGTTCCAACAATATCGATTCTCTCCAAATGTAGGGTCATTGGCCTAAAACATTAACTGTTTCTGCCTCACAGAAACTTTGAGTGTTTCCAGTATCTCTATTTTTTTTTTTATTTTGTATTTCTAGCATCTGTAGTTTTTTTGAGTTTGGATACTCTTTGGTTTTAGTGTTAGTTTTAAAGATACAGCGTGGAAACAGGCCCTTCGGCCCACCAAGTCCGCACCGGCCAGCAAACCCCACAGACTAACACTGTCTGACGTACACTAGGGACAATTTACACTTATTTCAAGCCCATTAACCTACAAACCTGTACGTCTTTGGAGTGTGGGAGGAAACCGAAGATCTCGGAGAAAACCCACGCAGTGACGGGGAGAATGTACAAACTCTGTACAGACAGCACCCTTCGTCGGGATCGACCCGGGTCTCCAGCGCTGCAAGCAGGTCGCTGTAAGGCAGCAACTCTGAGGCTGTGCCACCATGCCACCTTGACTGAAATGTAATCTTTCATTAAGATTTACTGGAGTTCATTTGTCAGTTCTTAATGTTTTTTTCTCTGTTGATGTTTTAAATGCAGCGATGGCAGCCTCGCCTACAGTCTGTCTGTCTTTTTGTTTTTTTGTGTTATTTTTAGTGTGTTTTAAAAAGTATGTGTTAATCTTAATGTATGTGTTAATGTTCTCTGGTTTGTTGTAGGTGGGGGGTGGGTGGGGGGGGTCGGGGGAAACTTATTTTCAATCTCTTACCTTGCCGGACATGCAATTTTTTTTCTGGATCATATCTCCGGTCACTCTGCAGCCTAACATCATGGAGCTGGCGGCCTTGCTCAAGACTGACTTTGAGCCCCACCGTGGGGCCGTGGACTTACCATCGGAGCTTGCGATTCCCTTGCCTGGGATCGCTGCTCCAACCGCGGCCTGCGGATTTCAACATCGAGGAGCTCGTAGTCTCGGGTAGAGACTGATGTTGGGAAGCTCCAAGCCGCAGGCGGTTCGACCAACCCGACTTGGGAGTCCGATCACCTGGCGCAGGGAGCTGAGATCCCCCCCGATGTGGGAGCGTGATCGCCCTGATGCAGAGGGCTCGACCGCCAGTTGTGGGAGCCAAGATCACCCCGAAAACGGAAGGTTCGAGTGCCCCGACCACGGGAAAACAAAGAAGGGAAGAAGATTGAACTTTTTTTGCCTTCCATCACAGTGAGGAATGTGGGGAAGTCGCTGTGGTGGATGTTCATGTTAAAAAATTATTTGGGTGTCTTGTTGCTCTTTATTGGTATGGCAATCTGAATTTCACTGTACATTAATTGGTATATGTGACAATAAACAAACCTTGAAATGCTATTTCACATTATATTGACATCACTATTCATTAATCTCCAAGGAGTCAAGAATGACCACAAAATATCATTGACTACTTTTGTCAATAATATGCGATTTTATTTGTCATTTGTCACTTGTCACAGATGGTTTGAAACTCCAACTGAGGAGACAATTATCAATTGAGAACAATTAACAGCTCTCATGGCTGCCAGGAATCCAATTAAATACATCATAACCCACAATCATGCTTGGTCCTCCTTGCTCTTAATTGGCCAATTAGATAATAGATTGCAGTTGACATGGAGAGACAGCGTAACAGATAGACTTGTTAAAGTATCTCCCAGGAAGAATGATGGTTCGCAGGTAACGTTTAACCTTGCAGCTAATGGCAAACATTTATCTGCATTTTGGTAAAAATAAATGCCATATTATACTTACAATCTGGACCACGATAATTTTCCTAGTAAACTAATTGTGCCTTGAAAATGGATCATCATATTTCTGTGCGTTGCGTCCGATTCAAGGTTTCAAGGTCAGTTTATTGCCACATGTACCAATGTACAGTGAAATTTCAGTTACCATACAGCCATACTAAGTGAAAAGCAACAAGCCACAGCCACATAAAATAAAAGTTAACATAAACATCCACCACAGCGGCTCCCCACATTCCTCACAGTGATGGAAGGTAATAAAGTCCAATCTTCTCCCTGTTTATTCTCCCACGGTCGGGGCTGTCGAACCATCAGCAGTCGGGGCGGTCAAAGCTCCCGCAGCTGGCGATCCGAAGCCCTCGCTCTGGGGTGATCGAAACTCCCGCGTCGGGACGGTTGAAACTTGGAGCTCCGGAATCGGTCTCTAACCAGGGACCGCGAGCTCCACGATGTTAGTGCACAGGCCCGCAGTTGAAGCTCTCCACAATCGATCCCCAGCAAAGGGATCGCAAGCTCCACGATGGTAAGTCTGCGCCGCGCCCACGGTTGAAGCGCTGGGTCGATCTCCAGGAAAGGCCGTGCCACTCCACAATGTTAGGCCGCAGTGGGGATGGACATACGATACAGAAAAAAAATCACATCTTCGTCGAGGTAAGAGATTGAAAAAAGTTTCCCCCATCCCCCACATAAAACAAACCAAGGAACACTAAAACATATTCTTTAACACGTACTTAAAATAACAAAACCAGAAGAAAGGGCAGACAGACTGTTGGCGAGGCAGCCACTTGCTGGCGCTACCCAGTGCAAAGTAAAATACAATGGACAATCATCGACTTCAGATGAGTTGCACAAATTTGCAAAAGTCTGAAAGAAGAGTCTCGACCTGAAATGTCACCTATTCCTTTTCCCCAGAGATGCTGCCTGATCTGCTGAGTTAATCCAGCATTTTGTGTTTATCTTCGGTGTGCATCAGCATCTGCAGTTCCTTCCTGCACGTGCACAAATTTCTTGACCTGATTTCTGGGCATGTATTCGCTGGAGTTTAGCAGGATGAGAGGAGACCTCATTGAGACTTACCGAATAGTGAAAGGCCTGGATAGAGTGGATGAGCAGAGTAAGTTGCCACTAGTGGGAGAGTCTAGGAATAGAGCACATAGACTCAGAATAAAAAGACCTACAAAGATGAGGAGGAATTTTTTTAGCTTAGTTTAGTTTAGTTTAGTTTAGTTTAGAGATATAGCGCGGAAACAAGCCCTTCGACCGACTGAGTCCGCGCCGACCATCGATCCCCGCACACCAACGCCATCCTACATACATACTAGAGACAATTTACAATTTTATCTGCCAATTAACCTACAGACCTGCACATCTTTGGAGTGTGGATGAAAACCTGAGCACCCAGATAAAATCCACGTAGTTCACAGGGAGAACGTACAAACTCTGTCCAGTCAGACTTTAGTCAGACAGTGGTGAATCTGTGGAATTCATTGCCACAGATGGCTGTGGAGGCCATGTCATTAGGTATTTTTTTTAAAGCAGAGATTGACCGGTTCTTGATTAGTAAGGCTGTCAAACGTTGTGGGGAGAAGGCAGGAGAATGGGGTTGAGAAGGAAGGATAGATCAGCCATGATTGAATGGCAAAAACTCAATGGACAAATGGCCAGATTCTCCTCCGGTGACTTGAACTTATGACATCAAATGGTCCACATCCAGTTGCCATTTGCCCAATTTTCAGCCATGACTAATGCTGATTACTGGCCAGAAGCAGAAGTCGGCCCTCACAGATCTTGTAAAAGTTAATTAACTGCACAAATCCCAAGGCCCCATCAATGGTAACTCGCTTCAGATTGTTCTTATATAAAAATGCATCTGTTTTTATCTTTCTCCATCCACACCAGTTCCCCATTATTCCTTTGCATCCCGTTGAGCATGCCAAAAAATCCAAATTCCTCATTCTCAACTGATCTGACTTAACTTTCAACCTCACCCATCAATCTCTACCCCAGCCTCCTCCTCGCCACCTAGCAGCCCACCAACCTGATATCCCCCACAACATAGACCCTCTCCAAGTTACGGACCTCCTCCAGCGTTAATGATCCCACCCTCATCAGTCTCTCTCCCTGACTCTTCCTGACTACATTTTACCCTCTCTCACAATAACTGGTAGCTAATTCCCACCTCCAAAATCAGTATGTCAACTCGTTACCTCCCCCCTCCGCCAAGTCCTGCCTCAGCTACTTTACTGCTACTGATCTTTAAATGAAAGTACACTGACATATCTACGATACGATGCGATATGATACGATACGATAGAACTTTGTTTATGCCAGGAGGGAAATTGATCTGCCAACAGTCATAAAAAAACAAAAAATATGAAACATGAAATTAAAGTGACGAGTGGAAAGGATTGGGGATATGCAAAGATTGGAGGGGGGGGGGGGGGGAGGGGAGAGTCTCAGTCTACCCCATGACAGAAGGGGAAGGAGTTGTACAGTTTGATAGCCACAGGGAAGAAGGATCTCCTGTGGCGTTCTGTCCTGCATCTTGGTGGAACCGGTAGGTTGCTGAAGATGCTCCTCAGGTTGACCAGTGTGTCATGGAGGGGGTGAGCTGCATTGTCCAGGATGCTCTGCAGTTTGAGGAGCATCCTCCCCTCCAAGACCACCTCTCATGAATCCTACTTCCCAGTAACAATAAATGGTGCCTTCTGTTGAGGATGAGTCTAAGTTACACCCATCATTTTGTTATCAGGCAACTGAATCATCCTACCACAACCAGAGAGCAGTGCTGAACTACCATCTACCTCATCAGTGACCCTCAGACTATCCTTGATTGGACTTAACCTTACACTAAACTTTATTTCCTTATCATGCATCTGTACACTGTAAATGGATTGATTGTAATCATGTATTGTCTTTCTGGAGATTGGATAGCACGCAACAAAAGCTTTTCACTGTACCTCAGTACACGTGACAATAAACTAAACTGAATTGATTCATCTCTTCGCGTGCAGCTCACAGTTATGTTAAGCTGACAGTAGTCCTAAATGTAGCTTTTGCATGAAAACATGACATGACCAACTCTGTCTTGGAATCCCTATCATAGTAAGGTCAGTTGCTCATAGTGACGAAAAAAAAATCAGGGTTGTTATAAATAGATCAATTGTATGTTGATAGAGTCATAGTCACAGAGACATACAGCGTAGAAACAGGTCCTTCAGCCCAACTTGCCCTCGCCGACCAACAAGCCCCATTTACTTTAGTCCCACCAGTGTGCCTGACAATAGACAATTAGACAATAACCCTCTAAACCTAAACCTATCCTATCCTATCCAGTGAAGCAGGAATTTCTGGAGATCACAAGCATGCTGGTTGACCGGAATGATCATTGTGTGTAAAATCTAATGGTTGGCCATGCAGCTCCAGCAAGTAATTTGAAGCACAAATGAATATCAGCCTTTATGTGTTGTATATTGTTGTTCCAGTTGTTCCAGGATTTGGTTTAACTGCACCTGGAGTGCCGTGTACAGGTACGACCTCCCGATATAAGGAAGGATACACTTGTCTTAGAGGCAATTCAGATCTGATTCATGGGTTGATTTTTGGGATGAAGGCATGAATTTATGTGTTCATTGAGCAGATTATGCCTATTGTATACAATCTCATTCTCCATTTTTAAGGAAAGGTATGTTTGCTTTGGAGGGAGTAGTGAGAGGTTTTCCTCAGTTGATTATTGGGATGAAGGGACTAGTGTATGTAAATAGATTGAGCAGAAGGCCAGACCTTTATTCATTGGAGTTTAGAAGGATGAGAGGTGACCTTATTGAACCATTCAAGATTCTGATTGTGATTCCGAGGGGCTGATACTGTGAGGATGTTCCCCCTGGATTGGGAATCTAGAACAAAGGAACATCATCTCCGGATAACGGGATGCCACAAAATGTCTTTATTAAGTTACGAGACTTTACAATTCTCAACCCAAGAAAGCTGCACTCTCAAGGCCAGCTTGATAGAGTTTTGAACTGCAGGGCAATACAGAGTTATGGAATGAGACTAGAAAATGGTATTGTGGACAGGACCATGTCTAGCATGATTTACTGAATTACTCATGGGCATGGATGGCCTAATTTTGCTTCTCTGTTTTCATGCTTGCAAAAGTAAGACAACATCTGAAATGACTACAGCAGGAGGAATTTTATTGCTCACCAACTGCATGACATTAAACGAAAGGATATTTGGAAATCCACAGATTTGTTCTTTCTTACTTTCTGTTGTATCCTCATTTCCTTCTAATGAAGAATAATTGTACTAACTGTGAATACATTGGGTGGATTTGCATTTAATGATAGTATTTAACACATTGCTTTCTGCAATTAGAAATAAAATAATGAGCAGCATATGTTAGAAAGAACCAATAAACTGCAGATGCCTGTTTACAAAAAAAGACACAAACTGCTGGAATAACTCAGCGGGCCAGGCAGCATCTCTGGAGAACATAGATAGGTGATGTTTTTGTTTGAACCCTTCTTCACACTTCTTTAGTAAATATCATCACTGACTTTCTATAGACATACTGCAAGCTATTTGAATTTGAGGCCCTTTTGGACAGTGGGGAAAATTAAAGATAGACACAAAATGCTGGAGTAACTCTGGATAGAAGGAATGGGTAAGATTTGCCAACATACAATGGTGGCAAACTGAAGTTACAGCAGACTTTGCTTTCAGCCTGTTTCAAAGAGTTTGCATCAAAGCACAAAGGTTACAACCCAATCATAAGTGTCAGCCACACTTTGTATAAATCTCAATACTTTTAGAATACCAATATTACGTAATCTCTTCAGCCTGTTCCATTAAATGAAAAAGCAAACATTTCAGAAGTCTTCTGAATCTCGACGGGTTTCCAAATCACATTTCTCTTTCATTCATTGAGAATAAATCTCTTTTAAAAGGAAACCTTCAGAATAGTTTACTCAAATTGAATGAAATGGAAGAAAAGGGACAAAAACCAAACACTTTTAATCAATTGTTCTAAGCAGTAGTCCCTGTCTGATTAAATCATGCAACATCCTTGCTTCTGCATGAGGGAGAACAGACCAGGATCCTTCCTAAAAAGTTATTTTAACTGCAGTACAATCTTCTTCCAACTTTTCAAAGGCATTCTGTTTTTAAATAAAAATAAAGGGCCACAATTTTAACTTTTCTATAATATTTGAAATCACAATTTTCTGCATCAGGGTCTGCAAGTGTGGAAAAAAAGGGATTTAAAGATAAACAATACTGAGGACGATAATCACATAATATTATTTTTTGGCTTTCATTTTGTTTAAGACAAGTGGTAGAGGAAGGCTGAGGATTTATCTGGCATAGAGTCCCCCTCTTTGCATATGTTGCCTTCGTTTTAAATATAATGTACTTCAGAAGAGGGAAATCCATTGGAGACTTAAATTGTTGTTTCACAGGAATGAGGTGGAGCCAACTAATGCCTTGCGAATGTTATGTTCACAATAATATGGAAGGATGAGTTGATTGCACACATTTTCACTGCTGTGTTAGCATATAATTAGTTGGATAGTAAAACGTGGAAACGATTCTCATAAATACCAGTTCTGATAAAGGTCTGACCTGGTGAAATAATGCTGTTTAATTAATGCAGGCGAATTAATGCTCCACAAATCTAGCCCGATTTGTTGAATGCTTTTCAGCATACACAGTCATTAACCACACCAATTTGCACTACAATGGTATTTTTGTGCAATTAAAAATACCGTGGTGTTTCATGGGAAGAAAATAAAACGAAATAAAATGAAACTTATCTTGAAGGAGGAGGAGAGAGAATTAGAGAGAGGTTTAAGAAGACATTCTAGAGCTTGGAACCATAATAATTACATTTTAGCTGCTAAAGTTAGAGCGTTAAACCTGAGGATGCGCAAAAGGCCAGAATTAGATTTATCACTGAGCTCATTGAGTTATCCAAGGCTATTTGATGTGGAAGCAAGGCCATAGAAGGACTATAGAAGAGTAAAATGAAGCATTGTCATTTCAGGGGACATGTAAAGAAATGGGATTTAATGTCAGTTTTGAATAATTGGGTGCTTCCAAAAAAAAATCATTATTGGAAAGAAGGCGTGAAGGCATTAATCCCATATTGTCATTGGGAGCTGGGCATGAAGAGAGGATGGATTAGACTTTGGTTTACTGCTCACCGAGCCAACAGTATTCAGTGGGGATATGGGACCAATTTATACACCCAGTCATTCCGTTCAAAAATGCTAGTTGAAAAGATACTCAAAGCTTTGTATTGGAAACAACATGAATATTTGCTTAGCCCTCCTTTCACATTAAAAGGAGTTGCTTCAACAAAGCAGCTGCCAGAATCCGTTTAAAGTTTTAATAATATTGGATAGCCAACAAATTAAAATGAGACATGAAGCATTGTACATAATACGAAACCACAGAAATACTTGGGTTACGATTCATCAAGAAAAATTGGTTTATTTGTGAAACAGAGCATTTCATTTTTTTAGCTTTTTAAAGTGAAGAGGGACAATATGTTTGGCAAAATAAGCATTGTAAAATTAATCAAAAGCAATAAAAATGCAGATGCTGGAAATCAGAAATAAAAACTGCTGGAACTACTCCATAAGAAACATATAAGATTATTCAGGGCTTGGACACATTAGAGGCATGAGACATGTTCCCAATGTTGGGGGAGTCCAGAATCAGGGGCCACAGTTAAAGAATAAGGGGTAGGCCATTTAGAATGGAGATGAGGAAAAACTTTTTCAGTCCGATTGTTGTAAATCTGGAATTCTCTGCCTCAGAAGGCAGTGGAGGCTAATTCTCTGGATGCTTTCAAGAGAGAGCTAGATAGAGCGCTTAAAGATAGCGGAGTCAGGGGGTATGGGGAGAAGGCAGGAATGGGGTACTGATTGTGAATGATCAGCCATGACCACATTGAATGGCGGTGCCGGCTCGAAGGGCTGAATGGCCTCCTCCTGCACCTATTGTCTTTTGTCTATTGTCTTAGAATCAGAACTATACAGCATGGAAACAGTCACTTCAGCCCAACTCATCTATGCCAACTAATTTGCCAAACCAAGCTAGTCCTTCTTGCGTAGGCCTGGCCCATAGTCCTCCAAACTTTTCCATCATTTATCTACCTGCACATACCCCATATCCCAAGGCTCAAGGCCCCCGACTGCAGGAGAACAAAGAAAGGAAGAGAATTAACTTTTTTCGCCTTGCATCACAGTGATGAATGTGGAGGAGTCACTGTGGTGGATGTTTATGTTATAATGGATTTTGTTTGTTTTGTTGCTTTTTATTGGTATGAATGTATGGAAAATCAAAATCCTCGTATGTTGCAAAACATACCTGGCTTTTATGATTTATTTTATGAACACAACACTTTTTGTGTCTTAAAGGGGAGTATAGGCATGGAAATGGACATCAGATTCACTGCTGCGGATGTAAAGAAGGTATAGAAAACGTTGAACACTTGCGGGGAAATACCACATGTCAGGAGCCCCAGGAAGCCACCAGAAATCAAAGTAAAACTACGGCTACTCCCCAAGTTTTGACAGGCTTCAGTTTGTGCGAACCATCTGTAAATCGAACCGTGGCTCGGCACAAAAAGCTGGAGTAACTCAGCGGGACAGGCAGCATCTCTGGAGAGAGAGAATGCATGACGTTTCGGGTCTGAAGAAGGGTCTCTATTGGAATCATCATCCATTCCTTCTCTCCAGAGATGATGCCTGTCCCGCTGAGTTACTCCAGTATTTTGTGTCTCACTGCTTCTACTGTGATTAATTTTTGAAAATGATTTAGTTTTCACCTGATTTGGGTGATGCATAAAATTAACAGCTGATAAATGGACCATTTAGTCCACTACTGGCATTTATGATTTATTTTATGAACACAACCCTTTTTGTGTCTATCTACAGTTTAAACCAGCACCTGCAGTTTCTTCCTACTGGATATGTCTTCTTCTTCTGTCGTATGTCTTTTAGACCTGCAGCTCCGTTGAGGCGAGCCAGGCTAACGTGTCATCGTCCAGGTCAATCAGACCTCATTCACCATTCGGTGGCCGGTATTTGGGGCAATTGGCGACTATGTGCTCCACTGTCTGTGTCGGGTTCTGTCCGTTTGCATGTGTTCCCTGTGACAATAGATGCTTCAGTTTCCTCCTGCAACTGGTGACTATGAACATCGACTTCTCCAACTTTAGATAGTTCCTCTGCCCCTCTCTTCCCCACCTCCTTCCCAGATCTCCCTCTATCTTCCTGTCTCCACCTATATCCTTCCTTTGTCCCGCCCCCCCTGACATCAGTCTGAAGAAGGGTCTCGACCCGAAACGTCACCCATTCCTTCTCTCCCGAGATGCTGCCTGACCTGCTGAGTTACTCCAGCATTTTGTGAATAAATACCTTCGATTTGTACCAGCATCTGCAGTTATTTTCTTATACTATGTGCTCCACGTCTGCAGACCGTAAAACGCCATGCCTCCCCAGGCCAGGCGGCACCGTCAAAAGCCGCCAACTGTCGAGGTTTAGCGCTACTGCAGCTCAACGTTGAGGGCCTTACCACTGCCAAGCTCAACATCATCGAACAGATATGTGGCTACCCAGAAATATATTTATACACAAAATTAGGATAGTGATGGGCAAAGGGTAGTTAAATCAGGACGTCTAACTCAACCATACACATTTTTTTCTGCAAAATGCAATGATATTGCTATGAATTGAGTAGCCACATGACAGCAGATGCCTGCAGTCCCTCAGCAGTCAGCAGATCCTTCTCGCTGGTCTCCCAAAGGCTGGCATGTATGTGTTGGCCATATATCTGTCAGACACTCATAACCTGTGGAGAGAATCTGCACAGGGAGAAGCCAGAGAGATCGATATCTGGGGCAGCGCTCCAGAATAACTGGTCCATTTGGTCGGAGGTTCAATGACTTAACACGTGCTATGAAGCCAAATGTAAACAGCAGCTAATTCCAAATCTGCAAGAGCCGCCATGTTTGCACAATTACTCTTACTCTTATATGCACACATGTCATGTAGAAACCCCAAGGACTGCAGATGCTGGTTTACACTAAAGATAGACACAAAGTCACTCAAAGTGCTGGTGTAACACAGCGGGCCAGGCAACATCTCTGGAGGGAAAGGATGGGTGACGTTTCGGGTCAGGCCACTTCTCCAGAGGTGCTGCTTGACCCGCTGAGTTACTCCAGCACTTTGAGTGACATTTCGGGGTCTAGACCCTTCGTCAGGCGAGAGGGAAATTAGAGGTATAAAAGGGTACAGAACAGATCACAGCTGGCACCACGACCAAAGAGCCCACAATGGTCTATTGTTGGCTGCGGGTACAGGAGTAAATCAGCAGATCAGGCAGCATCTCTGGAGGAAAAGGATGGGTGATGTTTCAGGCCAACACTTCTCCAGAAATGACACCCATCCATTTTCTCCAGAGATGCTGACTGACCGACTGAGATACTCCAGCACTTTGTGCCTATCTTGCACACATATCGTAACTTTTGCACACTTAAAACTAAGCATCTGTTCCCAGCATATAACACATGTGCATGCACCACACTCAGTAAACTCCTTCTCTCTTGCACAGATGCTCATCTTGCAGCTAGAGACTGAAATGGGCTCCTCCCAGACCCACGGATTTGATTGTTCGAGGCAGAGGTAGCTGGGGCAACCTCATTGAAATGTACCGAATAGTAAAAGGCCTGGATAGAGTAGATGTGGAGATGATGTTTCCAATGGTGGGAGAATCTAGGACCAGAGAGCACAGCCTCAGAAGAAAAGGATGTACCTTAAGAAAGGAGATGAGGAGGAATTTCTTTAGCCAGTGACTGGTGAAACTGTGGAGTTCATTGGCGCAGACAGCTGTGGGGGCCAAGTCATTAGGTATTTTTAAAGCAGAGATTGACAGGTTCTTGATCAGTAAGGGTGTCAAGGTTTGCGGGGAGAAGGCAAGAGAATTTGGTTGAGAGGAAAATGTATAGATCGGCCATGATTGACATGGTAGGCCAAATGGTGGACATGGTGGGCCAAATGGCTTAACTCTGCTCCTATGGCTTACAAACTTATGAACTTGTGAACCAACAAATGAGGGCAATTTCCAATTAATCTATCAACCCTCACGTCTTTGGGGTAAGGGAGGAAGCGGGAGTGCCACACAGTGATAGGAAGACAGTGCAAACTCCTCACAGCTCTAGCAATTCAGTTTCAACCCTGACAAAAAAAACAAGTGGCCCAGATATCAATCACCAGCCCCTGCATCCCTCTGTCCCCCTCCACCAATGTACCTTCTTCTGTTGGCATGGTTGAATAGCTGATGGCATTTGTGCAAATTATAAGCTGTGGGCATGAGGTTGGCAGCAGAACAGTGCTAAATGTATGAGTGTGAGGTTAGTTACAAACATTAGGTCTCGGGCCTGATTGATAGAGGTTAGCATAGGCATAGATAGTGGATGTGGAAAGGATATTTCCACTGGTGGGAGAGTCTAGGACCAGAGGTCATAGCTTCATAATTAAAGGGTGCTCTTTTAGAAAGGAGGTGAGGAGACACTTCTTTAGTCAGAGGGTAGTTAATCTGTGGAACCCATTGCCACAGAAAGCTGTGGAGGCCAAGTTAGTGGATATTTGTAAGGCAGAGATAGACAAATTCTTGATTAGGATGGGTGTCAAGGGTTATGGGGAGAAGGCAGGAAAATGGGATGGGATTAGGAGGCAGAGATCAGCCATGATTGAATCGTGGAGTAGACTCAATTGGCCGAAAGGCCTAATTCTATTCCTATAACGTATGAACTTAATAGTGCATGGGCGATGGCACTGAACCATGTCAGAAGCTAATGGTGTGGTTGTGCCCCTTCACTGACCTTGCACACCTCTGTGAGCCCTCAAGACTTTGCTGCATTGTATCGATGTCACACCTTGACTCTTGGCTTTGACCACCATGGCTGTCTGTTCCCATTGCCTTCCGAGAAATTGACTGCCTTTCCTGGATAGCCCTTGCCCCACCCATTCTGCCAGTGAAGTGTTGGTATACTTCATGTGTACATCCATGCATGCCATAAACTGGATTTTTGCACATCATCGTGATCTCCACAGTCTTCCCCAACTACAGTGCACAACCACTTTTAGGGATCCATCCTTGCTTTAAGACTCGCAGGTCAGCTTAAAGCACTGCTGATTCCCCACGGCATTGGCGGCAAATGCGATTTGCGGTTACTCGTCAGCACCGTTAATGCTGTAATCATTATAATGAGCTGACAAGAACTAAGTTGATTAAACTGCCTGCATTGGAGGCATGGCTGTGGGTCAGGGCTGCATTGTTATCCTCCAGGCCTGTTTCAGGGTCCATCCGAATTTGGCTCTTATGAAACCCAAAAGTTAAAAAAAGTTGGAAATTATTTCAATTTACAATGCCAGAGTTTGGCTAATGTCATCTTTACTAAACAGAATTTTTAAAGAGGTGCCACTCAAAATTTTCAGATTATGCAGAGCTGTTCCTTCCTAGATGAGCTTCAAAGGGATGTGCCATGTTCTCCTTATTTCCATCTCCCCACCCTTAGGCTTCTGAGGGCTGTCTGTATTCATATTGTTATTTCCAATAGAAGAGGTCCAAAGCTGGTTATTCATGCTGAAGTTCTGACAAACTAAATTGATGGAAATGTTTTTTTTTTGTTAGCGCATGCATTGAAGCTAAAGGAACACGCTTCAGAGAAATTCTCAAAGGAATACTTTTTTTTTCTCTCAAGCTCTAAAATTTCCACTGAAGGAGAACTTAAAAAAAAATAGAGAATAAAATACTTCCATTTATGTTACAATATTCTTTGAGTTGGAATGTCCTAAAGACTGTTACAGCTAAAGAAACAACCTAATATAATTAATCGAACCGAAATGCAAATCTGCTGCAATAGCGACTCTGGAGAATTTGGCACTTTGGCCCCCAGATTCTGTGCCAACCATCAACCAACCAACCATCATTTGCACTGATCCTACATTAGTCCCACTTTTTAATATTCTCCCCACCTGCTCTTCAGCTCCGCCCAGACTCTGCCCTTAGTTTTTTCTAGTGTTTAGAGATACAGCATTGAAACAGGTCCTACAGCCCGCCAAGTTTGAGCCAACCATCAATCACCCGTACACCAGTTCTATCCTGCACGCTAGGGACAATTTACAGAAGCCAATTAACCTACAAATCTACATGGCTTTAGAGGAAGACGTTTGGACTTATTGCCTTCCATCACAGTGAGGAACGTGGGGAATCCACTGTGGTGGATGTTTATGTTAACTTTTATGCAGTTGTGTGTCTTGGTGCTTTTTTTTAGTATGGCTGTATGGTAATTCGAATTTCACTGAACCTTAATTAGTACACGTGACAATAAACTGACCTTGAAACCTTGAACCCAAGCACCCAGAGAAAACGCACACAATCACAGAGGGAACGTACAAACTCCGCACAGACAGAACCCAAGGTCAGGATCGAACCTGGGTCTCTGGCACTGTAAGGCAGCAAATCTACCCACTGCGCCATTGTGCTGCCCACACTGTGCCACGGTGCCACTGTTAATAAGGATAATTTACAGTGACCAATTAGACTACCAATCCGCATGGGAGGAAACAAAAGAACCGAGAGGAAACTGCACATCACACAGACAGTGCCCAGGATTGCAACCGGATCGCTTGTGCTTGAAGGCCACAACCCCACTAACTGCACACTCATCATGTGGTGACACTGCTCAATATTAATGTGCAAGGTATCAATGCAGAGAAAGAGCAGTACAGCCCTTGAACGTAGGAGGTTTAACAAGTCTGTGCTGGAAACAGAAAGAAGGTCAGGTCAAGCATCTTCAGTGATGAAGGAGACAATAATAACCTTTAATCACAAGAGGAAGAACTCGGAGTACAGAGGCAGTGAAAGGGAGAACAGAATAACTGGGAAAGTCTTCAACAAGATGGAAGGAAGGAGCATTAATTTGACAAAAAGTAATGATGATGCCCGAAAGGGAATGGGAATGGAATGGAATGGAATATGTTAAGGAGCAAAAGGTAGACCAAGCGTAAATGTCAACGGCAACAGCAGAAACTTTGGCATCTATTGGAAGAAAATGGGATGACTATTTGATACATTGTTGTTTTAACCGTTTGCAGAATGTGTGTAGATTAGGATGTCATTGTTCATTTATTCTGAGTTGATCTCTTCCTAATGTTAAAGAAAATGCTAAAGATGTGATTAAAATACTGTGGAGAAATGTGCACCCTTTCCATTGATAATATCCACCGACACAGTTTAGCCCATTAAAGGGTTGGGAAAAACTCAGATACTTGTTACTTGCAGGACTTCATCTTGCCTAGCACAGGGAAGCCAGTAGCAAAATCAGGAAATATATGCGTTTTCAAACTGTGAAATAGGATCTGGATGTTTGATTTCTGAAAGATCTAGTTGCCTTCAAGACTGAGGTGAAGATTTCCTCTGTTACGCAGGAGTAAACAGGGATATGAAGTGATGTTATTGAAGAGAATCGAAGTACAGAGTAGCCATGATTGAAGAGAGAGGTTGAACAGACTTTATGATCAGCCCCTGTTGCTACTTTCCGTCATCTTGGGACTTGGCACACAGCCATCCATAAGATCATAAGTGAAAGGAGCAGAATTAGACCATTCAGCCCATCAAGTATATTCTGCCATTCAACATGGCTGATCTATCTCTCCCTCCTAACCCCATTCTGCTGCCTTCTCCCCAAAGCCTCTGGTACACGTACTAATCAAGAATCTATCTATCTTTGCCTTAAAAATATCCATTGATTTGGCTTCCAAAGCCTTCTGAGGCAAAGAATTCCACAGATTCACCACCCTCTGACCAAAAATATCCCCCTCATCTCCTTCCTGAAAGAACATCCTTTAATTCTGAGGCTTTGACCTCCAGTCCTAAACTCTCCCACTAGTGGAAACATCCTCTCTACATCGACTGTATCCAGACCTTTCACTATTCTGTAGTCCCCCCTCATTCTTCTAAACTCCAGCAAGTGCAGGCCCAGTGCTGTCAAACGCTCATCATATGTTAACCTACTCATTCCTGGGATCATTCTTGTAAACCTCCTCTGGACCCTCTCCAGAGCCAGCACATTCTTCCTCAGATATGGTGGCCAAAATTGCTCACAATATTCTAAATGCGGCCTGACCAGCACCTTATAGAGCCTAGGCATTACATCCCTGTTGTTGTATACAAGCCCTCTCGAAATAAATGCTAATAAATCCGAAATAAATCCATTACAGTGGCCTGTTTCTTCAGTGCTGCCATGTAGTGTATTTTTCAGTGCGACTTAACCAGGCTGCCACTGTGTTTGAAAAATGTAAGATGTTGTAGAGTATGACATGTAGCTGTATCCCAGGTGCAGTGGGCACCTTTTGTTGGGCACTTAAAGCGGATGGCTCATGTGTTTGCTGCATTGTCAGTCCACTTCAGTTCAGAACACCACAGACTAAGTGGAGCATGACAGCAAATGTAAATTAAAAACCTCAAAAGAGCCATAAAATATTCAGTAAATGTAAGTGCCAGCCGACGGTAAAGAATGACTTACACTTAAATGCATTCAATAAGGGAAGATACCAGTGTTTTCTTGTGTCAGATTATTATTGTAATCATGTACAGTCTTTTCTTTGTGTCAGAAGGAACTGTAGATGCTGGTTTATACCGAAGATAGACACAAAGTGCTGGAGCAACTCAACGGGTCAGGCAGCATCTCTGGAGACAGGATGGGTGACGTTTCAGGTTGGAACCCTTCTTCAGACAGTCTTTTCCTTTGACTGAATTAGCATACATACAAAAGCTTTTCACTGCACCTCTGTAAACGTGACAATAATAAACTAAATTAAACTAACCTACAAGCTCAACATCGACTCTCTCTGGACATTTTCATCTCCAAATGTCGGTGTGACATCGACCCCCTTGACTTCTCCGCTCCCCTTGCCCACTCCAATCTCACCCTCTCCCCAAATGCACACCTCTGCTCACTCAGTAACAACCCCAATAAAATGAGACTGAAAAAGGGTCTCGACCCGAAACATTGGCCGTCCATTCCCTCCTCAGATGCTTCCTGGCTGAGTTCTTCCAGCATATTGTGTTTAGCTCAATACATCTTCCCTTACTTTTCATACAATGGAGTATAGGGCATGCTATATATATATATATATATATATATACCCCCTTACTCC
The DNA here is from genome assembly GCF_053455715.1 of Rhinoraja longicauda. Classification (NCBI taxonomy): domain Eukaryota; kingdom Metazoa; phylum Chordata; class Chondrichthyes; order Rajiformes; family Arhynchobatidae; genus Rhinoraja; species Rhinoraja longicauda. Next base: position 28,616,954 of record NC_135969.1, on the reverse strand, counting down.
ATGCCCCATACTCCATTTTATGAAAAGTAAGAGAAGATTTTATATATATAGATTAAGGAACATTTGTGCTGTATTTTTGCAATGTTAGAAGGCACTTTATAATTAGAGTTATACAGCATGGAAGCAGGCCCTTCAACCCAACTCATCCATGTTGACCAAGGTGCCTTTCTGACATTCCCATTTTGGCCCCTATCCTTTTAAGCCTTTCCTATCCAGGAACCTGCACAAATATATTTAAACATTGTTATTGTACCCACCTCTACTACCTCGTCTGCTTGTTCAGTACATACCGAGAACCTTCTGCGTGAAAAAAACTTCACCCTTTAAACCTTTCCCCTTAACCTATACCCTCTGGTATTAGATTCCTCTACCCAGGTGAAAAGCCTATGTTCATCCACCATATCAGTGCATCAATAAACTAATCATGTATTCTCTTTCTGCTGAATGGTTAGCACGCAACAAAAGCTTTTCACTGTACCTCGGTACACGTGACAATAAACTAAACTGAAACAGGTAGGCTTTGGTGTCACCATCATACCATGGGCAATATGGTAACTAATGCATGTATGTCAAGATCACTTTAAGTTGGTGGGATGTATGTGACAAATCTAACCTAGTGAATAACTTGGTCCTGCCAGTTCTGCTTAGGATCTTAAGATCTGGTTAATTAGCATTGCTCATCATTGCTCATCTGTTTGAGGGACATTGTACAGTCACTGTATCATTCAATCATTTTGATGCCTTGAATGCTACCATTATTTTATTTGACTGTCAGCTCTGTTTGTTTCACTTCTACATTTCCCTGTACCCTTGCTTAATTCTCCTTCCACTTAAACGAATACAGCACCAATCAAAGTTTGCACTAATTTGCCATAAAGCTTGATTCAGATATTTGTTTTGTAATAATGAGTTGAGTTTAGTTTATTGTCACATGTGCCGAGATACAGTGAAAAGTGTTTATTGCATGCTAACCAGTCTATGGGTTACAATCGAGCCCTCCCCAATGTACAGAGTCATAATAAAGGGAATAACGTGAATAATGGTAGTAAAAATGGTAGTAATGCCAGTAAAGTCCAATCAAAGATAGTCCAAGGGTCTCCAGTGAGGTAGATAGTAGTTCAGGACTGCTTTCTGGCTGTTGGTAGGATGGTTCAGTTGGCTGATAACAGCTGGGATGAAACTGTCGCTGAATCTGGAGGTGTGCGTTTTCATTCTACTGAATGGCCTACTCCTGCACCTATTGTCTATTGTCTATTGTACCTTTTGCCTGATGGGAGCGGGGAGGATAGGAAGTGGCCAGGGTGTGACTCATCCTTGATTATGCTGCTGGCCTTGCCGAGGCAGCGTGAGGTGTAAATTGAGTCAATGGAAGGGTGTGTGAAGGTCTGGGCTGCGTCCACAATTCAAATTTTCAAAAAATGTCAATATTTCATCTTTAAAGGCACCCTCATTTGTGCTTAATTCTACCTCCAAGTGTGATTTTGCATTATTCACATGAATACAGAAAACATCTTTTCAATTAGCAAAATACAAAGTGCTGTTGGAACTCAACAGACCAGGCAGCATCTGTGGAGGAAACGATATGTCTGAAGAAAGGTCCCAACCCAAAACATTCCCTCCAAAGTTGCTGCCTCACCCTCTGAGTTCCTCCAGTAATTTATTATTTGCTTACGGTTCCAGCAACTGAAGTGCCTGGTATTCACATCTTATCAATCCCCGCTTAGTACTTTGTCTAATTAACTGCAACTATTGACAACTGCTGACCATTGCAGCACACTATTAATTTGATTTAACCTAGTACCTGTAATATTTCATCAGAATATGTCTTTGAGACTAACTGTGCTCTCTGACAGTGGGAGAGAGCTGCTGTTTCTCTATCTACAACAGAACAATCTAGAGCTGGATCAATATGCATGTCTACTGACTGGTCATTGATCTGTACATTGATCTTGAGATCTTGCTGTTTGTCACCATTTCCAGTAGTGGAGTTGGCTAGATCTATCCTGCCTAGCTGCTCTTTAATATTTTGCAGATTCCAACTAGGTACTTTCGTCTTTGAAGAAGCTTCTCAATGTGAAGCATGTACTTTGGTAGCATTGCTTTGATTTCTAGCTTCGGGCTGAGATGTGCATGCCATTACTCTAGGCCTATTCCATTGATATGTAGTGTTTTGCTACCTTAATGAAACATATTTGTGGTGGATGGCTCCTATTTTATCTCTTGTCAATGTTCATACCTCGAGAGTGTTCATGATACAAACCTTGTTGAGTGATCCAGCTTGCATTGCTGACATCTGACGTTGGCACGGTGGCACTGCGGCTAGAGCTGCTGCCTCACAGCGCCAGAGACCCCGGTTCGATCCTGACTATGGATGCTGTCTGTGTGGAGTTTGCACGTTCTCCCTGTGACCTGCGTGGGATTTCACCGAGATCTTCGGTTTCCTCCCACACTCCAAAGACGCAGGTTAATTGGCTTGGTATACGTGTAAATTGTCCTTAGAGTGTACGATAGTGTTAGTATGCAGGGATTGCTGGTCGGCATGGACTCGGTGGGCCGAAAGGCCTGCTTCCATGCTGTATCTCTAAACTAAACTAAACTAAACTAAACTAATGGTAAACTAAAGTTATATTTGTGCACATTCACTGACTTCATTGTTGAATTTGAAACTTTTACAAGCAGGTCAAAATTTAGCACCCGTAATAAACTGCACTGAATCTTTTCTTCATTTAGGCCATGTAAATTCTACCTTGCAGTGCCCGACATAACTATTCTTCAATGCTGAAATATTTGAATAAATCTTTTGATGTAATATTAGCTGCTGTTTCCCCTGCTCCTTCATTCCTAATGCTAAAATTATAACTCGACTATTTTTAAATGTTTTATATGTCTGTGTATTTGTGTTATGAACTACATCTCTTACAGATCTATTCTGGCTGGATGCTCTTTAATGTTTAGTTCAGTTTATTATTGTTATGTATACCTAGGTACAGCGTGCTATCCAGTCACCCTCCTCTTCTTCCTTCGTATGTCAATCACAACAATCAAAAGTGGCAAATGGTGCGTCAGAGTGCCGTAGTTGATGCTTTGCTGAAAATGTTGCCATTTCTGTAGAACTACCCAGGGTGGACGACAAGGATGTAAAGCAGCTCCCACCCCATTCAGTCAGCGAAAAGACTATACATCATCAGAATCAAGTGTAGATGCAAGATAAAGAGTATAATGTTTAGTGCAAGATAAAATCCAGTAAAGGATGATTAAAGACAATCTGAAGGTCAGATGAGGTTAGTTGAGGTTGGGACTATCCCAACGTTTAAGAAACAGTTAGACAGGTATGGAGGGATATGGACCAAGCGCAGGCAGGTGTAGCTGGGACATGTTGGTTGGTGTGGGCAAGTTGGGCCGAAGAGCCTGTTTCCACACTGTATCACTCTATGACTCTGAGGTCTTCAATGGGTAGATGAGAGGTCAGGACCACCTGTACTCTAGGGGAGTCCAGGATATTCTGGGGAGGGGGCCAGTGGTGAATGCCTCCTGTGTTGAGCTCTTCAGATCATCTGCATCAGCAGAAGTTAGAGTGGGTGGGTAGGGAGCCCTTGGGCAGTGAGCCCAGGCAGTATAAAATGAAACAGAAAATAAAGTAAACACTCAACAGGTCAGGCAGCACCTGTGGAAAGAGATTCAAAGTTATTTTTTTAGATGAAATACCTGAACTGAATCCAGGACTGGTATCCAGCCCCTTTTAAATATTTCCAGAAATGCGGTGATTTGGAAATTAAAAATACTCCAGCCACCAAAACCCAAATTGGTAAAACCAGGAAAATTAAACACAAAACATGACCCATTGCTTCTGGCTTTTGCTCTTCTGCAATGATCAATGAACAAATTCAATCAATCCAGGTATTCGATAAATATTCATACAATATCAGGTAATTTTTCCAGATACATTTCTCTCGTGCAATCAACCAATATAGTCAATCCTGCTTTCCTTCAGCTCCAAAGTACAGCCACCCATCTAATAACTTGATAATTTATTTTATACCCTCATTGGCACAGCTCAGTTCATATAATGCACCTCAACATGATGTTACAGAAGATGATATGGGAAACACTTGGCTGCCCATGACTCGACCAGTGTATTGCCACCAAGATTTATTAAGCAGTGTTTGCATTGGTGAACAGAAGCATTGATGTGCATTAAATAGTCAGGAGAAAAATTCATCTTTGATCACCAGCAATGAATGAGTGTGGGTGCATTACCTGTGCATTATACTTACCTTTGCACATTGAATACAAACATCTGCAGATGGGTGCAACCAATAAATGGTACATGGATTTGCATTCAGGAAGGAAAGACACATTTCTCCTCTTTAATCTTTAACCTTTCCTGCTCGGAGGAAAGGAAATAAATCAAGCTTGTTGCATTAAGCTGATCTAGACATGGTAGTCCTTGAATGTCAAAATTTATATGGTGCTGTTTCCTTTCCTTGGTCTGTTGTTTTTTTATTTAAGTTGCAAGATGGCAGGATGATAAATGTTTATTGTGAAAAAGAATACTTAAGAATGAATTTTAAAGATCATCCAACTGAACATAAATAGTTGAGTTGAATGGCTTGATCATTTTCTTAAGTGCATGTGTAGACAAGCCATCCATTTTGATGTTCCTGTGGGTTGTTTTTCTCTATGTGAGAAATAAATCAGCCTTTCATTGTTTCAGAGACAAAAAATGCCATTTCTTTGATGAACTTAAATTCATTTTCTTTTACCTCCTTCGGCTTTTGTAATTGGGGTTCTTATTTTTCAATAAAGAGTGATCGCTTTTCCATTCATACATTTATTTCTGCTTCGTTTGAGACCCTTGTTATACAAAGGAAGGAGCAACTTCGTCTTCCTGTCTTCAGGACCAAGAAAAGTCAAGTCACATCTGTTGTGAGCAGGCAGGTAGGGCTGTCACCGGAGATGGATTCACTGACATTGATAATTCAAACTCCCCCTCGGGCAGATTAGTCATTTATTTGACCCATTAATAACACTTTGACTCAAACATACAGCTGCCAGCTGAATCATCGCTCATTCATGATAAAAACAATCTTTGACATGTACCTTCTCCACTCTATGTGTGCAGGCATGAACGTTGATGAATTACAGTGCCCATCAATGCGAGTTAAAATGTGTTTGTGTCATGTTGGAGATACAGTTTTTCTTTAAGTGTGGACGAATAAGGGGAAGCCATGTAAGTAAATGGGGGAGAAGGGATTAAAAGGATATATTATCATGATAATTAAAAAAACATAACTGGTGCATTAATGTCGTTCAGGGAACGGTAACCCTGCCTTAACTTGCTATGGCCTATATGCAACTCTGATCGAGTACTATGCTATTGACTAATAATCCTCTCCAGCATCACCTGGAGAAAACTAGAAATGGGATATAAATTGAGTCTGTTTAACATTATTCACATTTCAACATCAAACATACATTAGGACATAAAGGTTGCTCAGTGAAGAAAGTTTTGCATTGACATTTGGCCAACTATTGACTAATGATGCTTAATTGCCTGCCCTTCCCTCTGTAAACTACAGATTACCTGCCCTGGCATGGTCAAGTCAAGTCTCAATGTGCTGGCCACTGCCAACTCCACCCCACACCTTATTTTCCTACAAGAGAAGAGATGGTTAGTATTCTATATGTAAGCAGAAACAGATGTGTGTCAGCTGTAAGCAGACGTAGTTTGCTATGTGATCCCTTGCAGGGTGGGAAAGGCAGGTATAGGGGCTGTCACCAAGGTTCATAGCCAACTACATCCCTTGCTCAATCTGTGCCCATCATGAGTGCTAAATTCTCCTCAAGTGGAGAAATGATCTGAAAAAAACACTTTGCTCCTGTGACCTCTTTGTACTTCAGAACCATTGATAGCAAGGAAGAGGGAGAGCCTAGTTGGTCACGTACCAACTAGATTTTTGGCGTGAGCTGGCTATGGTGAACAGGTGGCAGATTTGAAGGCTGTGCCAGCCTGGGATTGTGGGTTGATTGCGCCATTGGCAACAGAAAGAGGTGAAATCCTACGTGCACCACTGCAGAGGAAAATGGCTGCCTATTGTCACGTGCAGGATGGAAATGTAGCTGACTTCCTGGAAACAAGATTGCCAAACCTTTCTAAGCCCTGTGACGCAGTGATGCAGATTACTATGCATGATAAATGTCTTTACATCATGTGCATAGCACCATTATGTCAATAATACTTTGCAGCTGTTTCATTTTTTGTTCTCGGTCTCCAAGATCATGCGGTCTCAAAATTCGCACCGTAATTTGTTTTGAGAAAAAATATTCCTCAAGCACCTAAAATCCTCTGAGATACCCATCAACAAGTAATCTCTAAAATTAGCACAACTGCATCCCAGAATTACTACAATAAAATACAATACAATATATCTTTATTGTCATTGTACAGGGTATAACGAGATTGGGAAATAACATTACTGTTATTGGCTTTACACAAAAATATAGTGGATTATTAAACCTCCTTAAAGGATTTTTTCAGCTACTGCCTAACAGAAACGACGAGATTCACAGTTTAAGAGTGTTTTACTGTATTTTTAATGTTAGGAGTTTGAAATCTTTGCAAACCATGATTCATTAAAATATGGGCATTTCCTTTATCTTCAGAGAACAACATTATAAACATCAGTCTGAAGAAGGGTCTCGACCCAAAACGTCGCCCGTTCCTTCTCTCCAGAGATGCTGCCTGTCCCACTAAGTTACTCCAGCATTTTGTGTCTAGCTTCATTATAAACAAGGATCTTGCCACACAATGTTACCATGGAAACCATTCTTTTAACGAGGTCTCATAGCTGAATGCTGAAGAGTTCTGAGTAATAGTGTAGGCACAGTTACAGTAAACACATGTTTCTAAAGTCTCCTTCTGCTTAGAGTACCAGATCTAAACTTTGCCTGTAATAGTCATTTGAGGAAACTCCACCTTACTCTGTAAATCTTTCAGGGCAATTTGGATTCTCAGGTTATGGATCCTGTTTACGCAGCTTTTTGTAGTTCTTGTTTGTATTTTTACACCCCTTTTATGAGATGTCAAGTTCCTTAGTCTTGCATCATTGAAAAAATTGGTCTTTTCAATCTTTGGTTGCACCCTGTCCACTCCCTCTTCCCCCCCTCTCCCATCGGGCAAAAAGGTGTAGGTGTGAAAACGCACAGCTCCAGGTTCAGGGACAGTTTCTTTGCATGAGTAATCAGGCAACTGAAGCATCCCACCAACAACTGGGGAGCAGTCCTGAACTACTGTCTACCTCATTGGAGACTCTCGGACTATCTTTGAATGGACTTTACTGGGTTTATCTTGCACTGAACTTTATTCACGTTATTCCCTTTATCATGTATCAGTACACTGTGGATGACTGAATTGTAATCATGTATTGGGTTTCCGCTGTATATTACACGTGACAATGAATTAAACTCAAACTCTTGACTTCCTTTCTGCACGGTTTGACTTTAGCCGTTGAACAGTATTCACCCCAATTCATATTGATTTCTGACGTGTCAGGCTTCCAAAATGCCACAATGTCCATTGTACTCACCCTCACCTCATCTTTGGAATTCAGGTGTGAACAAAACCTGTCATGGGGTCCGGACCTGAGAGTTCCTGGCAAGATCCAAACTGATATTTAAGCAAGTGCCATATATAATACAGCACCCGCCATTGCTTTCTCGAAGATGGAGAACTGTCAGGCTAATAATTGGATCATTTACATTTCTCTTTGCTTTGCTTGACTGGATCCTGGTCTACAGCTTGGGAAACATAGGCTAGCTACTAACATCCATTACAAGATGGCTGACTGCCTCAGCTATTCCAACTAGTTTACAGCCCACTCTGTCTCTTGTGATGACTCAATTCCCTTCTCCCAGCTCCTCAATCTCCATCATTTTTACTCAGATTATGAGACTTTCCAGACACTTGAAGGGTTTCTGAGAGGCACAATTTGACAATAAACACAACTTGAAATGTTTTCCTTCTTCCTGAACCATGGCTTTCCCTCTACCATGTTTACAAATACCTTCAGAACATCTCATCCAATTCCCATGCCTCAGCTTTCATCTCATCTCTGTTGTGATATTGCTGGGACTACTTTGTGTATCCAAGAACTACTTTGTATGCCTGTGTATATAAGTGATGGGTGTGATTAGGCGGACACTCTGGATCCAGGCGGCCTTGGAATAAACAGCCTGGAGTTAATCTCCACCATGATAACATCATAAACATGTGTACTCGTGGTCCTTCCAGAGTCACAACAAAGGTACAACAGGTACCCGACCACGAAGTACAACGTGGTGGCAGCGGTTTGGGTGTTTAGCCTAGAAAAGGAAAACAACAAAAACCCCAAGAAAAAAAGTTAACAAGTGCGTAAGAAAAAAAAAAAAAGAAGGTTAACATAAAGGAACCCAGCAAAAAGGTTAACAGGAAGATAAGATAGAGCCCTGAAGAACGAAAAAAGTTTCCCGCTCGGTAAGGGGCCAATATATGTAGGTATACTTACCTGCTCAGTAGTCAGCGGCGAGCTGCCGACGTGACGCTGCAAGCTGCTGAGGGCGGTGTGTGAAGGCCCACATCGCGCCCCAGCACCTGTGCAGGCCCGAGATTAGGAGCCTGCGACTGCTTCGCGGGGGAGAGACCGCAGGCGACCGGGAGACCTGACACCCACGGAGGTGTGCGGTGACCGGGGAAGACCGACACCCACGGAGGTGTGCGGTGACCGGGGAAGACCGACACCCACGGAGGTGTGCGGCGACCGATAAGACCGACACCCACGGAGGTGTGCGGTGACCGGGGAAAACCGGGAGACCCGACACCCACGGAGGTGTGCGGTGACCGGGGAAGACCGACACCCACGGAGGTGTGCGGTGACCGGGGAAGACCGACACCCACGGAGGTGTGCGGCGACCGGTAAGACCGACACCCACGGAGGTGTGCGGCGGCCGGGGGAGGCCGACACCCAAGGAGGTGTGCGGTGACTGGTAAGACCGACACCCACGGAGGTGTGCGGCGACCGGTAAGACCGACACCCACGGAGGTGTGCGACGACCGGGGGAGGCCGACACCCATGGAGGTGTGCGGCGACCGGTAAGACCGACACCCACGGAGGTGTGCGGCGACCGGGAGAGCCCCGGAGGAGACCGACACCCACGGAGGTGTGTGGCGACCGGGGGAGGCCGACACCCACGGAGGTGTGCGGCGACCGGGGAAGACCGGGAGACCCGACACCCACGGAGGTGTGCGGCGACCGGTAAGACCGACACCCACGGAGGTGTGCGGCGACCGGGAGAGCCCCGGGGGAGGCTGACACCCACGGAGGTGTGCGGCGACCGGGAGAGCCCCGGGGGAGGCTGACACCCATGGAGATGTGCGGCGACCGGGAGAGCCCCGGAGGAGACCGACACCCACGGAGGTGTGCGGCGACCGGAGGGCGTCGGCGACCGGAGGGACCGACCACCCACGGAGGTGCGGCGGCCGGTAAAGGCCGAGGCACTACATACTCACCCAGGCGCGTCGACCGTAAAATTCGGGACGGCCCTGGGCCCGAGGCAGCGGCAGCGCATTCGAATTGCGCGGCAGCTGCCGGGAGCACATGTGGGCGGGGCCGGGGAGCACCTGTGGGTGGGGCCAGCACGCAGCGGCAGCGCGTTCGAAAAGTTGAGCGGCAGCTGCCGTGGAGCACCTGTGGGCGGGGCCAGCGCGCACTGCAGAGGAGGCGCGATCGCACCGCGATTACAGCAGTGGGAGCCCAGCAGTGGGAGCCCAGCAGTGCCAACCCAGCAGTGGGAGCCCAGCAGTGCCAGCCCAGCAATGGGAGCCCAGCAGTGCCAACCCAGCAGTGGGAGCCCAGCAGTGGCAGGCAAATCATGGTGGTGGAGCATCTAGAGCCTACACTACGTTTGATCTACACAGCACGTCTTCTTGAGGGGAAGATATGGAACAAAATGAATATTTTGTGTTTAATGACCTGTGTAGTGATCTGTGTACTGAAAGCTTAATGTAGTATATTTGATGCTTTTGTATAAATGTATATATCTGTGGAGTGACCACACGGAGTGAGTGACCACTCGGAGATGAGTGACCACCCGGCGATGAGTGAAATTCCGCAGAGGAGTGACCACCATGATGGCGAAAAAAAAGCAATTGTGTTTAATTGTGTTTAGTTGTGTTATTGGTTTTGTTTGCAAAAAGCAATGGTGTTTTGTTTGTTAAATATATTTTAGCCCTCGAATGGTAAAGAAAACAATTTTATATAAGACAAGGGGGATGTTGTAATATATAAGACAAGGGGGATGTTGTGATATTGCTGGGACTACTTTGTGTATCCAAGAACTACTTTGTATGGCTGTGTATATAAGTGGGGTGTGATTAGGCGGTCACTCTGGATGCAGGTGGCCACGGAATAAACAGCCTGGAGTTGAGCTCCAGCAATGTAACCTTTTACACAAGTGTACTTGTGGTCCTTCCAGAGTCACTAAAGGTACAACAGGTACCGGACCACGAAGTACAACAATCTCTTCCAGGATAGAACAAGGATAGACTTCCCCTGGTCCTCACTGTCCACCCACTGTATTCAACAGATCATTCTCCATTTTTCCAGCATGTTCTGTTTTTATTTTAAGCAGGTGAACATTAGAAGTGCTTGTGATACATCGATTGATAATATGGCTTGGGAGGGAGTTTTAAGTTTTAGTCAGTTTTTTCTGACTGATGATTAGTTTGAGAGTTCATTTTTGTCTCCATTTCAAAGAAAGCAGGTTCATGCTACATTTGGCTGGGGCAGTCAACATGGAGTCATAGAGTCATAGGGCATTGAAACAGGCCCTTCGGCCCAACTTGCACACACCGACCAACATGGCCCCTTTACACCTGCTTTAGGCCCATATTCCTCTAAACCTATGCTATCAGTGTACCTGTCTAATTGTTCCTTCAACAAGCCAAGGTTTGCGCCAACAGGGCAACTTAACATCTGCTCCAGTGTGTTGCCCACATCACAGAGGCATTTTCATGGGCTTAGTGGGTTTTTGTTTGCATTATCAAACCTTATAGATAATGGAGGGGATTGTTTCATGCACCAAAAGTGCAATGGAACCAAGCGTAATGGACAATGGAGACAAGAAGTAGACTTCATGGGGCGTCTGACAAACAGTGACAAACAGTGTTATGAGAAGGCCAGCCTCCAGCCCTCGACACTGAGGATAGAACTGGAATACAGAATGATAGGATCACTGAATCTTAAAAATCCACGCAACTCATCCAGACAGCGAAAGGGGTCTCCAATTAATGCCACATCCCTACCATATTGCCCAGCTTTGCAAATGTTTTCTTTTTCAACATCCTATTATTGAGTCTATTCAGCAGTCCTCCCAGCCAGTACTTTACTGATAGTAGCAACACCGTGGAAAATATTTTCCCATCGTTTTACTCCTGGATCTTTTGTGAGTTCCGTATCCTCTGATTACTAGTTCTGCTGTCACCAGGAACAGGTTCCCCTCATTTATTCAAGCCCTTCTTGATTTATGAATGGGCAAAATGTCATCTCTCAAAACTTCTCTTCTCTTCAGTTTTTAGTTTTGAAGATACAGCACGGAAACAGGCCCTTCAGCCCACTGGGTCCATGCCGACCAGCGATCCCCGTACACTACACTATCCCACACACTATGGACAATTTACAAATGTGTAGGAAGGAACTGCAGATGCTGCTTTAAAATCTCTCTCTGTACGGAGCAAACAGGCCTACCATTCCTACCACTCTCACGTTACTGAGTGGAAACATTTGACTATTTCTGTGCATTCCTGCTAAAATCAACTTAAGCACCATTGGTTGGTAAATTTCTGATTTAAAAAATAGACAATCAGAAATCCGTGTGAGTCCCTATTAGTGGGTGGTTTATAAAGGAGTGAGGAGATAATTAATTTGGAAAGATTTTAATATCCAAATTAATTTAGATTCAGAAAAAGCTTTAGGGCCAACAATGATATCTATACTCTCGTAAGTGCATGCAATACACTTGCCTGTTTGATGAAATAAACTGTCTTGGGTCTGGTCCACTGGGTACATTGACCTCTCCTGTATTTGTATATGCTGTCCTTCAAAGTATCTGAACACAAATCGTCAACAGGCACTTGACGATGAGTTGTGTCCAAATAGCCCTCGCCTAATTTAATTAAATTATCTTACTGAACAATAAGCACTAATTAGCAATTAAACTTTGATTGATAGACTGGTGCCTGTGGCAATGTTTTTGCAGATGATTGGTTCAGCTGCAGAAGGGTTTGAGTTCTGAAATGCTGGGATTGATGTATATTGTTTCACCATTTATCAACTGTATCTTAAATGACACCAGCCTTTGTGGTGAATCACTGTGGTGATTGAAGTGAGCAAGCAGGGAATTAGGAATCCTCCATATCAGAATTAGGTAACTCTACCCGTAATGTCTGTGCGAGCTCATTGTGTGAGCTATTTAATTCGTAGTTTTCCCCACAGCTTGACACACTCCTACTGATCAAACACATACCTTTCTCCAATCTTTTGCCACATTTGAGCGCTCTCCACTAAGATAAAGGGAAACTTTCAGACTAAGTCTACACTAAATTGATTTAGTTTATAACAGGGCCATCTGACAAACCTGAAGCTTTGGGTTTGGTTTGTTTCACTTTTCACCAATACTGCCTGAGTGTCTTGCATTTTTTTCATTTTAGTTCACATCCCAAAAACATCCTTAGAAGGCTTAGGAAGTACAGCATGTTGCCAACAAATCTCACCAACTTCTGCAGATGCACCATAGAGAGTATTTTATTAGTGTGCATCACAGCATGGTTTGGGAACAGCTCCATCCAAGACAGGTTGTAGTGATTAATAGCCTGATGGTTGTAGGAAGAAGCTGCTCCTGAACCTGGACGTTAGAGCTTTCAGGCTATACCTTCTTCTCAATGGCAGGAATGAAATGAGAATGTGGTCAGGGTGGTGTGGGTCTCTGATAATGCTGGCTGCCTTTTTGAGGCAGCGACTCTTGTAGATCCCTTCGATGGTGGGGAGGTTGGTCCCTGTGATGGATCGGACAGTGTTCCCCATTTTTTCCAATCTTCTTCATACCTGGGCGTTTCAGTTGCTGAACCAGTCTGTGATACAACCAATCAATATACTCTCTACTGTACACCAGTGATAGATTGATTGATACTTCATTATCACGTGTGACGTGTCACAGTGAAATTCTTTGTTTTGCATACCATACACAGGTTATGCAAAGAGTCACCACATATAGGGAGCCCGTAGAGGTTCAAGAGGATATTTGTTGACATACCGATTCTCCTCAATCCTCAAGTAGAGGCACTGATAGTCAATAGTCAATTTTATTTGTCACATAAACATAAATGTGCAGTGAAATGAAAGATTACCCACAGTCCAACAATAAGAGCAATAGAAATAAGCAATAACACACACAATCATAAACCAACACCAAACAAAAAGAAACACCCATCATAGTGAGACCCTCCAGTCACCTCTTCACTGTGATGGGCGGCCAGAATGTCTTTTCCCTTCCCCTGCCGTCTTCTCCCGCGGTCAGTCTGTTGAAGTTGCCATGTTCTGGGCCGCGCCGGATGGTGAAAGGTCCGCAGCGGGCCGACCCAAGCCCCGCAATTCGGGGCGGGCGAACACTCCAATGTCAGAATAGGAGGTGGAAGGTGGGGCCCCAAACATATGAGGCCTGAATAGAGTGGATGTGGAGAGATTTATTCACAAAATGCTGGAGTAACTCAGCAGGTCAGGCAGCATCTCGGGAGAGAAGGAATGGGTGACGTTTCGGGTCGAGACCCTTCTCCAGACTGGATGTGGAGAGGATGCTTCTGCTAATGGGAGGTCATAGCCTCAGAATAAAAGGACGTTCCTTCAGGAAGGAGATGAGGAGGAATTTCTTTAGTCAGAAGGTGGAGAATCTGTGGAATTCATTTGCCACAGAATGCTGTAGAGGCCAAGTCAATGGATATTTTTAAGGCAGAGATAGATTCTTGATTAGTACTGGTGTCAGGGGTTATGGGGAGAAGGCAGGAGAATGGGGTTGAGAGGGGACGATAGATCAGCCATGATTGAATGGCAGAGTAGAATGGCAGAGTAGAATGGCCTAATTCTGCTCCTATAACTCATGGACATGAAGTTATCACCAAACACTACTAAATCTGAGCTCATAGGCATGGATTTGGACTGGAAGGGCCCAAAATTAGGGACAGCACAGTGGTGCAGCCAGTAGATCACCACACCAGTGATCATGGTTCTAGTTAGAGGTAGGGGATACAGAGGCCATATTTGATTTATTATTGGAATTCCTGTTATTCTCAGGATTCTGGGTTGTGCCATCAATCACGATCTCCAAAGAAAAATACGCACAGTGAGAAGATGTCCTAAGGTTGAAAATATTGTGCCAACTACATGATTCGTTTTGCCTGTAATTCACAGCTTTCTAGTTTGGGGGATATTTGGTTTATTTACAGTGCGGAATGGCCAATGTGGACTCCCTATAGAAGTAAAATCAATGTATGAAGGGAACGTGTGGGAACCGAGCATGCCTTCTCCTCAAAAGATGACAACCGAGATTTTATCTTCTAATTGTATCTTGTAAAATATTGTGCACTCCTAACTCCTCCAATACGTAAATAAATTTATAACTGTGCCAATATGGAGTCAGGGTTGAAACATCCAACAGACTTTGGAATTGATGAAATGTCAGCAAATGTATTTCAATTGCCCTCTTAATACTGCTCGGTAAATCTCATTTGAGATGCAAGATGGGTCTGATGGATTTCAGGGCTATTGCACTGTCTACCACCAGTAATAGAATTTATTTTCTCAGATTTTCCATTCCATTGTCATTAAAAAATATCAGGTTTTTTACAAAATAATTATTCATAGAAATGCAGGAAATGCGATCAGAATTTCTTTGGTTGTACAATTTCCCAAGCCTTTTCACCATTCAATAAAATCATGACTGACCTGATCTTGGCCCCCGTTCCATTTTATTCTATGTTTTCCATGACCTTTGAGTCCCCGTAGAATGGAAAATGATTTATCTTTGTATGCGTTCCATGAATCTGCCTCTACAGAGAATTGTAAGGCTTCACAACCCTTTGAGAGAAAAAAAATTCTTCCTCATCTCTGTCTCAAATGGGCAAGCCCTTCTTCATTTCAATTAAAGAGAAGCAGATTACATTCATAAAATTCACGCTCAATTAACTGCATAACCAACTCCTCTCTTGAGCCAGATGGTATTTTATAGAAAGGAGCAGCACTGACTGGAAATTATGAAGGATAGTGATGGCCCTGCTTTCTGGATGAATGATTTATGGAACACAAACAGGAGTTAATAACAGGCTTGGATCTGATCTGCAAATTATCAGGCGGCTGAAGTACATTGCCTGGAGAATTTGCTGCTTTTGTACACTAATAGACCTGATCTAAATGAGATAACTCTGGCTGATGTACATGTAGGTGGATTTTCTCTCACCAGTTCGCATTGTGCTCATCATTAATGCTACAATGTTTAGTTATAAAGCCTTTGAACTCAACATATTTATAATCTGGTACTTTAGTGAACAATAATTAAGATAGATGAAATTTCCCACTCTATGTACAGCAGAACTATGCCCTGCTTAATCTTATATGGGCTTGTTCTGTAAATGTTTTTTATAGTCTGCATGTTGTTCCACTTACTTTATCCTTGCACATTAATGTTATATTCCCATTCTTTTCTTCTGCCAATCTGATCTGCTTAATGTAATGGTTCAGATATTTCACATCTGTAAACTTTGTTCACAAGAGGTGGCACGGTGGCGCAGCAGTAAAGTTGCTGCCTTACAGTGCTTACAACGCCAAAGACCCAGGTTCGATCCCGACTACGGGTGCTGTCTGTGCAGAGTTTGTACGTTCTCCCTGTGACCTGCATGGGTTTTCTCCGAGATCTTCGGTTTCCTCCCACACTCCAAAGACGTACAGTTTTGTAGGTAAATTGGCTTGGTAAAATTGTAAATTGGCCCTAGTATGTGTAGGATAGTGTTAATGTGCGGGGATCGCTGGTCGGCGCGGACCCAGTGGGTCGAAGGGCCTGTTTCCACTCTGTATCTCTAAAATTTATAACAGTGCAGCTGCCTCATAGCTCCTGTGATACAAGCTTAATCCAAGCCTCCGATGCCATTCCCATGAATTTGGCGGGTTCTCTGGTGTCCTCCCACATCCCCTACAATGTACAATTTTACCAAAGCCAATTAACCTACAAACCTGTATGTCTTTCGAGTGTGTGATGAAACCTGAGATGCCATAGTGTCAGAAGGTCAGAGAGTTGTGCAGGACTGAAATGTGCCATTTGGCCTACCACACCCATCTTCCAATTAGGTGTCTATCGAAATGCTACCTGCGCGTAGAAATTGTAACAGCCACACCTCCTCTAGAAATCTGTAAACATTTTCTACCTGTCATCTTAAAATTATGCCCACTTGTTTTTGATACCCCTACAAAGGGAAAAATAACCTTTCAATTTGAAGAAGGGTCAAAATCTGAAACATTGGCTGTCCATTCCATTCCCAGATGCTGATTGACCAGTTGAGTTCCTCCAGCTCTTCAAGTATTGCAAAAAGAAGTTTTGATAATCTTATACAATCTTAGATACCTCTACCAGGTATACCCCTCAGTCTCCTTTGCTCCAGAGAAAACAAGCCTAGCCAGTCCAATCTCCCTCCATAGCCAAAGTCCTCCAATCCAGACAGCATTCTGGTGAATGCCCTCAGCACTCTCTCCACACAGTCGTATCCTTCCTATAGTAAGGCACAAAGTGTTGGAGTAACTCAATAGGTCAGGCATTATGTTTTGTTTAGTTTAGTTTAGAGATGCAGTGCAGAAACAGGCCCTTCGGCCCACCGAGTCCACACCGACCAGCGATCCCCGCGCACTAACACTATCCTGCATGCACTAGGGACCATTTACATTTAGACCAAGCCAATTAACCTACAAATCTCTATGTCTTTGGAGTGTGGGAGGAAACCGGAGATCTTGGAGAAAAACCCACGCAGGTTACGGAGCCAAACTCCGTACAGACAAGCACGCGTAGTCAGGATCGAACCCGGGTCTCTGGCGCTGTAAGGCAACAGCTCTACCATTACACCACAGTGGTGCCCTTATGGAGGGATTGGATAGATAACATCTTTCTTCAGACTGACTCTTTTTCCTTCCTATAGTTTGGTGACCAGAACTGCATACAATACTCAAGTGCAGCTTAACCAGTGCTTTGTAACATCTTTCTGCGTTGACTCTGTCTGCCCCCATGGAAAATTAGGCTATGATACTGTGCTGAAAATTGGCTGCAAGCAATGGTACTGTTATTAAAGAGAGTTTCATTGTGCAATTGGCCTGCCTCCAAAATCATTTTTATTGGCGGTGTGTGCTTGTTTTAATAATCTCTAGCCTCTTCGCATTGAATTCAAGCAATGAAAGCATGGCAACCTTTTTATTAACCCAACCTTTCAGCCAAGGAGAATAACTGTAGTCAACAAACGTTCATTTAGTGGACATGGATGCAGCTCAATTTGACAATGTTTTTTTTAAAAAAGAGGTTCTCCATCCTTGGTTTCAACCTCAGTGTTACGGACAAATGTAATCCTTAAAAACAGTTTTTAAGTAAAAACAAAAATTAAAGTTCATGGATTTAAAATAAAATTAAAGTTCATTTAACCCATAACTTGCCAACCTAATTTTCTACTATTTTCTTCCCAGCCTCTTCTCTCTAAAGGTAAACTGTAGTGTCAGCCCAGTCTGAAAAATGGCAAACACATTCTGTTCATAGAAACCATAATACCATTGGAACGTAACGCTAAAGGAAAAGGACTTCTGTTTCTCCTGGATGTTTCAAAATAATTCAGAGATAACTAATTACCTTACAATTATAGGCTCTGTTATTCTGTTGGCGAATTTCCACAGAGAAAATGTCCATCTAATAGAGATAAGATAAATGATGGGTTTATCTATTTTGGTGAAGAAAGCCGAACAATAGATGCTGGTCAAATTAGTCCTCATTCTATCGATCTTTTTCAGGTCTGTGTTATGAGTTCTGCTTTTCTTTTGAATCTTAAGTTCAACACAAACCTAGAACAAGCCATTTGCTCAACTAATCTATTTTGATGTTTATACCTCGCTGTATCTAATGGCTTCCCATCCTGTGAGAATACACTTCATTTCGCTGTCATGTACCTGCATAGCTTCATCTTACATGCATCCATTCTATTAACCCCAACTGCTCCATAATAAGGCAATGTGCTTCTCATTTCACACACAGCTACAATTTTTTGAAATTTCATCTGAATGCATTGTTTGATGTATGGGTAACTCAAGTTTGTGTAATATTTGTGTTTACATTTGTGGCTTATTGAATATTTCCATCTGATGGAGCAGATAGAGGTTTAGTTTAAATTTCCAGTTGCACACAGAACATAGATCAGTGCAGCACAGGAAGAGGCCCTTCAGCCCACAACGTTTGTGCTGAACATGATACCTTGTTAAACTGATCTCATCTGCCTGTACATGATCCATATCTTCTATTCCCTGCGCTTCCATGTGCCTACCTAAAAGTCCCTTGAAAGCCACTATTGCATTTGCCTCCACCATCACCCCGACAATGCATTCCAAAGCACACTACTCTCTGTAAAAACCTTGCCCCACATATCTCCATTAAACGTTCCCCCTCTCACCTGAAAAAACTATGCCCTCCAGTGTTGGAAGGTGTGAATAAGGGTTCCGACCCAAAACGTCACCTATTCCTTTTCTCCAGAGATGCTGCCTGACCTGTGGAGTTACTCAAGCATTTGGGTCTATACTAGTAAGTAAAGATCGATAGAATGAGGACTAATCTAAAAATCTATTCACTGACCATGTTCAACATTGCACTGGGCTAACCAACAAGATGTGCAGCAAAACAAATAAAAAGGTAGAGCCGTGACATTTTTAAAAATTGGTACATTGAATCCCTCTGGTGCCCCAGCCCAATTATCTCAAGTCGTGCAGCATCTTTCAAAGAGCAAAGCATTTCAAACAAATCTGCTGGAACAGAAAATTGATTCTATGTCGTTTGGGCAAGCATGCAAAATCGTGCCCTGATAAGGTTTGTTTTTGGAAGTATCTTAAAGGAGAAGAGAGCATTTGAGGAGGTAACAAAGTTGATCAATGAGGGTAGGATGGTGGATGTTGTCTACACGGGATTGTTGTAATTTGATAATGGTGGGCCAATCCAGAAGATTAAGATGCACGGAATTCACAGTGACTTGGTCATACGGATTCAGAACTGGCTTACTCAGAGAACGCCGAGTGTTGTGGTAGAAGGCCGCTTTTCTGGCTGGAAGTCTGTGACCAGTGAGGTGTTGCAGGGATCTATCCTGGGACCTCTGTTGTCATAATATATAAATGACTCGAACATATATGTAGACGGTGGTTACAAAATTTGCAAATTACACCAAGATTGCTGGAGTTGCGAACAGGTAGGAAGGCTGTCAAAGTATAGAACCGATGTCGGTCAACTACATAAATGGGCAGAGAAACGGCAGATGGAGATTAATCTGAACAAGTGTGAGGTGTTGTAGTTTGGGAGGTTGAATGTTAGTGGAAGATATATGATATAATTGCAAAACGCTTAACAGCATTGATTTGTAGATGGATCCTGTTCCAAACAGCTTCCTAAAAGTGACTACACAGGTAGATAGAATGATAACGACGGCATATGGAATGCTAACCTTAATTAGTCGGTGCTTTGAGTATAAGAGTCGGGAAGTCATGGTGCAGTTTTATATGACTTTGGTTTGGCTGCATTTGGAGTATCGCGTGCAGTTCAAGTCACCTCATAACAGGAAGGATGTGGAGACATTGAAGAGGTTGCAGAAGAGGTGTACCAGAATGCTGCCTGCATTAGTGGGTATGAGCTACAAGGAGAGGTTGGACGATTCTGGAATGTTGGAATTTAAGAGGAGACCTGATAGAAATATATAAAATCATGAGAGGCACAAATAGGATAGACGGGTGGAAATATCAAAGACTAGAGGGCAATGATTTAAGATGAGAGCAGTAAAATTTAAAGGTGCGCAGAGTTAACTGTTTTGCATAGAGGGTAGTGGGCGCTTCAAACTCACTGCCAGGGGTGGTGCTGGAGTCAGATACAAAAGTGGAGTTTAAGAAGCTTTTAGATGGGCACATGGATATGGAGGGAACGGTGGAATATGTTCGGCACAGACATTGTGCGCCAAAGGGCCTGTTCCTGCCCTGTACACCTCCATGTTCTATGTTGAATGTTCTAGATGCAGAGAGGTTTAGAGAGGGAATTCCAGAGTTTGGGACCCATACGGTTTAAGGCAAATCTTGAGGTGGTGGGGAAAGAAGTCACAAGCAGCCTTGTGAGAACTCCAAAGATTGTAGGGTTGGAGGAGGATCGCTGGAGTCCAATTCACACAATTAATGCTGTTAGCGCACACAGTCCTACATCTCACCTCCTCCATGTTGGTCCTCATCTGCATGGGCTGAGGGAGTGGGAGGGCCAAGTGCTCTGTGACAATGTCCCTTCACTCCCGTTGGAAGTCAGATGCAGGGAGATTAAAAAGAATAAAGGGAGATAAAGCAATTTGCCTGTGTCAGCGAACCATAGCACCAGGACACAACCAGTTTATCAGCAAATGGGTTTTTTCACACAAGGTTGCATCCACAGTTGGAGGCACCTGAACAGTTCACCTCATCAGTTTTACCAAGAGAAGCTGCTCGTGCTAATACATCTGTTATTGTCATTATAGTAAGCTTAAAGGATGCAATGCTGAATTGCAAAAGTAAGCTACTTGTGCATGTCAGCATGTATTGAGTGCACAGAAATGCTTTTGAAGTTCTTATTGCAGGTGTGATCATCCATTTACAATCTGTCTCAATGCTAATTCTTTCCCAAATAGCTTTAAAGTATGAACAGTGGTTCCTGAGTGAGATACTGTTATCGTTGTTCCACAATGGCTGGGCTCTAAAAAAAGGCTTTAATGCAGGGAGAAACACTCTGCATCTGTGAAGAAAAAAATAGAGTTGACGGCGTCAATCCTCGTGGGTTAGCCCAACAGGCCAGAAATGTGGAGGCTGTGTCAAATTTAATGGCAGAGCCTTATCTTAAGCCACTCCCAACCCAATCATATAAACTGCTTGTTTAGTTTTAGTTTAGAGTTTTGTTAGAAATACAGCATGGAAACAGGCCTGTCAGCCCACCGAGTCCGCACCGACCAGTGATTCCCGCACACTTACACTATTCTACACACTGGGGACAATTTACAATCTTTACCAAAGTCAATTAACCTACAAACCTGTACGTCTTTGGAGTGCGGGAAGAAACCGGAGATCCCGGAGAAAACCCACGCAGGTCACGGGGAGAACGTACAAACTCCATTCAGGCAACACCCGTAGTCAGGATCAAACTTGGGTCTTTGGCGCTGTGAGGCAGCAACTCTACCGCTGTACTACTGTGGAGGCACAATAAAAGACTTACTATCAAGCGGCCATTGCTAGCTGCCCATGGGTTTGGCTGCCAACTGTCATTGCGCGCAGAGGTTTGCAAAAGATCAGGGGTGAGAGGTGTCTGAGAGAGGGGGGGAAACAGGGATGCAGACTAGTATCCCAGTCATGTGTCAAAGAGGGGAAGTTCACACCAAGTACCAGCCCCCACCCCCCTCCACTGGCTGTTTTCCTGCTGTCCACAGGATTGTGTGACTGGACTTTTCAGGTTTAACAATTCAAGAATTAGATTTCTTGTTCATCTGAAGAGGGCCGGAAATAATGCTTAAAACATCTTAGATGCCTGGATTGTGAAATCATTTGCTCTGTCACTTGGCATAATATTCCAAGTGGCTGTTTTCTCCGTAACTCATCCCTTTATGGGTTTTTGAGAATCACGATGGGTTTGCTCCATTTATATTTTGTTTGGCCGTTCAGCAGCAGCTTCCAAAGTTGCAGCAACAAACTTCACAAATACACAGTTCTTCCTCGCCTCTACTCTTGAAACCTCCACTGTCCCTTGGCCTCACCACTCTATCTCTGTAATCTTCTCCAGTGCCACATGTCCCCAAGATATCTGCTCTTCCTCAGTTCTAGTCTCTTTTTGCACTCCAAACTTAACTGTTGCGCCATTGGCAACTGTACTTCAGCACAGGAAACCATAAGCTCTAGAATATCCACCCACTGTGCCTCGGCTTCTCCATTTTCCTTTTCCTTAAGATGCTCCTTCAAGCATGCTTCCTAGAACATCTGAGTTGATGGGATGTGAGGGCACTGTGTCTACTTTTTGTTTGGAGTCATTCCTGTGTTAGTTGAAGGTGCTGTATAAACACAGGGCAGTGAATCTGTGGAATTATTTGCCACAGAAGGCTATTGAGGCCAAGTAGGTGTATATTTTTAAGGCCAAGATAGATAGATTCTTGAGGCTATGGGGAGAAGGCAGGAAAATAGGGTTAGGAGGGAAAGATAGATCAGCCATGAATGAATGTCAGAGTAGACTTGATAGGCCAAATGGCCTAATTCTACTCCTATTCCTTATGACATGTTATTATTATTGCTCAGCTATTATTTTATCCATCAGGAGAGGTGGGCAATGCTTTCAAAATACGTCTCTGTGGGAAGGTGCTAAGGGCATTCTATTCAAGTGCAGAGTCATATTGTTTGTGTGCCCCAAACTAGAATGTAACTTCCACTTACTCCCCTTCCCTCCCCCGTCCCCCTTGCCTCCTTTCTCCACCCTAGTCATTTTACGAGTTCCACAGTGCTCCACATTATTTTCTCTTGAGATCACACCATACTTAGCCAACTATGGGCCTACCAGGCACCACCATGCCTGCGGTAATTTGTGGCCAGCCTTGATGAGCCCTGGTCTTTTCTTGCCTCCAGCTCTTCACTCACTCCTCCCCCCCACCCCCATCACCCCCTACTTTCAGTCTGAAGAAGGGTCCAATCCCAAAATGTCACCCAGCCTTTTTCATCAGAGATGCTGTGTGACCCACTGAGTTACTACAGCACTCTGTGCCTATCCTGAAACAAATGCTCTGTTACAGGCTCTAATCACAGGGGCGATTAGCAGATGGTTACAAAGAAAAGGTTTAAGAACATGCCCAAAGTCCGCTTGGGAAAGTCCAAGATTCCTACTGAGGCCCAGCAGGTTCTGGTCCATGACTGCTCAAAGTAGCAAAGGAGCATTGGGGCTGCTATTGAGAACCCATGAGTCCATGCATCATGAAGATGGAGAAGGTTTATGGTAGTGGCTGAACAAGCAGACCATGTCACAACATACCGCCCCCGCCCCCCTTCCCCCCCCCCCTTCCCCCTGTCAGGCATGTGTGGAAGCGAGCGGGTAAGATCACCTCTGACCCCTCTCACCCTGGCCACAAACTCTTTGAAGCACTTCCCTCTGGAAGGCGACTCTGGACTGTCAAAGCAGCCACAGCCAGACATAAAAACATTTTTTTTTCCACGAGCAGTAGCACTACTCAACAACCAAATGTCTGTAGCCTCCTTTTGCTCTGGTATTTTATTTCATTCTTCACATGTGCAAATTATTCTTCACATGTGTAAATTATAATGTTTTATTGCAGTAATTGTTTACGGTATGTCATGTTGTTACTTGCGAGCAAAGCACCAAGGCAAATTCCTTGTATGTATACATACGTGGTTAATAAAATTTATTCAATTCAATCAAGAGTTTCCAGAAGCCGACAATTTTCTGGAAGTTGTAACTAAATATAGCCTGTTATGTAATACGGCTTCAGAACGAGCTTGAGGAGAAAGGCTCATGGACCTGAACCAATTACCTGTCAACAGATATAATAGAATGCATAGAATGCCATGTTTCTTAATACACATCAGCCCCGTCTCATGCCTTCCATCGTTTTTTGTTAATTCAGTGATAACTATTTATAAAAGCACAGGTGAACATTAAATGGACTTGTGCGCGAAAATATTTACTGCCGATTGGAAAATCTGATCACACCACCTAATTCCCGAGTGTCACAAGGCATTCGTTCAAATGTAACTGTGAAGCAGAATGGAAAGCTCACTGCATGAGCTGTCACTTAGATCCTGATTTAGGAAGTTGATTCAAATGGCCCACATTGGGTATTGATGTTGAACTGTGTAGTGTCGTCACAAGTGTCAGTTACCTGTCGGCTGAGTTACGTGCAGCTTTTGGAACCGAAGGGAGGAAATATGCCCTTAAATATATATTTTTCTTTTTTTTGCTTGAGGGTGATTACCACTATTGTGGCTTACAAATGTTAGAGCTCGTGTGGTCCCGGTTTCAACAAACAAGCTGCTTCTGCCGCCTGAAAGAAAAAAAAAAAAAAACTGTGGGTACTGAGAAACTGAAACAGGGAAAGAAAACGTTGGGAATTCTCAGCAGGATGAGTGGAGATGCCAGTTACCATTTTTATCGGAACTGAAATAGCGAGAGATAGCACAAGTTAAAGGTGTCGGAGGGAGGAGAGGGAAGAACAAAAAGGATGGCAAAAGGCTTGGGTATGAATACTGAATTCTCCAATTTCAAGCAATAAGCTTCCCCAAACCCACACACACATATTTCCTCCATCATCCCCCGTGACCTCAGTTACCCTGTCCCCCTCCTATCCTCTGCGTGCTCATCTCCCAACCCCATGTGTGCCATTTATCCCCTTCCCTGTACCCTTCCACTTATATTCCTCCCTCTGGCTTTACATTTCACCCCTCATTTTATTTCCTTATCAGACATGCTTTGGTCTTCTTTTCATCTCTAGTCTTTGTCACGTACTCCAACCATTTGTCAATCACCCCCACCCCTCCTTCACCTAAGTCTATCTATCAGTTGCCAGGCTTTGCCCCAACTCTCTTTTCCAGCTTTCTTCCCCCTGCTCCGTCAGTTTGAGGAAAATTCCAGACCCAATACTTCGTCCGTCCGTTCCCTCCACTGATGTTGCCTGACCAGACTGAGTTCCCCAGTACTTTTATTACTTAAGGGCCTGTCCCACTTTAGGCGATTTTAAGGCGACTGCCGGCGACTGTCAAAGTCGTAGCAGATCGCCAAACTTTTCTTTTACCCGACGACAATGACCACGACAATGCCGAGTCAGGTCAAAATTACAGCATCTTTGGAAACATCGCGAAATTCCCACGCTGTCAATGCTTCTCCGGCGTCCTAATTTTCGCTGAAATCACTGACAAGTTGGTAAGTACTTGAGAGTTTTGAACTATAACATCTTGTATGGGTTACTTAAAAACCAAGCTTCACTGTAACAAGGCATAAACTGGATTTACTTCCAGTTTACTAATAGCTGTATTAAAAAAAAAAGAATTTTAGGTGGTTAAGTGGATTTTTGTGAAAAGTGTGTGGGCATTCTTTGAAAATGTACGGGAGATGCATATCTGGTTTCTGGGTTGCATATCTGGGTTGGGAGCCCACTTTAAATGTAATGGCTGATGGCCATAAACATCGCAAAATTCCCACACTTACCTGACCGTCAAACTGTCGCCTCCAATCTACCTGTCAAATGTCCTGACGGTAAATAAATTGGTTAAACACAAGCATTTTATGGTATTTTAAAATGACTTTATTTATTTTAATATTATGTGCTTCTAAATGCATCTAAGAGAACCTATCAAACCTGGGGACAGCAGGCGACAGCGCCCACAATAAGCAACGATACCTGGTGACAAGCCAGCTGTCGCCGAGAAATTTCACTCCGGTTGATTTCTCAGCGACGCACTGAGATCCACTACGATTCTTGGAGGACCCCTCACGATCATGCCCGCGACACCCGGCGAACTG
Organism: Rhinoraja longicauda; assembly: GCF_053455715.1. Taxonomy (NCBI): domain Eukaryota; kingdom Metazoa; phylum Chordata; class Chondrichthyes; order Rajiformes; family Arhynchobatidae; genus Rhinoraja; species Rhinoraja longicauda. The sequence continues at coordinate 28,591,085 of NC_135969.1, read as the reverse complement.
TTGGCGACAGCCTAGTCACCGGCAGTCGCCTAAAAATCACCTAAAGTTGGACAGGCCCTTTAAGATTTCAGCATATGCAGAATATACAGAGCTTTATTTGTCATTCGGTACCGAGGTACCGAACAAAATTACGTTACCAGCAGTCACACAAAAAAAAAGTACCCAAGACACATAACCCCAACACAAACATCCATCACAGTGACTCCAAACACCCCCTCACTGTGATGGAGGCAACAAAACTTCCGCTCTCTTCCCCACGCCCACGGACAGACAGCTCGTCCTCGACCGACCCGCACAGTCCCCGCAAGGGGATGGAAGTCCCCGCGGCCGAGCCGCACCGGGCGCTGAAACATCCCGCGGCCGAGCCGGGCGATGGAAGGCCCCAAGGCTGTACCGTGCGCAGCTAAGTCCCGCGGCCGAGCCACGCCGGGTAATGGAAGGCCCCGTGGCCGAGCCGCACCAGCGATGTAAAGTCCCGCAGCCGAGCCGCGCCGGGCGATGTTAGATCCCGCGGCCGAGCCGCGCCGAGCGATGGAAGGCCCCGCGGCCGAGCCGCACCAGCGATGTAAAGTCCCGCGGCCGCAATTCTTTATGCAATTCTTTTGAGTCTACACATGAGATGGTCTGTGATCAGGTGGAAGGAATGTTCATGAGTGAGCATAGGCCTCTCTACCCTGAGGAAGAGGCTTATCTCCTCCAGCCTGATGAGATCTGCTCGAGATGGGGCCCTCCTGTCTCGACTGCTTTCTACATATGCAGTGTAGAAAGCATACTACTGGGTGGCATCATAGTTTGGTTTTGAAACAACTCGGCCCATAAATGCAAAGAGTTGTGGATGTAGCCCAGTCCATCACACAGATCAGACTCCCCATCACTGACTCCATCTCCACTTCACACTGCCTCAGTTAAGCAGCCAATGCAATCAAAGACTTGTCCCATCCCAGTCATTCCTTCTTCTTCCCGCTCTTGTTGGGCAGAAAATAAAGTGCCCACCACCAGACTGAGGAACAGCTTCTTCCCCTCGGTCATCAATCTTCTAAATGGTCCTTCCATAAGCTGGGTGCAGTTTGATTCACCTCTCTCTTGTTGTGGACACTGGCCTTTGTCTCAGGAACTGACTTTGGAACTTGTCTCAGGTAAAATGCTGGGAACAATATTTTGTACTCTCTTTGTACTTATTGATTTTGAGTTAGGCTTGATTGTAAATATATATAAATATATATATATATTTACATGGGACAGGTTTAAGTTTATCGTTGTTGCATGTACTGAGGTACAGTGAAAAGCTTTGTTTTGCAAGGAATCCAGTATAATATAATTACACACACACACACACACACACACATATATATATATATATATATATATAATTATTTTGGATTACTTGCAAAACAAAGCTTTTCACTGTACCTCAGTACATGCAACAATAATAAACCTAACCCTATCCCATCCCTCATTGTTTCAGCTGAAAAGCAATAGAGGGACTTTGAATGTGCTTTCATGCAATCTTAGGAGGGTTGACTCGGTTGGAGTTTAACATTTGAATGTCAATGATGTGAGATTGAAGTGTGGTGCAAAAGGATTTGTGGTGCTTGGCATTTCTAGATGGGGCATATGTTGTGGTGGGGTCTGAGCTTGTCTGTGGTACATAATTAGTGTTTGTGTGTGTGTGTGTGTGAGAGAGTGTGCATGTGTGTTTCCCTGTGCGTGCGTGCGTGTGTGTTGAATGTGTATGATGAGAAAGATATTTTTAAATGGTCCTCTATGTGGGCCCTGGCTCACCCTGAGGTCAATGAATAGTTCGAAATCCCTGTAAGAATACAGAAGATTTGATGAAAATAATCATAAGATTCGGCAGTCTCGCGTAGGGAGTGAAATAATAACAATAATAATAATGCATTACATTTATATAGCGCTTTTCATATACTCAAAGACGCTTTACAGGGATTTAGAGAACATAGGGAAGTGAATAAATAGATAAATAAGTAAACGAACAGAGAAAGGAGACAGAAGGTGAGGTGACCTTCAGTGGTTGAAGGCAGTACTGAACAGGTGAGACTTCAGTGATGTTTTGAATGTGGTGAGTGTGGAGGAGTCTCTGACGGTTTGGGGTAGTGAGTTCCATAGGGTGGGAGCAGCGATGGAGAAGGCCCTGTCCCCCCAGGATCTGAGTTTGGTCTGATGGTAGTGTAACTTCCTTGCCTTGCTTGCAGTTTAATGAACTGTGAAATAACGCACAGGTTAAAAATTTTGCAGCAGTGGTTTTATTATTTTTAGCTTTTAACGATGCATCAAGAATCTAATGTCTTCTAATATTGACTGCAGTGCATAAAGCATAAAATGCATCACCAAATGTAATAGCCAGGGAATTACTGTTTGACTCTTATTCATTGTTTCACAGTGGCTGATATTTGCCTAATGATTCATGCTATTTAATTAAGTATTATTTATTTCAAATGCCTTGGAAAGTGAGCAAATAGCATATTCTAATGGAGGAAAGAAATTTGTTGTGGTTTGGTAGACCTGACAAGTGGCAGAAGAATCAGAACATTTTCATTTTATTGAGGCTTATACAGCTGGGAATTTTTCATGTGAGAGAGAGATTTGTATTTGCATTGTTCCGAACACAACAGATCTCAAATGAATTTACAGTCAATGATTTACCTTTGAGTGCAGTTAATTTACATGGATAAATATGATCGACTGTTTGTGTACATCTTCTTAGTTTACTGTACTTAGATACAGCTCAGAAACAGGCCCTTCTGCCCACCGAATCCGCGCCGACCTGCGATCCCCGCACATTAACATTATCCTACACACGTTGGGGACAATTTACATTTATACCAAGTCAATTAACCTACAAAATTGTACACCTTTGGAGTTTGTGAGGAAACCGAGGATCTCGGAGAAAACACATGTGGTCACGGGGGAAACGTACAAACTTTGTACAGGCAGCACTCATAGTCAGGATTGAACCTGGGTCTCTGGCGCTGTAAGAGCTAATAAGGCAGTAACTTCACCGCTGCGCCACCGTGCCACCCTGATAAACAATTGATGAATAACCAGCTTTTGGTGGTTTTGACTGAGGGAGAAATGCTGCCCAAAAAATCCTGCCAATTACAATGGGGTTTTCTTAACATCAAATCTATCAAAGTTCAACTCCAAGGGAGGACTTCTTCTCTCACAGCACCTCTGGCAACAGATATGTACACAATGTACAATAAGGAAACAACCTTATCTGGCAGAAATGTAATTAAATATAATAGATCTGTGCTATATGGCATGTACAAAGACTGCAGGATTCTTTTCCTTTTCTTTAGTTTAATTTAGAGATACAGTATGGAAAAAGGCCCTTCGACCTACCGAATCTACATCGATCAGCGATCCCCATACACTAACACTATCCTACACACTTTTGTCAATTTTTGCAATTTTACCAAAGCCAATTAACCTGCAAACCTGTACATCTTTCGAATGTTGGAGGAAACCGGAGTACCCGGAGAAACACCCACACGGTCATGGGGAGAACGTACAAACACCATACAGACAGCACCCGTTGTCAGGTTCGAACCCAGTCTCTGACACTGCAAGGCAGCAACTCTATGGCTGTGCCACCATGCTGCCCTCAAAGCTGAAAAGCACTGGAGAACGTAGATTTAAGGTAAGGGGTAAAAGATCTAGAGAGGACCTAAGGGGAATCTTTTACATCCAGAGAGTGGTGAGTACCTGGAACAGACTGCCCGGGAGAGTTGTGGAAACAGAGTTGCTGACTTCATTTAATAGGTGTCCAGATGACCATTGACATAGAAGGCAATTGCTGGATGTTGGAATTTGAAATGGATGGGTGAACACTGATGGGCATAGATGTGTTGGGCCGAATGGCCTGTTTCCAGGATGTATGACTCTGTGACTTTATAACTTTGAATTATTGGACTCCCAACTGAAAACTACAAAGATCTAATTAAAAATGATAATAGCCTGACAGGTGTGGGGAGGATGATTTCCCTTTGCTTGGTTTCTAAAACAAAGAGCCACCCTCTCAGCATACAAGGATAGAGACTGGAGAATGTGATCAGGACAAAATTTCTTCACCCAAGGAGTAGCGAAGCAATTGAAATCACAGCCACAGTTGGCTGTAGAGGACTGTAGTGTATCTGAACATTGTTAAGATGTAAGGCAGTATCTTTACCGCTGCCTAAAGACATTGGGCAGAAAGACATTGAGGGTGTGACAACAGAGTGGAATCTGCTGTTGAGGCAGATGATTGACCATGATCATAATGAATCTCAGAGCAGACTTTATTCCTGCTCCTATATTTCTATGTTTCCATGTTTTTAAGCAACCCTTCCTTACTGGAAATGTTAATATTTCTGTGCTATCGTGCTAAGCCATCAGTATTGCTATTCACTTCCTTCGGGGCAATAGTAAATTAGAAAAGTGTGTTAATGGAATCATTAATCTTAGCTGTGCCTATGAAAAATGGTACAGAACCAATAGTCTCTTGACCGCCTGAAAGGTTTTAGAAGCAGGACATTTTGCATCAATTGTTATCTTTATATCAAGTTATTTAAGGATTAATGTGCTCAGGTTCAATAATAAATTACTAATTGTGAAAGACAGCTCACTGGTGTTCTTGTAGCTACTGATTATGCTGTCTCTTTGAAGGTTATCATATGAATACATACAGGTTAAAACCGTTAATCTGATTTACATCTGAGTAAAAAATTATACTAATGCTAAATACTGCATGTGGTGTAAGGAATCAGCACGTCTTGAATGCAAAAAAATTTGCTTTTAAGAGATCACAAAAAGCCTTTTGCAATTAATCCCTTTATTGTAAACAAGGGTGCTTTTAGATAAACAAATTAGATTTGTTTCTTGATACATCATCCAAATGTACTGCATGTGAACAAAATGCAGTTGTACAGGACCCTAGTGAGATCACCCCTGGAGTATTGTGCGCAGTTTTGGTCTCTATATTTGAGGAAGGACATTCTTGCTATTGAGGGAGTGCAGCATAGGTTCGGCAGGTTAATTATCGGGTTGGCGGGACTGATATAAAATGAAAGAATGGGTCAACTGGGCTTGTATTCACCGTAATTTAGAAGAATGAGAGGGGATCCTATAAAAACATATACAATTCTTAAGGGATTGGACAGGTTGATGCAGGATGACATGTTCCCGATGTTGGGGGAGTCCAGAACCAGGGGTCACACTTTAAGAATAAGGGGTAGGCCATTTGGGACTGAGATGAGGAAAAACCTTTTCACACAGAGTTGTAAATCTGTGGAATTCTCTGCCTCAGAAGGCAGGGGAGGCCAATTCTCTGGATGCTTTCAAGAGAGAGTTAGATAGAGCTCTTAAAGATAGCGGAGTCAAGGGATATGGGGAGAAGGCAGGAACGGGGTACTGATTGTGGATGATCAGCCATGATCACAGTGAATGGCAGTGCTGGCGCGAAGGGCTGATTGGCCTACTCATGCAGCCATTAGCTATTGTCTATTGTCTAAAATGAAACTTGGATCCTCTGAAGATGGACACAAAATGCTGGAGTAACTCTGTGGATCAGGCAGCACCTGTGGAGAAATAGGCTCGGTGACATTTCGGGTTGGAACCCATCTTCAGACTGAAAGTAGACAGGGAGGAATTAGAGGTAGGAAAAGGCTAGAACAAATCAGGGCTGGCAAAAGATGACCAGGAAAGGGTGAGGCCATGAAATTCCCATTGTTACGCAAGAAGGGTGCAGCGCATTTTAAAAAAAACCCTCTCCTCAGGAACCTTCCCCGGCAATCACTGAGACATGGCTACAAGAGGACCAGGGCTGGGAACTGAATATTCAGGGGTACACAACGTATAGAAAAGACAGACAGGTGGGCAGAGGGGGTGGGGTTGCTCTGATGGTAAGGAATGATATTCATTCCCTTGCAAGGGGTGACATAGAATCAGGAGATGTTGAATCAGTATGGATAGAAATGAGAAATTGTAAGGGCAAAAAGACCCTAATGGGAGTTATCTATAGGCCCCCAAACAGTAGCCTCGACTTAGGGTGCAAGTTAAATCAGGAGATAAAATTGGCGTGTCAAAAATGTAATGCTACGGTGGTTATGGGAGATTTCAACATGCAGGTAGACTGGGAAAATCAGGTTGGAAATGGACCCCAGGAAAGAGAGTTTGTAGAGTGCCTTCGAGATGGATTCTTAGAACAGCTTGTACTGGAGCCTACCAAGGAGAAGGCAATTCTGGATTTAGTGTTGTGTAATGATCCTGATCTGATAAGGGGACTAGAGGTAAAAGAGCCATTAGGAGGCAGTGATCACAACTTGATAAGTTTTACTCTGCAAATGGAAAGGCAGAAGGGAAAATCGGAAGTGTCGGTATTACAGTATAGCAAAGGGGATTACAGAGGCATGAGGCGGGAGCTGGCCAAAATTGATTGGAAGGAGGCCCTAGCAGGGAAGACGGTAGAACAGCAATGGCAGGTATTCCTGGGAATAATGCAGAGGTTGCAGGATCAATTTATTCCAAAGAGGTGGAAAGACTCTAAGGGGAGTAAGAGACACCTGTGGCTGACAAGGGAAGTCAGGGACAGCATAAAAATTAAGGAGAGGAAGTATAACATAGCAAAGAAGAGTGGGAAGACAGAGGATTGGGACTCTTTTAAAGAGCAACAAAAGTTAACTAAAAAGGCAATACGAGGAGAAAAGATGAGGTACGAGGGTAAACTAGCCAATCATATAAAGGAGGATAGCAAAAGTTTTTTTAGGTACGTGAAGAAGAAAAAAATAGTCAAGGCAAATGTGGGTCCCTTGAAGACAGAAGCAGGGGAATTTATTATGGGGAACAAAGAAATGGCAGACGAGTTAAACCGTTACTTTGGATCTGTCTTCACTGAGGAAGATACACACAATCTCCCAAATGTTCTAGGGGCTGGAGAACCTAGGGTGATGGAGGAACTGAAGGAAATCCACATTAGGCAGGAAATGGTTTTGGGTAGACTGATGGGACTGAAGGCTGATAAATCCCCAGGGCCTGATGGTCTGCATCCCAGAGTACTTAAGGAGGTGGCTCTAGAAATAGTGGAAGCATTGGAGATCATTTTTCAATGTTCTATAGATTCAGGATCAGTTCCTGTGGATTGGAGAATAGCAAATGTTATCCCACTTTTTAAGAAAGGAGGGAGAGAGAAAACGGGTAATTATAGACCAGTTAGTCTGACATCAGTGGTGGGGAAAATGCTGGAGTCAATTATAAAAGACGAAATTGCTGAGCATTTGGATAGCAGTAACGGGATCGTTCCGAGTCAGCATGGATTTACGAAGGGGAAATCATGCTTGACAAATCTACTGGAATTTTTTGAGGATGTAACTAGGAAAATTGACAAGGGAGAGTCAGTGGATGTGGTGTACCTCGACTTTCAGAAAGCCTTCGACAAGGTCCCACATAGGAGATTAGTGGGCAAAATTAGGGCACATGGTATTGGGGGTAGGGTACTGACATGGATAGAAAATTGGTTAACAGACAGAAAGCAAAGAGTGGGGATAAATGGGTCCCTTTCGGAATGGCAGGCAGTGACCAGTGGGGTACCGCAAGGTTCGGTGCTGGGACCCCAGCTATTTACGATATACATTAATGACTTAGACGAAGGGATTAAAAGTACCATTAGCAAATTTGCAGATGATACTAAGTTGGGGGGTAGTGTGAATTGTGAGGAAGATGCAATAAGGCTGCAGGGTGACCTGGACAGGTTGTGTGAGTGGGCGGATACATGGCAGATGCAGTTTAATGTAGATAAGTGTGAGGTTATTCACTTTGGAAGTAAGAATAGAAAGGCAGATTATTATCTGAATGGTGTCAAGTTAGGAGGAGGGGGAGTTCAACGAGATCTGGGTGTCCTAGTGCATCAGTCAATGAAAGGAAGCATGCAGGTTCAGCAGGCAGTGAAGAAAGCCAATGGAATGTTGGCCTTCGTAACAAGAGGAGTTGAGTATAGGAGCAAAGAGGTCCTTCTACAGTTGTACCGGGCCCTGGTGAGACCGCACCTGGAGTACTGTGTGCAGTTTTGGTCTCCAAATTTGAGGAAGGATATTCTTGCTATGGAGGGCGTGCAGCGTAGGTTCACTAGATTAATTCCCGGAATGGCGGGACTGTCGTATGTTGAAAGGCTGGAGCGATTGGGCTTGTATACACTGGAATTTAGAAGGATGAGGGGGGATCTTATTGAAACATATAAGATAATTAGGGGATTGGACACATTAGAGGCAGATAACATGTTCCCAATGTTGGGGGAGTCCAGAACAAGGGGCCACAGTTTAAGAATAAGGGGTAGGCCATTTAGAACGGAGATGAGGAAGAACTTTTTCAGTCAGAGGGTGGTGAAGGTGTGGAATTCTCTGCCTCAGAAGGCAGTGGAGGCCAGTTCGTTGGATGCTTTCAAGAGAGAGCTGGATAGAGCTCTTAAGGATAGCGGAGTGAGGGGGTATGGGGAGAAGGCAGGAACGGGATACTGATTGATAGTGATCAGCCATGATCGCATTGAATGGCGGTGCTGGCTCGAAGGGCTGAATGGCCTACTCCTGCACCTATTGTCTATTGTCTATTGTCTAACCGCAGGAGATGCAACACCTGTCCTGAGACCTCATCCCTCGACTCCATCCAAGGGCTCTGGCAGTCCTTTCAAGTGAGGCAGAGGTTCACTTGCACCTCCTCCAACCTCATAAGTCATAAGGTCACAAAGATTAGGAGTAGAATTAGGCCATTCGGCACATCAAGTCCACACACAACTGCCATTTAATCATGGCTGATCTATCTCTCCCTTATAACCCCATTCTCTTGCCTTCTCCCTATTACCTCTGGCACCTGATACCTAATCTACTGCATTAACAATTGACAATTTTACCAAAGCCAATTAACCAACAAACCTGTACGTCTTTGGAACGTAGGAGGAAACTAGAGGACCTGTAGAAAACCCACACGGTCAGAGGGCGAATGTACAAAGGTTGTACAGACATTTTATTTTATTCAGAATAAAAAATGTATACAAAACAAAACTGTGCAAAGACTCTTCACACATTCTCAGTGTGTCTATACATTCAATATGCTGGAGTAACTCTGCAGATCAGGTGGCATCTGTGGAGAAATAGGATAGGTGACACTGGTGCCCGTTGGCGCGGTGGCACAGCGGTAGAGTTGCTGCCTTACAGCACTTCCAGCGCCAGAGAGCCAGGTTCGATCCTGACTACGGGTGCTTGGCTGCACGGAGTTTCTACATTTGCCCCGTGACCTGTGTGGGTTTTCTCCGAGATCTTTGGTTTCCTCCCACACTCCAAAGACATACAGGTTTGTAGGTTAATAGGCGTGGTATAAAAATGTAAAATTTGCGGGGATCGCAGGTCGGTATGGACTCGGTGGGCCGAAGGGCCTGTTTCTGCACTGTATCTCTGAACTAAACTAGTTTAAATTAAACTAAGTGTCCAATGCCTGGTTTGATGTAGGCCAATTAACATTGCCCAGTTGTTAGTATGCTTGGCAAACACATCCAAGAATGTGTCACGGTCACTTCACTTTACAAACCATATCACTTGGGCAGCTTTTAGCTGTGAGCCAAGAACCAGTTCTCTCCTGACACTGGTGCTCATTCATGCAGCCGTGATTTTAATTTCAAAACTAATTATTGTTTGTAGTTTACATTTTGAAACAGTTCATGAAGACCAATAGACAATAGACAATAGGTGCAGGAGGAGGCCATTCGGCCCTTCGAGCCAGCACCGCCATTCAATGTGATCATGGCTGATCATTCTCAATCAGTACCCCGTTCCTGCCTTCTCCCCATACTCCCTGACTCTGCTATCCTTAAGAGCTCTATCCAGCTCTCTCTTGAATGCATTCAGAGAATTGGCCTCCACTGCCTTCTGAGGCAGAGAATTCCACAGATTCACAACTCTCTGACTGAAAAAGTTTTTCCTCATCTCAGTTCTAAATGGCCTACTCCTTATTCTTAAACTGTGGCCCCTTGTTCTGGACTCCCCCAACATTGGGAACATGTTTCCTGCCTCTAACGTGTCCAACCCCTTAATAATCTTATACCTTTCGATAAGATGTCCTCTCATCCTTCTAAATTCCAGTGTATACAAGCCGAGTCGCTCCAGTCTTTCAACATATGATAGTCCCGCCATTCCGGGAATTAACCTAGTAAACCTACGCTGCACGCCCTCAATAGCAAGAGTATCCTTCCTCAAATTTGGAGACCAAAACTGCACACAGTACTCCAGGTGCGGTCTCACTAGGGCCCTGTGCAACTGCAGAAGGACCTCTTTGCTCCTATACTCAACTCCTCTTGTTATGAAGGCCAACATTCCATTGGCTTTCTTCACTGCCTGCTGTACCTGCATGCTTCCTTTCAGTGACTGATGAACCAGGACACCCAGATCTCGTTGTATGTCCCCTGTTCCTAACTTGACACCATTCAGATAATACTCTGCCTTCCTATTCTTACCACCAAAGTGGATAACCTTACACTTATCCACATTAAACTGCATCTGCCATGCATCCGCCCACTCACACAACCTGTCCAAGTCACCCTGCAACCTCATAGCATCTTCCTCACAGTTCACACTACCACCCAGCTTTGTATCATCTGCAAATTTGCTAATGGTACTTTTAATCCCTTCATCCAAGTCGTTAATGTATATTGTAAATAGCAGCGGTCCCAGCACCGAGCCTTGCGGTACCCCACTAGTTACTGCCTGCCATTCTGAAAGGGACCCATTTATCTCCACTCTTTGCTTTCTGTCTGTCAACCAATTTTCTATCCATGTCAATACCCTACCTTCAATACCATGTGCTCTAATTTTGCCCACTATTCTCCAATGTGGAACCTTGTCAAAGGCTTTCTGAAAGTCAAGGTACACCACATCCACCAGCTCTCCCCTGTCAATTTTCCTGGTTACATCCTCAAAGAATTCCAGAAGATTAGTGAAGCATGATTTCCCCTTCGTAAATCCATGCTGACTCGGAACAATCCTGTTACTACTATCCAAATGCTCCGCAATTTCGTCTTTTATAATTGACTCCAGCATCTTCCCCACCACTGATGTCAGACTAACTGGTCTATAATTTCCCGTTTTCTCTCTCCCTCCTTTCTTAAAAAGTGGGACAACATTAGCTACCCTCCAATCCACAGGAACTGATCCTGAATCTATAGAACATTGGAAAATGATCACCAATGCGTCCACAATTTCTAGCGCCACCTCCTTAAGTACTCTGGGATGCAGACCATCAGGCCCTGGGGATTTATCAGCCTTCAGTCCCATCATTCTACCCAACACCATTTCCTGCCTAATGTGGATTTCCTTCAGTTCCTCCATCACCCTAGGATCTCTGCCCACTAGAACATCTGAGAGATTGCTTGTATCTTCCTTAGTGAAGACAGATCCAAAGTACCGGCTCAACTCGTCTGCCATTTCCTTGTTTCCCATAATAAATTCCCCCGCTTCTGTCTTCAAGGGACCCACATTTGCCTTGACTATTTTTTTCCTCTTTACATACCTAAAAAAGCTTTTACTATCCTCCTTTATATTATTGGCTAGTTTACCCTTGTACCTCATCTTTTCTCCCCGTATTGCCTTCTTAGTCTTCTTCTGTTGCTCTTTAAAAGAGTTCCAATCCTCTGGCTTCCCACTCTTCTTTGCTTTGTTGTACTTCTGCTCTCTTATTTTTATGCTGTCCTTGACTTCCCTTGTCAGCCACGGGTGCCTCTTACTCCCCTTGGAATCTTTCCTCCTCTTTGGGATAAATTGATCCTGCAACTTCTGCCCTTGTTATTATCAATGGCGACTCTATCTTAACCTTTAACCATGGCAGCCTTGCCCTAACACACGCTTATATAATCTTAGAGTTTAGAGATACAGCATGGAAACAGGGCCTTTGGCCCACGTTCTGTGCCGATCTGTGATCCCCACACACTAGCACTAACCCACACAGTAGGGACAATTTACAATCTTTACCAAAGCCAATTAACCTACAAACCTGTACGTCTTTGGCGTGTGCGAGGAAACCAGAGCATCTCGGGGAAAACCCACGAGGTCACGGGGAGAATGTATAAACTCCATACAGACAGCACCCGTAGTCAGGATCAAAGCTGGGTCTCTGGCACTGTAAGGCAGCAACTCTACCGCTGTGCCACCATGCCACCCCTGACAAGCTGACAAGGGATGCTCTGATTATTTCTAATTCTTCTAGGTGCATCTTTTATTTGCAACGAACAACAAACAACAACTTGATAAAGTCTGACATCTCACCATGGCACTCTGCAATAATTACAGGCTGGGGGATGGTGGGGATTTGCAGAATACATCTCCCTCTTTCTTACATGATCAACACAAAATATAGTTTTCATGTTCCGGAAATATTTATATTAGCTTCTCAATATGAGCCATTTAAATAATGAAACCCTTGAGGACTGAAACCATAAACAAAGCATGGTGGATTTTTGAGGGCATAGTTACAAAATGAGCAAAATTATGCTTCACAGAATGTTAAATATAACGTTTCATGCCATAATTTTTGCTGCACATTACCATGGGAGGAGAAAGCTTACGAGCGCTAAATTTATTCATTATTATGCAGTGGCATAAACCAATTAGCTTTTGTAATGCAGATGTCAAAGATAGATAGACACAAAGTGCTGGAGTAACTCAACACATCAGGCAACAACTCTGGAAAAAAAGGCTCGGTGACGTTTTGGGTCAGGACACTTCTTCAGACTCAAAGCAGGGGTTGGGGATGGAGGTGAAGGCTGAGGTCCAAAGATCTTGTGTTTGCTAATGGCAATCCTTTGTGCCCCCACATGCCCAGGTAAAATAGCTGCTTAATGTTATTAGATTCTTGATCATGTCAAGTAAAATAACCAACAGATGTAGAGAAACATATCATTTTGATAATGCATTGCAATAAAAGGAAAAGTTAAGTGGATTAAAATGAAGTGAATCTGTTTAGAAATCTTGCTCTGTGTAGGAAGGAACTGAGGATGCTGGTTTACACTGAAGATACACAAAATGCTGGAGTAACTCAGTAGGACAGGCGGTGACGTCTCTGGAAAGAAGGAATGGGTGAAGGAAGGAAGAAGGGTCTCGACCCGAAACGTCACCCATTCCTTCTCTCCAGAGATGCTGCCCGTCCCGCTGAGTTACTCCAGCATTTTGTGTCTATCTTAGAAACTTGCTCTGTTCATTCATTCACCTGCTTTGAAATAAACCAGCTCAGAAATTTACAGTTGCCCTCACTTCACCAAATCTTTTCTCAGTCTGGTTTAAAAGAGAACATGAACTTCTTCAATGTGTGAAGGGCTTAAAAATCTCCTTGAGATCACAAATGTGGTGATTATGCTTCTGAACACCATGAACACATCACCAAATGAAAAGCATTTTGCTAGATACTCATTCGCTCACTCAATAGTGCAAAGTAGGCTCTTAATATAAACTCATCCAATATTTAATTATCTTGAACTCATCGGAAGGAATTATCCATGTAGGGAGTGGAGGAGCATATAAAAGATGACAACTACAACACCACCTCTTTCCCATTTCCGTCCAAGGTAAATTTCTAACTTGAAAATTACGCGGAGGATTCACATCTCTTTCTAAGAGAACGTTTAGATATTTTAGAGATATTTTTAAGGCAGAGATTGACAGATTTGTAATATTGATTAGTGAGGGTGTCAGGGGTTATGGGGAGAAGGCAGGAGAACGATTTGAGAGGGAAAGATAAATCAGCCATGGTGAATGGCAGAGTCGACTCGATGGGCCAAATGGCCCAATTCTGCTAGAACTAATGAACTTATGAACATCTAACAAATTGTTAAATGGAACAAAGATAGAATATTTACTTGTGAATATAATCAGCTCTGGATTGAATATGAATTACGTTTATAAGTATATTACTAAATCCAGTTTCGCTTCATAAGTTTACAAAAGTAAATCTGTCAATGATTTTTTTTGTTTCACACTTCAAATTTATAGCCAAAAATGTTGTAAATGTTAATTGATGCAACTGATTGCTTTGCCTGAGAAAACCATTATTTTTTTTAAAAAAAATTTCTTGAGATTGAGTTGCTTTATAAATTTAAGATACTTCAGAGAATAAAATACCCCATTTTATGTGGTCTGACACGCATGTGACTCCAGACCCACCTATATGTGTGGCACGGTATTGTAGTGGTAGAGCTACTGCCTTACAGCGCCAGAGACCCTGGTTTGATCCTGACTACAGGTGCTTGTCTGGACGGAGTTTCTACGTTCTCTCTGTAACCTGCGTCGGGTTTTCTCTGAGATCTTCAGTTTCCTCCAACATTCCAAAGGTGTACAGATTTGTAGGTTAATTGGCTTGGTATAAAATGTAAAATTGTTCCTAGTGTGTGTAGGGTAGTGTCAATGTGCGGGGATTGCTGGTTGGTGCGGACTTGGTGGGCCGAAGGGCTTGGTTCCGCGCTGTATCTCTAAACTAAACTAAAGTGGTAGCTTCTTATCTCCCCTCTAGGAAGCCATTCACTTCAAACAGTAAGTGGGGATACACAATAAATGAATGATTGAATGACGTGAAGAGGTTAATCTAGAACCAGGAGTGGGTTAACTATTTTGAAGGCATAAGAAAATAGATTCTTGATAGACACACATTTATCACAACATGGGAAGTTGAGAGTTATGCTCAACACCATTTAATAAGGTTGCTGTGCGTAGGTTTGAACTGTACAGACAAGGATTATTTGAGGATATAAAACTACTTCTGCAAATACAAAATCGATGTTGTATTTCACCACATTGCCAGAATATATAACATCGCGGTAAATAATTAGGATAAAAATGTAGTAACTCAAATCCTAGAAGAAATGAAAGGGAAATTAATTGCTAATTATCTAAGAGGTGCCATTTATATTTCAGCCTGGAATAACCCTTCAATGAACCTAGGTTAATTGCAGTTTCAGACATAATTAATAGACTGTCACCTTCCTTTCAAACTTGGAAACCTATGTCCTGATGCCTTCCAAATTCACTCTGATTTATATTTTGTAACTTGGTTCTCACACGTAAATTCAAGTGATTTTCTTTATAACGTGCCAATATATGACTCCATCATTCATTATAATAGAGTCATCTAGTTTTACAGTGCGGAAATGTTTGCATCAAGCTCCAAATATCTGATTGACAATTAAATTAAACTATTCCAGTAAACTGCAAGAGAACATAAATGACAGAAATTTGGAAATACTGTTTCCTGTGAACTTAATTATATTCTGTTGTACTCCAAGTCTATCACCAACTTCAAATCCAAAAATTAATGATTTACAACTGTCTTAATCTACAAATGATGAGTGAATAATCCATCATAACTACCTCCTGAGGTCCTGCTAGTTTAGTTTAGAGATACAGTGTGGAAACAGGCCCTTCGGCTTACCGAGTCCATGCTGACTAATGGTCGGCTATATACCAGTCCTATCCTACACACTAGGGAGAATTTACAGAAGCCAATTAACCTACAAACCTGCACATCTTTGGAATGGGGTCGGAAACTGGACCACCCAGAGAAAACCCACGTGGCTATGGTTACAAACTCCATACAGGATCATAGTCAGGATCAAACCCAGGTCTCTGGTACTGTTAGGCTACAACTCTACCACTGTGTCACCGTGCCACCTCCCACATTCCAAATTCTGACAGCAACAATCAGGTCAATCCAATCCAATCCTTCCAGTTAATAATCTGATTATCAGCAAAGTGATGAAGAGGGTCACCGACAGTGTACAAAATCATGAGATGGATGGATCGGGTGGACACGCAGAGCCTCTTGCCCAGAGTAAGGGAACCGAGAACCCGAGGACAGGTTTAAAGTGAGGGGGGAAAGGTTTAACAGGAATCTGAGGGATAACTTTTTCACGCAAAGGGTAGTAGGTGTATGGAATGAGCTGCGGGGGGAGGTAGTTGAGGCAGGTACTATCGCAACATTTAAGTAATATTTAGACAGGTACATGAATAGGACAGATTTAGAGGGATATGGGCCAAATGCAGGCAGGTGGGACTAGTGTAGATGGGACATGTTGGGCGGTGTGGACAAGTTGGGCTGAAGGGCCTGTTTTCACGCTGTAAGACTCTATTACTCTATGACAGTGCTCTCTGGTAGCGCTTACTCACCATTTATCTTCCCACTGATGTGCAGCTTAAGCTTTGCCTGGGAAATCTGGTGTCAGACCTCATCAGGGTAACCCAGTGGCGCAACGGTAGAGTTGCTGCCTTACAGCGCCAGAGACCCGGGTTCGAACCTGACTACGGGTGCCGTCAGTATGGAATTTGTACCTTCTCCCCGTGACCTGCGTGGGTTTCCACCCGGGTGCTCCGGTTTCCCCCCACACGCCAAAGACGTACAGGTGTGTAGGCTAATTGGCTTGGTAACATTGTAAATTGTCCCTACTGTGCATAGGATAGCGCTAGTGCACGGGGATCGCTGGTCAGCGCACACTCGGACTCTGTTTCCGCGGTGTATCTCTAAACTAAACTAAACTATTCCAACCAGAATTCCTGCCGGTTCTGTGGTGAGAAAGTTTGCTTTATTCATGTTTGAAAGCA
Source organism: Rhinoraja longicauda (assembly GCF_053455715.1). Taxonomy (NCBI): domain Eukaryota; kingdom Metazoa; phylum Chordata; class Chondrichthyes; order Rajiformes; family Arhynchobatidae; genus Rhinoraja; species Rhinoraja longicauda. The sequence continues at coordinate 28,574,472 of NC_135969.1, read as the reverse complement.
AGACAGTTTATAGCTCATATGAGCTATTTTTAATACGCTCATTGCTGCTCCAGTACCTTTGTGACAGGTGGTAATGCAGGGACTGTGTTTTCCTTAATGTTTCAACAAAGCCCTGATCGTGGAGTGCTATTTCACTGACAACAAGATCCACACATTCAACCAGCTCAAAGGTTGTCTTTGTGATAGATCAAAGGAGATGAGCTATTATCCTGCTTTAATATGTTAGAATGTACAACCACAATTTACAGAACCCAATCAACCTACAAACCTGCACTTCTTTGAATTACAATTAAAACACAAAGTACTTAAGGTCATAAGGTCAAAAGGAATAGGAGTAGAATTAGGGCATTTGGCCCATCAAGTCTACTCCACCATTCAATCATGGCTGATCTGTCTCTCCCTCCTAACTCTATTCTCCTGCCTTCTCCCCATAACCTCTGACACCTGCACTAATCTAGAACCTATCCATCTCTGCCTTAAAAATATCCACCGACTTGGCCTCCACAGCCTTCTGTGGCAAATAATTCCACAGATACTTGTGCTATAACACCAGGATAAGAGCTCAACCAAGGAAACCAAGCCCAACACTAACGTACTATCCAAACTGATTATACAAACTTATGCTAAGGACAATAACTAACTCCATATGCAATAATCAGCTACCTACATGTTAACAAGCACATTAAAAAACTGATTGTATAGATGCACCGTGGGAGGGAACTGGAGCACCTGGAGAAAACCCATACTGCCCACAGGGAGAAAGTACAAACTCTGTACAGACAGCACCCGTAGTCACGATCGAACCCGGGTCTCTGGCGCTGTAAGGCAGCAACTCGACCACTGTGCCACCGTGCCACCCTCTTCAAGCAATCCCCAATAGGTGTAACTCCAATTTAGTTATTAAAATTGTGTTTGCCACTTGGATATAATTCGAAATGTTAGCCCTGTGATATAGGAAATTGTGGCAAGCAGCTGATACTGGTACTAGACAGCAGATTGGGAGGTGGGGTGGGGTGGGGAGACAACTGAAGCACTGCGGCTTTGGAAGGAGGGTTAGAATTAGCATTAGACCAGAGGGGGAATATTAGTTGATACCAGCTAGTAGGGTTATAAGTAAAAAGTTAAACCTCTCAGCCGCAAGGGCACTGCAGCTTGGGTCATTCTCCAAATTTATCCCCAGAGATAAGCATGACTATACAGGGAGGATAGACACAAAATGAAGAGAGCTCTCAGTCTTAAAAAGGGTCTCGACTTGAAACATCACCTATTCCTTTTCTCCACAGATGCTGCCTGACCTGCTGAGTTACTCCAGCATTTTGTGTCTGTCTTTGGTGTAGACCAGCATCTGCAGTTCCTTCCTACACATGACGACACAGTGCTCAGCTTCTGCAGTAAGGGAGAGTGAGTGGGCATTGTGGCGTCAGCTGTCATATTGTGGTTTCTGCAATCTCTCACCTCAGATGCAAGTATATCCCCACAGTCTCTTGTCATTTACTAAAAGTTCCCCAAATAGGACTTTTGCACAACTGGCTGTAATTCAATTACCAGCTCGTTGTAACTGCAGGGAGCCAGGGCGAGACACAAGACCAAAAGCAATTCCAAACGAATTCTCCAGTGCTCTGAACATTGCACTGAAAAACTGTTGTACTATAATGAATGCAACACACAACATACACTGCTGTGATCAGCTCCTCCTGTACAATGCCGCTAGATCCTTCTAATGAAATACTGGACCTACCATAAATAACCCAAGTCCCAATCTACCAGTTCTTCTCACCCTATTTCCTTCGATATTCATTCATCTCTCCTTCTGTACCTGAAGTCCGACATGCAAACAGGCAATCAAACCTTCATTTTCCAGAGCTATGTGAAGACTAATGTGAGCCTGTGACCGAAGCTCGATTGGAAAGCTATTGCCTTGAGGAATCACCAGGTCACTAAGTAAATCAATGATTTCTCCTTCACTGTCTTGGCAGAAGGGAAACATCACTTCTCACTGTACTGGGCACAAAGGAAACATCACCTTCTATTGTTCACTCATCTGAAAATATGTGACCAAGTTAGGGAGCTCATACAATTCAGTTGTTTCATTCAATACAGTCACATTTTCGTTGCTTTACAAATTGAAACTGGGCCATTTGAAACTGAGGCCGCCAAACTCCACTTGGACCATAACCCAAGAGGTTTAGTCCCATGGTTGCTTGCCTTCACTGTTTGACACATGTCCTGCACAATTTATGTTACAGTTGTACAAGGCATTGGTGAGGCCACGTGTATAATACTGTGTTCAGTTCTGGTCGCCCTGCTGCAGGAAGGGTGCTCTTAAGCTGAAAAGAGTGCAGAGAAGATTTACTAGGATGTTGTCTTGACGGGTCGAACTACAGGGAGAGTTTGGGCAGGCTAGTACTTTATTCCTTGAAGCACAGGAGTCTGAAGAATGATCTTATAAAGATATATAAGTATAAAATCATGAAGGGAATAGATTGGGTGAATTTGTGGTCTTTTACTCAGGGGAATGGAATGAAAAAGTATAGGGCATAGGTTTAAAGTGAGTGGGAGAAGATTTAATATGATCCCAAGGGGCAATGTTTTTACACAGAGGGTGGTGGATATGTGGAATGAGATGGCAGAGCAGGTAGTTGAGATAGGAACTATTGCAGCATTTAATAGACAGTTGGACCGGCACATGGACAGGAAACGTTTAAAAGAATGTGGGACATAGGTAGGCAAATTGGAATCTCTTAGATGGATCATTTTGGTCGCATGTGCAAATTGAGCCAAAAGGTTTGCTGTAGGACTCTATGACACTAAGTCTCTATGACAAGCCCATGTGGTGATTATCTCATGATCAATGATGACAGATTATGTAAAATTAGTGAACAAGGTGATTCTTGTAAGACAGCTGATTACAGTACACTAATTTTTAAAGTGGGAAGAGATGAACAAAAGCATGCTGGGGACTTCAACAACAATTAGAGTTTAACCTGAATATTCACCAATACAGAGGAAACATTGACACCCAGTAGCTTTTGTATTTCGTGCAATTGCCTAGAAGGGATTAAAAACCAATTGTACTCGAATGTCTAGTGGGTATCATCTAAATTCAATGAGTGATTCTATCCATGAGCTATTAAACCTCTGTTCAGAGTGCTGAGCAGAGTCTTGCAATGGTTAGTACAGCTACCTCACAGTCCCAAGGACCCATCCTGACCTCAATTGCTGTCTACAGCATGTCTGCATGTTGCCTCTGTGACCATGTGGGTTTACTTTGAGTGCTCTTGTTTCCCCTCACATCCCTGAGACTTGCTGGTAGGTTACTTTGTTACCAGAAATTGGCGTAGATTAAAAGCAAAAAAAGAATCAAAGTAAAAGCTGATGAAAGGCAATAAATTGCAGGAGTATATGAAAACAAGAGGGGGAGTGGGACTGATGAGGATGCTTCTTGGGTGCAGGCATGGATCCAAAAGGCCAAACAGTCTTCTACTTTGTTGTTATAATTATAAATTTAAAAAACTTGATTGCTGACCCCACACATTTTTCAGCTGCAAATTATTGTTCTCGATTTGTTTTTATCATGACAGGCAGTTAACTAATATTTGCAATTAAGAGGTTTACTTCTGTGCTATTTCAAGCTACGACGGTGTCATGTAAGAACTAGAGGTTACATGAGGAAACATACTATTTTTCAAGAAGTGATTCAGATTTGGAAGGCACTACACGATAGCTGGTGGATACAGAGTCAACAGTGGATAAGTAGAAGTGGAAAAATCGATGAAGCTGAACAGATAATGGGGAAAGAATAGGAGAGTGAATCTATCTTCAAAGCAACTAGCACACAATGAATGGGCCAAGTGGTCACCATTAGAATGGACCATTCTATGGTTCTATTGTAGGATATTGCAGAATTGCAGTTACTTCAACGAGATGGACATTGTGAACTATGGTAAGGGTTGCATGGTTTGATAACCCTAGCACAAAAATGAAAATAAATTATAGGCTGCAGCCAGAAAATGTTGGAATTTGATTTAGGAAAAAAAACGTCATCAGTTCAAGTAGAATTGATGAAAGGTGTCTTGGTGAAATGTTACGAACATTTAATCATTCAGAGTTAAAGGCTTTTCATATTCTTCCATAGTTTTCTAATCTTGAGTCCTCGTTCCAAGGCCAGTGTTCCAAAACAAGAATTATATTAGTTCTTCTGTCTTAAATGTAGAGAGTCCTTGTATCAAGCAGCAACTACAACATGATGACAACACTTCAATGAGCAATAGTAATGGGCACTTATATCATGGTTTCGGTGTAATTATACAACTCCAAGCTCTTTATGGAGTTGAAACCATGAAAGGAATTACAAATATTAAACCTTTATCAATTGATCTCACATCTTGGTACAGCCCTCTCCCTTTTTGCACATATTTTTATTAAAGTTGTTACTTTCCATCACTCTGATGAATCCCAGAGTGATTCCCATTTCCAATCCATTAATTCCAATGGATGCAGACGGAAAAAAGATGGACAAGTGATTTAGAATTAATTACCAGGTTTTGACTAGACAACAACTTAAGGACTATTATAGCCTGATCTCTTTTGACAACATTGGACATTATTCCAAGACCATTCTGCAATGAAAAGATCATTCTCAACTTCCTTTCTCTATTGTAAACTGTTTCATGAAGCTGTCTGCTGCTATTTCTTCCAAAAATTAGTGTAAGACATATGCTGGGCTTCTCTGTCTCTGAGACTGAGGCCATGAAGTTAGCTGTTTCCTTAGCCACTTGGCTAATCATCAATTTTTTCTTCCAGCCTCAGCTCTAAACACACATGGTTTCCTCATTCCTCTCCATTCTTCTATCATGCCACCTGGAGCTCATCTTGCCCATCAGACTTGCTTTATGTTCCCTTTAGTCTTTCCTCACCTGACTCTTTACCTCACAGCTGCCTCGTCTGGCCTCAATGCTAGCTAATCTCACTCCTCAAAAGTTCAAGGATTACAATAGGATCTTAACAGGTTTGGGCAAGTGGGCCGAGGAATGGCGGATGGAGTTTAATTCAGATAAGTGTGAGGTGTGGCATTTTGTGAAGTCAAACGAAGGCAGGACCTTCACAGTGAACAGTAGTGCCCTGGGGATTATTGTAGAGCAGAGGGGTCTGGGAGTACAAGTACATAGTTTCCCGAAAGTGGTGTCACGGGTAGTTAGGTGGTAAAGAAGGCTTCTGGCACATTGACCTTCATCAGTCAGGAAATTGAAAATGTATGTCTAATTGTAAATAGAAGTTGGGACTTTATATTGCCGTTGTACAAGATGATGGCAAGGCTGCACCGAGTATTTTGTTCACTTTTGGGCTCCCTCTACAGGAAAGATGCCATTAAGCTGGAAAGAGAATAGAGAAGATTTATCAGGATGTTGCCATAACTCAAGGGCCTGAGCTATGACAGGCTTGGACTATTTCATGGAGTGTATTAGACCGCGGGATGATCATATACAGGTATATCAATCATGAGGTGAGCAGATAAAGCTAGTGCACTGAGTTTTGTTTCCCAGGAGAGTGGAATCACGAACTAAAGAGCATAGATTTACAATGAGAGAGGACAGATAGGTACCTGAGGAGCAACCTTTTCACACAGATGGTGGTGGGTATATGGAGCGAGATGTCAGAGTTAGTAATTAAGCCACATACAATAACAACATTTGGATAGGTACAGGAATAGGAAAGGTTTAGGGGGGAAGAAAGGTCTCGATCGGAAATGTCACCCATTACTTCTATCCAGAGATGCTGCCTGTCTCGCTGAGTTACTCCAGCATTTTGAGTATCTTCGGTGGAAACCAGCATCTGCATTTCCTACCTACACAACTCCCCACTGATATCCATTTTCACTCTCACATCTATCAACTCCCCAATGATTTTTTTTTTTAAATCCTACACTAGGGGGCAATTTACAGGAGGCAATTAAACTATCAGCATATCATCAGGGAAAACCTGATAAAAACACACAGTGTCATGAGAAGAACACACAAACTCCCCACAGACCTGAGATCAGGATCGAACCCAGCTCCTTGGGGTTGTGAGAATAGATCTAACTGCTGCACAACAATGTTACCCAAACATGGTTATGATTCCCACTTGTTCCCTTTTTCATCTCTTGTCCATATGCTGCAGTTCAGGAACAATTTACAAAAAAACAGAGCAGCTTCCACACAAAAGGCAATAGTACCCAGTTTTAACTCTCCATCACCTTCCTCTCTGAAGTATAATGGAGCAATCTAACATCCAGAAGTTAGACACAAAAAGCTGAAGTAACTCAGCGAGTCAGGCAGAACCTCTGGAGAAAAGGAATAGGTGGTTTTGGGTCGGGAATTGTTAGTCTGAAGAAGGGGTCCTGACCCAAAACATCACCCATCCATGCTCTCCAGAGTATCATCCCAAAGACATGCAGGTTTGTAGCTTAATTGGTTTCTGTTAATTGCCCCTAGTGTGCAGGGAGTGGATGACCAAGAGCACCGGCTGATTGATGGTCGGCACAGACTCGATGGACTGAAGGGCCTGTTTCTATGCTGTATCTATAAACTCTAAACTCAAGAGGAACCTCATATTCCTCCTCTGTAGTTTACACCCCAACAGTATGAACACTGAATGCAGAAACAAAGAAGTGCAAGATACTGGTTTACACCAAAGATGGATACGGGGTGCTGGAGTAGCTCAGCAGGTCAGGCTTCATCTCTGGAGAACATGGATGGGTGATTGTCAGATAAGATTGTCAGATCATTCCCGAGAGGAAAAAAAAAGCCTGCATTGTTATTGGAGATGATGCCAGCTCAAAATAACATCTAACGGACAAATAATTTTTAGTACTTTTGTATAAACAAAAAAGTGATCATTCACAGAATCAGATTCACATTCACAAAGTACTTGTAAACTTGTTTCAAAACCTAGTGGAATCTCTAAGCACTCTACCATTTCTTCGACCATATTTTTGCCAAAGATCAGAACTAATTCAATAACTGATATAATTACTCAAATTTTTCAAACATTTTCAGTGATAACCAAAGGATTACCTGTAACATTTTAAAGGTTAAATTGAAGAGACCTGCATTGAAAACCTGTTTGGTATAAACAAACACATGAAGTGACAGCATGCTAAATTGCTGATAGCAATTTCTAAATTAAATGAGAGATTTATTAGTTTGTTTGAATTTATTAGTTTGTTTAACATTTATTCTTCCTGGAAAGATTAAATATTGTGTTGTGGGCAAGTCTGCTTTGGATGTCATCTGGAGGCTATGTTAAATTGGTTCTTATTCCCACTTTGCAAAACTGTAGTTGAAATAAGTCCATCAATGACATTGCTGTGGTATATTTGTGTTGTATATTAGTTACAACACAATTTGATCCAATGTCTGGCAATAATAGCGTAAGCAAGGGTTTCATTTAAGTGTGTTTTCTATTTCCATCAATTGCTTTTCTAATATACTGAAAGGTACTTTAGCTTCCAAAATCAGAGCTACATTTATCAAGATTTATGACAATTTCTGCTGCAAATGTGCATTAAACACAATCACAAGTTTTTGTTCCAAGGCTGAGTCCGTTTGGAGTCTTAGGTTTTCGTGACTGGTGCCTGGTCTGGAACACTTTGTGTAAATTCATTGAGATTAAAAAAGAAGAAATTGACTACAATTTCTGGAGGGGTTTTTTGAAAGGAAAAGGTCTTGGCACCATGTTCAGCACAGACATTGTGGGTTGAAGGGCCTGTTCTGTGCTGCACTGTTCGATGCTCTAAGAGAGTTTAGCTTGAGGCACTTGTTGGACTGGAGTAATTGATGGAAGTTCCTTGTTGAATTAATGATAAGACTTTGGGTGAAGCAAAAGTCACCCGCGGGAAGGAGAAGAACTCCAACAACCAGGGGTCACAGCTTAAGGATAAGGGGGAAGTCTTTTAGGACCGAGATGAGAAAACATTTCTTCACACAGAGAGTGGTGAGTCTGTGGAATTCTCTGCCACAGAAGGTAGTTGAGGCCAGTTCATTGGCTATATTTAAGAGGGAGTTAGATGTGGCTCTTTTTGCTAAAGGGATCAGGTGGTATGGAGAGAAGGCAGGTACAGGCTACTGAGCTGGATGATCAGCCATGATCATATTGAATGGCGGTACAGGCTCGAAGGGCCGAATGGCCTACTCCTGCACCTATTTTCTATGTTTCTATGTTTCTATGTTTCTAAAAGGTGTCAGTGTAGCTAAGTGCAGTCAAGAACAGGTAGGGGTGATTTCACTTGTTTTATTGCACTTTTTCAATTGTGAAGATGCTTGAGAAGATATTGAGAATTTGAGCTCTATCATCAAACATTACAGCACTAAAGGAAACCTAATCACACTATCAGAAGTTAGACACAAAAAGTTGGAGTAACTCAGCGGGACAGGCAGCATCTCTGGATAGAAGGAATGGATGATGTCACCCATTCCTTCTATCCAGAGATGCCGCCTGTCCCGCTGAGTTACTCCAGCATTTTGTTTCTATCTTCAGAGTAAACCAGCATCTGCAGTTCCTTCCTATTCACACGATCAGAACTTTTTCAAAGACCATTGCATTTTAATTTCAATTCCTTGCATTTCCCCAGACACTATATTTATTTTGTGTTTAAGTTTTATCCAATTCACTTTCGGTATCTTAAATTGAATTTATATCCACATTCTGCCGAACAAATACCATGAACACCACTTATCAAATGAAACTTTCTTTTTCCCATGTGTCACCTTTGGTCTTTTTTACTGATCACGTTAACTCTGTGCCCGCAAAATGAAAACAGTTGTTTCTTAATTTACCATCTCTAAATCCTTCTTTAATTTAGTGACACCACATGGAAACAGGCCCTTCGGCCCACCTGTGTCTTCCTTCTCTGCGGGAAGGAGAGGAGCTCCAACACTTATTCCAATAAAACGTTCCGATACACACTCGAACGCAGTTATTTCTGCATCCTCTCCAAATATTGATACAATATTCCGGCTATACATCAGTGATGTCATATTTGGAGTATTTTGTTCAATTTTGGTCATCCTTCTAGAGTAAGGATGTTGCTGTGGTATATTTGTGTGCAGGGAAGGGGGCAGAGAAGATTGACAAGGATGTTGCCAAGACATGAGGTCCTGAGCTTTAGTGAGAGGTTGGGCAGGCTAGAACTATATTCCTTAGAGTTCAGGTGGCTGAGGGATGATCTTATAGAGATGTATGAATCATGAGAGGAATAGAAGGATGAATGCCCAGAGTCTTTTACCCAGATTAATGAGTTTTTGTGAGAATTAGCATGTTGTGTATAATTCTCTCTCCTTGTGCAAGAAACATCCAGACAACCACGTATCTCCAAGGCATAGAAGACTATGGATCAAATGTGGGTAAATGGGTCAGCATGAATATGGTGCGCCAAAGGGACTGTTTCTGTGTTGTACGACACGATGACTCTATATGCTATGGAAATAGTTCAGAGGAGGGTTCACTGATTCATGAGTTGAACAGATTGGAATCCGAGGAAAGAATAGAGAATGTTGGGCAGATACAATGGAGATCAGAAGAAGGACAGTTGACTTTATTGAAACCTAGAAGATTCATATGGGGTTTAGCCTGGAAGATGCTGAGAGGATGTTTTCCATCATGATGGGATCCAGAATTGGTGGCATAGTTTCAGAATAAGGGGTCAGCCTTTTAAGATGGAGATGAGGAGGACTTTCTCTTCTCAGATGGTCATGAATATTCTTTATTTTGAGAGATAATGTCTGAGATTGACAGATTGGAATCATGGAGGACACAAGGGTGAGCAGGAATTGGAAGAAAGGTGGCCTTGAAGCAAAATCATGACAGCCATGTTCTTACCGAACAATGGAACTGGACACTCCTCTTTTTTATATTCCTCACAGTGAGAAGTTCACCAACATATATAACTGAAAACAACTGTGCATAAGGGAATGGGTGTGTTAGACGGGAATAGAGCAGGAAATAGTGCATTATTAAATGGGAAAAGGCTGAGGAAAGCAAAAATGAAACACTCAGACAAGATGGAAAAAGAGGAACAAACTAAATATCATGTAATTTTGGGGCATCATGATGTGTTATACTCGACTGATTATCTGATATATTTTAATTGAAAATGTTCAGGCAATGATCGTAATAAAAACAACATAGGAGCAATTAAGAAACTGAAAGTTATATGAAGCGGTTCAGCCACAATGACACTTGGCAAGAATGAACATAATAGTGAATTTAAGAGAAAAAAAAATTGATTTATTTTTGGCTGGCTAACAGATTTGGACAATTTCCAAATTCAATAAAACAGCTTGTCTTAATCTGACTAGCAAATGTTTTATGTAGGCCAATCTTTTGGAAGGACGTAATTTTACTGTTTCACATTTAACCGTTGATGACTGTCACCAATAACAAACATAAAATGGATATTTTGCCTTCAGACAGATACTCATTTCCAGTTTCAAGATGCCAGTATTTATTATATTTAAGTGACAGGAGCAGAATGAGGCCATTCGGCTCATCAAGTCTACTCTGCCATTCAATCATGGCTGATCTATCCCTCCCTCCTAACCCCATTCTCCTGCCTTCTCCCCATAACCCCTGACACTTGCACTAATCAAGAATCTATCTATCTCTGCCTTAAAAACAACTATTGGCTGTCTCCACAGCTTTCTGTGGCAAAGAATTCCACAGATTTTCTACCCTCTGACTAAAGAAATTCTTTCTAAAGGAACGTCCTTTAATTCTGAGGCTATGACCTCTAGTCCTAGACTCGCCTACTAGTGGAAACACCCTCTCCACATCCATTCTATCCAAGCCTTTCACTATTCGGTACGTTTCAATGAGGTCCCCCCTCATTCTTCTAAACTCCAGGGAGTACAGGCCCAGTGCCGTCAAACGCTCAGCATATGTTAACCCACTCATTCCTAGGATTATTCTTGTAAACTTATAAGATATAAGATATAAGACATCTTATAAGATATATAAGGCATAAGATAAAAGACTTAAAAGATATAAGGCATCTTATATTTCTTGAGCCAATGTATTTCATAATTGTTTTATTCAAATTTTATGGTTAAATTAAATGTTCTTCCAGGAGCAGCAAATTTGATTTCCTATGCAAGTTGTTGGCAATCCTAATGCCTTTTCAGTGTTCCTGTCCATCGTATTGATCAGCTTGTCAAAACCTTGTAGCATAAGTGAATATCCGAGGCATTGTTTTACTGGAGATAAAGCTTGAGATGGAAAGCCCTGAGACATTAGCACATGATTCCCTTGTTGCAAGCAATTTACTACCATATGAGTCTTGATCTGACATTAGAGTCGGAACCATACATTTTCTGAAACTAGATGAATGATCTATTTAATTGCTGAGGCTGATTGTCATTGAGATGCTGTACTATCTTTAGAAGACTGCTATCTATGAATGTTGATAAGTGTGAGGTAAAAGGTCCATCATAATAAAAGCCACTTTAAAGCTTTTATCTATCTAATATGCATCCAAAGTATCTAACAACCATAACTATCCACATAAAAGAGTGATTTTATTTTGTGATACTGAAGCGAATGGTTTGAGAACTAAACTGAAATGATGGCCAATGATTCCCTTTTATATTAACAGTTTTTTATGTGATTGTAAAATCTAATTTTCATGTGGAAACTGGCAAACTACCATCTGATATACAGTATGCATGATCAAGTTGGTTGACCTTTTCTTTCTTTCTTTCTTTCTTTAGCTTTCTTTCCTACAACAAGCTTCCTTTAACTCTTTCTCTGGCTTTCTCCTTCATCGAGGGATTCTGATGTTGTTACAGGGACACCCTATGTGTGCGGTCTGCTTTATGCATCGTAGTTGCCGTTTGCAACAATGGACCAGCCAAATGCATTGAATTTGTGAATACTACAGTCTTTGGCTTAGCTCTATGTAACAGAGTTCCATCGACTCAAAGCAAGCTTGTGTGGTTCAACCTCCATGAAGCATGGCCTGGATACGCACTTTCCCAGTGAAGATCTTGACAGTTCAGAGCTATGATCAGACATAGGGAAGAGTGTCATTCGAAACCTAAACAACTACGGAAGTGCAAAGTCATTCACCAGTTGGATTTGGTGTATGGTCATAAATTCATAAGTGATAGGAGCAGAATTAGGCCATTCAGCCCATCAAGTTTACTCCACCATTCAATCATGGCTGATCTATCTTTTGTGGTATAGAATTGATTTAAAAATGCATGAATGTTTCACAAAGAGCAATTTCAACTAAACCTGACCAAATTTATTTTCCACATTCACGGATCAAATTGAAGCAAAGTTGTTATTTGGAAGATAACAAGCCAAGTACAGGTACATGGATAGGAAATGTTCAAGGGATATAGGCCAAATGTCTGCAAATGGGACTAGTGTAGATGGACATCTTGGTCGGCATGGACGAGTTGGACAGAAGGGTGCATTTTTGTGATGCTTGACTTCATGACTCTAAAGGTTTTACTAATGATGAATCACAATAAATATTCCACTGATCTCACCTCTGTTTTAGTACTTTTCTATGCTCTGGTTTTATAAAATAGCGTCTTCACCTGCTATGAATTCAGCAAAGTCTTTTTTCATGTTGATAAGGTCATGGAACACAAGAAACGGATTAATTTCTTATTCTGCACTACAGTCATGTTTGGTTAATGTTATAAACTCTAACCAAATTAAAACTCAGTCCAAAACACAGTCTGCAGTAGACTTCTTTATAGAACAAGCCTTCAGTTTGTGTGAATTTTGCATTACTACTCTTAACCTGCAAAGTGTTTAGAATGAATTTCCACTTGCAGTTAATGTTTTGACAGATTCTAGTTTGCATTGAGCATTTATCGTCCTCCTGAAAATGTGTCACCTTTAGTAAAAATATATTAAAATCTAAAAGTACACTTGATTAATACTGTAAGCTCGATCAGCTTACCTGTGTAAAAGGAGGATGTGTAGGAAAAAACTACAGATGCTGGTATAAATCGTAGGTAGACAACAAATTACTGGAGTAACTCAGTGGGTCAGGCAGCATCTCTGGAGAGAAGGAATGGGTGATGTTTCGGGTTGAGACCCTTCTTCAGTCTGAAGAAGGGTCTCGACCCGAAACGTCACCCATTCCTTCTCTCCAGAGATGCTGCCTGACCCGCTGAGTTACTCCAGCAATTTTTTGTCTACCTTGTGCAAAAGGAGGATATCATTTGCTATCTCACTCCGTGTGGAGCCTGGAGCATACTACTACATGAACAGTACTATAAAGGTGTAAGTATTGTTGTTGTGCTGCATATCACAGCCTAATTTAACATTTAAATATGCAGGGAATCAGGGATTAGTGTGGGAAAGTGGCACTGAAGTCAAAGACCTGCAAGGTTCTTACCGAATGGCATAGCAGGGACCGAATAGTATCACGCTGCATCTGTGTCTTGTGCTCTTATGATCTAAAACATGTAATTATTGCAATGGAAACAGATTGTTATTTCAGATTTATCTAGGTATCAGAGCAGCAGTACCTCAGCCCCTTGGATACAATGAACTTCATCTGTCAGATATGAATATTTATACTGTGGTGTTTCCATTTGATGGGCACTTTCATGTGTGTTGCAAGTACCATCGTCTGTTTATTGATGGCTCATTGCTATTGAACTAGTTAGAACCAGGCCCTGAGCACTCCTAAAGTTTAATCACAGGAGTTTTAGGGAGTAAAAAATTGAGATGGTTTTTATAATTGTCGTCGTCATCGTGGCTATCCCTCGAGGTGGAGAATGATGGTCTACGTTCCAATGTCAGAACGAAGACGCCTGTGCGTGTGTTTGTTTAACGTGTACTTGATGTTGCACTCCAAGAAGCACACAGTCCTTCACAAATCAATCAACTAATTCCAATGGCAAGGGAACCAGGATGATTGGAGCTGATAGATTTGTTGCAGCCTTCATCTGCCTTCACCGCCGTTGAGTTCAAGATAACTTCATCCGCCTGATCCGCCGTTGAGGTCTTGTACGTTGGATCGTTTTTAGTCTGGACCCTCATCCTCGACCTTACCGCCATGGGTGGCCCTACCAGAAGCTAGTGCTTCCGACGGCATCGCTGTTGGGATCATGGGGGCATGCAAGACTCTTCACCACAACAAGGTGAACGATCCGAAGAGGTCTTATAATCACCCATAAGTGTATTGCAGTGTAATCAAAATCCATCCAAAATCAACTCTGTGAATAGCTGATAAGATATCAATCTTAAATCTGTTTTCCATTCTATAATTGAATCAATGAGTGAATTGAAAGCCCGTTAAAGCTTGTAACAAGCGCTAATTACATTTGTGCAGTTGGGATTTTCTTCAAGTGACAAGCTGTTTACATGAGCATTCTTAACGGCCTCTTTTGTCATGAAGCCACGGCGACTGACAATTCCCCCAACAGTAATTCTTGAAAAAGTGCGTAGATCAACAAATAATTTTGCTTATTAGAAAATGACTCTGACCAAATGAAGTAGGAGCAAAAAATTAGTTATGTATTCTCAGAGAAAAAAAATCAAATATGAGATGATTTAATTGCATCCATGATATACAACCCTTCAAGATCTAGTTAATTGCTCCTTGTTTACGCATAATAGTGAGATCAAAAACATACATTTTCCAGTCACCTAAAAGTTCAAGTGCATGAATGCTGATTGAAATTGCTTAGAAATCTTGTTCTTCAGAATTAAATAACAACTATGTGCAGAGACTAAGCAGCTGACAACACATGCACTGGAATAGGCTTCTAGTAAATTCGGCTTCGGAACACCTCCGCCTAGACCTACCTGATCTCCCAGTTGTTAAATACTTTAACTCCCCCCCCCATTCCCACACTGACCTTTCTGTCCTGGGCCTTCTCCATTGTCAGAGTGAGGCCCAATGTAAATTGGAGGAACATCACCTCATATTTCGTTTGGGCAGCTAACAACCCAGTGATATGAACATTTGACTTCTCCAACTTCAAGTAACGTTTGCTTTCCCTCTCTCTCTCTCCATCCCTCCCCCATCCTAATTCTCGAACTAGTTTGACTGTCCTCCTGATTAAATGTTATCTCCCTGGTCCACTCGTCCCTTCCTACCCAAACCACCCTAACCCCGGGCACTTTCCCTTGCAACTGCACGAGATGCAACATCTGTCCCTTTACCTCCCCCCTCAACTCCATCAAAGGACCCAAACATTCTTTCCAGGTGAGACAGAGGTTCACCTGCACCTCCTCCAACCTCATCTATTGCATCCGCTGCTCTAGATGTCAACTTATCTATATCGGCGAAACCAAGCGCAGGCTCGGCGATCGCTTCGCTGAACACCTGCGCTCGGTCCGCATTAACGCAACTGATCTCCCGTTGGCCCAGCACTTTAACTCCCCCTCCCATTCCCAGTCTGACCTCTCTGTCATGGGCCTCCTCCAGTGCCATAGTGAGGCCCGCCGGAAATTGGAGGAGCAGCACCTCATATTTCGCCTGGGCAGTTTGCGGCCCGGTGGTATGAACGTCGACTTCTCCAACTTCAGATAGCTCCTCTGTCCCTCCCTTACCCTCCTCCTTCCCAGATCTCCCTCTATCTTCCTGTCTCCACCTATATCCTTCCTTTGTCCCACCCCCGACATCAGTCTGAAGAAGGGTCTCGACCCGAAACGTCACCCATTCCTTCTCTCCCGAGATGCTGCCTGATCTGCTGAGTTACTCCAGCATTTTGTGAATAAATGTTATCTTTGTATGCCTCGTTGTCAACTTCCACTACCCTTCAAAGGTCTCAACCCGAAACGTCACCCATTCCTTCTTTTCAGAGATGCTTCCTGTCCCATTGAGTTACTCCAACATTTTGTGTCCATCTTCCATTTAAACCAGCATCTGCCATTCCTTCCTATACACATTGTATATGTCTTTTGTTTTGCCCATTCCTTCCAGCATCTCAATTAGGATTTATTTTACTGAATTTGGTTTGACAACTATTCACTATTAACCTCATCAATTTTTTCCTGACTGATTTAAAATCAATCTGAAGTAGATGCTTGAAGCCTTGGCTTCAGGATTGTCACATGAACTAAATAATATTTTGAATAATTTCACCAGCAATTGCCTAATTCGTACTTCAATACAGCACCATTTTTAGTCAAGACAGTGCATTCCCTCACAGCCAGCAGCCTTCAGCAATATAGCCCTGAATAGGTTTGTAGAGGTTGAATTAAAAGCATCAATACATGTAATAGCTTTCAAAAGGTCAAGAGCTTCTGGAGATATGACTCTGTGAGAAACTGCTAACGCGAGATGAGTAAGTTTGAGTAATTTATTGTGAAAGTTACATGTAATGCCACAGTATGAATCATTTCCCAGACAGAATTACACAATTGATATTGATTCAACGTATTAGTTCTTGGGGGGATCTTATAGTGTGTGGAATAACTCATGCATGATCATGACAAATGTAGTGTGACTCTTCATCCTGTAGTCTTTCTGAGCATAAAGCAACAATTAGGTTTCAATGAATGAAAAATCTGTTTTAAGTATTACTAATATAGCGAACACAGGGGCAAAATATTTTGATGCAAATATTTTAATTTGTGATAAGTTTGATGGGAGGTTGCTGTCTCCCAATCTCCACCAGCCACACATCCTGGTGAACGAAGGTGGGAATGCTACAAATGTACGGTGCTTCCCTCTCTGTAGCTACCAGTTGCCAGATGGTGGAGGTCTTCACCCTCCACCTTGCAATGGGTGTTTTGTTTGTTCCTCAGTCAAGAATAATAAGCCTATGTGCGACGACAATGGTGCCTGCTCGCCAATGGGTGCAGTTCCCATGGTGGGGGCTGAGGCAGAGGGTGTGGTATGACAATAGACAATAGACAATAGGTGCAGGAGTGGGCCATTCGGCCCTTCGAGCCAGCACCACCATTCAATGTGATCATGGCTGATCATTCTCAATCAGTACCCCGTTCCTGCCTTCTCCCCATACCCCCTGACTCTGCTATCCTTAAGAGCTCTATCTAAGGACAGGGGGAGCATCATTGTGTGGCAAGGTTACTGAATGCCTAGCCAGCGAAGTGATCCCGACCACTGATGTGAGGAAAGGCAGTTAAAACCAATCGCAGTGAAACTCTGTCAATATTTTAAAAAGATCTGCAATTAGAGAGTTAGTTCCAGCCATTGTAAGCATAAATCTACCAAACTATCATAACTTTGTGCAGTTCAGAAATCCCAGCCGGGGAAGGATATCATCCACATTCTCTCCAGCAGGTCTAAATGTGACACCAGAGTCACGACAATGTAGTTGACAATTCAGTGTTCTCTGAGTTCTCCAGTGAACCACTTAGCTTGGAGCAATTAGCAATAAGCAATTTAAAGATAAGTATGAACACTACTAAGAATGGCACAATTGAATGTTAAGACACTGAGAACGTATGACAAGTTTCGGCACAGTTTTTGTTTTGCACATATTCTTCTCCACAACGTTTATTTGTGAAGGAAAAGAATTAGAAACAGACTGTAAACGTCAGTAATGCCTGCAACTGATAATTTAAAAAATAACAATCGTGGGACAATTTGGCAGTGGTTAACAGACAGACTTGAATATGAGGAAGTGCTGAGTAAGAGAGGGATCTGTGTATTTCAAATGTATTTTGATGTGACAAATAAGGTGATGAGAAGGGTTTGACAAAATAAGGGAGGGCTACAAGTTAGCTTGTGTGTTAATAATCGAATCAGGTCTGGAAAGGTGACCATGGTTGTATGTTGATCTACAACCTATTGTGCACACCTATTGTACATCTCTTGCTCTGTTGTTTTCCAGGCATTATCATACTAAAAGGAGAAGTGCTGGAGAAACTCAACAGGTCAAGCAGCATCTCTGGAGAATGTGGATAGGTGACGTTTTGGGTTGAGGCCCTTCAAGGATCCCAACCCCAAAAGTCACCTATCAATATTCTCTATAGACGCTGCCTGACCCACTTAGTAACTCCACACTTTGTGCCCTTTTGCTTAAACCAGCACCTACAGTTCCTTGCTTTTCCTTTATCAGACTAAATTCATCTGAGTTAACAACAGAGCTATTCCCTTGACTTTGGATAGATCAACGGAACTATTCCTCTCATTTCCTAATTTTAATCATAATAAAAGGGCATTTCCTCCAACTGAAGAAACAATTAGACAGGTACATGTGTAGGACAGGTTCAGAGGGATATGGGCCAAATGCAGGCAGGTGGGACTAGTGTTGCTGGGACATGTTGGCTAGTGTGGGCAAGTTGGGGCAAAGGGCCTGTTTCCAGTCTGTAAGATTCTATGACTCTATGACTATAATTGGCTTGCTACCCAGCATGGCACAGTTGACACCTGCGTGGTATATTGAGGATTTACCCAGATCAATTTAATTTTTATTTAAGACATACACTGCTGTGACTAAATTTCTTTCCCCAGCCCAATTACAGGCCTGGAGAACATCAGATTGAAACAGTATTGAATCTTCTTTTGTTTACCCTGTTCTTAGGCCCCCCTTGGTCAAGGCTGACCATGGGTGATGCATCCTAGTTGTTGGCTGTTCGCTCCGAACCTCGGCTAGAGCAGCGCCGCTTGTGGCTGAAGAGACCAATGCGGGAGTGATTGCACCCTGTACAGACCAAATAATAAGATAATCTTTGGGCTTGACAGTCTGTCTCTCTGTTTGTGAAAGTCCTTTGGCAATTTGATTGATGCTTGCTTTGCACAACATCTACCATTGAAGCTTGCAGCTTAGCAGAAATGCTGCAGACAACATTTGTACGCCATTCCAAAGGCAGGCAGACCAAGAAATTCAATGGATCACCCTCGCATTTATTTTTGGGACGAATCACAGTTCTCCATTAATTTGACTGGACACTGTTGGCTGTGAATTACATTTAAGGACAAACCAAGGAAGTACAGGCCAATGAGCCTAACATCAATGGTGAGATCGTTACAGGATGGGGTTCTGAGAGACGGGATTTGCCTGGATTGGGAAAAGCAAGAACTGATTAGAAAAATATTCAACGGCCTTGGGTTCCAGAAGCAGTGACAGCATTACTGCCTCATAGCGCCAGAGACCCAGGTTCGATCCTGATTACTGGTGTTATCTGTACAGAGTTTGTGCATTCTCCCTGTGACCGTGTGGGTTTTCTTCAGGTGCTCCAGTTTCCTCCCACACTCCAAAGATGTACAGGTTTGTAGGTTATTGGCTTTGGTAAAAAAATTATAAACTGTCCCTAGTGTGTAAGATAGTGTTAGTGTATGGGCAGATCGTTGGATAGCATGACTTGGTGGGCCAGAGGACCTGTTTCCGTGCTGTATCTTAGTTTAGTTTAGAAATACAGCGCAGTTTAGAGATCCACGCTGAACCAGAGATACTCGTACATTGGCACTATCCTACACACTAAGAACAATTTACAATATTTACCAGAGCTAATTAACCTACAAACTTGTACATCTTTGGAGTGTGGGAGGAAACCTGAGCATCTGGGGAAAACCCATGCATTTCATGGGGAGAAGGTACAAACTCTGTAAAATAGCACCCGTAGTCAGGATCGAACCCGGGTCGCTGGTGCTGTAAGGCAGAAACTCTACTGCTGCACCACCGTGCCACCCTAAAGTCTAGGGTCTAAAGTCTACAAAAATTTGTTATGGAAACCCTAAAACTGATACGAGTCCACAGAGAGTCGTGAACACTGCCTGGTCCTCCACAGGCTCATCACTTCCTTCCATCCAGTCCATCCATTAAAGCAGAGATAGATAGATTCTTGATTAGTACAGGTGTCAGGGGTTGTGGGGAGAAGGCAGGAGAATGGGGTTAGGAAGGAGGAACTGATCAGCTATGATTGAATGGCGGAGTAGACTTGATGGGCCGAATGGCCTAATTCTACTCCTGTCATATGACTTATCCAGTCCATCTTCATCGCGAGGTGCATCAGGAAAGCTGGAAGTCTCATCAAGGATACCTGTACCTTGGCCATTTCTTACTTCTGTCTTCTGATAGAAGGTACAGAAGCTTGAAAACCTAAATGTCCAGAGTTAAGAACAGTGTCTTCCCCATGGCTTTCGGACTGATGAACCGATCTCCTGCTTCACAGAGTTGCTGTCAGGTTCCCTTGCTCTTAACTCTACCTTATATGCTTATTTTGTTATGCACCTTAGTTAGTATTTGTACTATCCTGTGCTGTACTGTTGTTGTATGTTCCAAGAACTTCAGTTTATATTGCAAACTTTGCACCATTCTGCTGTTTTTACATTAATCATTGTATTTATTTCAGCTATTTTTTTAGTCGATGAGCTTCATACGAACAAGGAGTTTCATAGCACTCTGGTGTGCAGTATATGGCGATGGACTGATCTGTAACCGCTTCCCCACACAGCTATTGTATTCTATGCCTCTCACACAGTGAACGAACATCTGGGTTACCATTCATTATCAAATTTAGGCAAAATTGTGGCTCCAGGTACAAATTTAAGAAGAAATAGCTGCTTAAATGACAGAAATAGTTTCTCGTTGCCAATACAAAATTAAATTTTAAATATTCAAAGGAAAACTGCAATTTTTATGGGATCGTATTAAAATTGAATTCCTACCATGTCATCAATATGAATAAATGCAATTTCAACTTCAGAGCCTGAAAAACCCAGCAGGAGAGCAGACAATTGACAACTGCATGTTGCGAGGTGTTTCATATTTTGGAAAGTGAAAGGTTAAGAGGTTGTGCAGGGCAGAAACATCAGAGGGTTTTTTTTGTGACATATATCTGTGATATCATTAATCATGTTCAATTTAGATAAATTACACCAACTTACATTCTTCATATTCGTTTGACATATTTTGGATTTGACTGATGTTGAGCATTCTTCCCCCTACAGGTTCTACTTCGGGCTATTCCATACACTTCAATATTACTGCATACTCCTCTGCTCCACTCCATGTTTTAAAAAAAATGGTAGTTCATTGCTTATTTCATTGAAAAGCACGCCCTTTGGGCCAGGCCATTTATCTATTTCCAATATTTCGAACTTTGTGATACCTTGCAGAAGGAGCAATGCATTATATTTTGAGGTATCATGATTATATATTTTTGCCTTTCTCGCTTCTGTTATCTCCAGTGTTGTTTCATGTTGAGAGGAACATAAAACAGAATAGGAGAGCAGAAGGTTGAAATGAAGCATAGGAATTATGCATGCAGGATGAAGGGAAGGTTATCGATGGTAGATTCAGGGACGCCACAGGTTCTCCCAGATGGAAGGCAGATTGTGGAGAAGTCCCCTGTTAGCTATCACCCTCTCCAACAAGTATTTAATTTCAGATACTGTTGGGAGGGTGGGGGATAGGCCTCTCAGGGGCAAATAGTAGCAGTCGTTGGTGGAGGCAGATATGATAGTGGCATTTTAGATGGGCACATGGATATGCAGGGAATGGAGTAGGAAGGAACTGTAGATGCAGGTTTAAACCGAAAAAGACACAAAAAGCTGGAGTAACAGCAAGACTCTGAACAAGGGTCTGAAGAAGGGACTGGAGTCTGAAGAAGGGTCTCGACCTGAAATATCACCCATTCCTTCTCTCCAGAGATGCTGTCTGTCCCGCTGTGTTACTCCAGCTTTTTGTGTCTATCTGTAAGGAGTGGAGGTGTGTGGCCAATGTGCAGGCAGATTAAATTAGTTTAGCTTGCCATCATGTTTGGCACAGACATTATGGGCCTGTTTCTGCGCTGCACTTTTATTTATTCTATATTTTATGTGAATAATTTTCAAGCCAATTACCTGAAGCTCATCTCTCAACCTTGCAGGCCTTCCTCTCCATTGAAATGGATGTAGTTAATGAACTTATGCCAGCTGATACATATTTAGAGCTTCCGACTTTAGAGATGCAGCGTGGAAACAAGCCCTTCGGCCTTCCGAGTCTGAACTGACCAGCGATCACCCGTTCATTAGCACTACCCTACACACTAGGGACAATTTACAATTTACAGAAACCAATAAGCCTATAAAATCTGTACGTCTTTGGTGTGGAAGGAAACCGGAGCACCTGAGAAAACCCGTGCGGTCACAAGGAGAACATCCAAATTTCGTACAGACAGCAATCATAGCCAGGATCGAACCTAGATCTTTGGCGCTGTGTGCAGCAACTCTACTGCTGCGTCATTGTGCCGCCCTGTCTAACAACTTGAAATTCTGTTTGGGTTTCCAAGCCTCAGTTTTTCATTTGCGGTACATTAAAATGGCACATGGATCATTAGATATTTCTCGACAATATCACTTCTGAATAATAACCCTTCTCTCAAAAGGTTTTCTTAAAACATCTCCATTATCTGCCCACATCCCATCATGCTTTCAATAACTGATTACATGCAGACATCCTACTTGCCTGCTTATTTTGCAGCTTTTATTCAATGAAGTTGCTCAAATATCAGTATTTCAGTGAAGGTTCAGACGGACGATCTATTTAAAGAAAACCCCATAACAAATCCAAATTGCAGTCAACAGTGCACTTCAGGTACAATTGATTTTACATTCGTCTTCAGTAAAACAGTTAGAATTACAGTAATGGCACTCCTTTGGAACCCTATCTTAGTACTGATACTGAGAAGCCCTTTCTAAGAATATAGAACATAAAACATGGTACAGTACAGCACAGGAACGGGCCTGTCAGCCCAATGTTTGTGCCGAACATGATGCCAAAATAAACTGATGTCATCTGCCTGTACATGATCCATATCCCACCATTCCCTGCACTTCCATGTGCATCATTAAAAACCTCTTAAATGCTACTATTGTATCTACCTCCACCACAACCACCCCTGGCAATGCGTCCCAGGCTCCCACACCCTCTGTGTAAAAAAAGCTTACACCCGCACATCTCCATTAAATCTTTCCCCTCTCATCTGATAGCTGTGCCCTCTCGTGTTGGACATTTCCACCCTGGGATAAAGGTTCTGACTGTCTAACCTATGTACGCCTCTCATAATTATTGAAAAATGTTTGCCCATCACAAAGCAAAGGGAGATCCTTTGTATCTAACTGCTGTCCTAACTTCCTGGTTGCTGGTGAAATGCCTTGTGGCAAAGAGTCCAAAGTACTGGTTCAAGTATATTCATTTAATCCCAGAGTTGGATAATGGTAACAGGTGGAAATCCCATCATTCAAAAGTATGGCCGATTACAGGAACAGGGCGGCACGGTGGCGTAGCAGTAGAGCTACAGACTTGCTGCGCCAGAGACCCAGGTTTGATCCTGACTACAGGTGCATGTCTGTACGGAGTTTGTACGTTCTCCCCATGACCCGTGCGGCTTTTCTCCGAGATCTTCTGTTTTCTCCCACACTCCAAAGACGTACAGGTTTGCAGGTTAATTGGCTTGGCATGAATGTAAAATCGTCCCTAGTGTGTGTAGGATAGTGTTAGTGTGCGGGGATCACTGGTCAGTGAAGAACTCGGTGGGCCAAAGGGCTTGTTTCCTCGCTGTATCTCTAAACTAAACTAAAACTCAGAGTACCTGTGTTCCATTTACTATATGTAAACCATTAAATCAAAATCACCAGCCACATTTGTTTGCTTTAAGTTACTTTATTCTCCTTTTTGCTGTGCCAAACACATCAGAATAATTGAACGGTCTCAATTGAGTAAGATATTCTCAAACCCAGTTCATAGTTGAATGAAACAGGAACAAAGGAATTTGCAGATACAGTTAGTTTAATATTGCGGGAAATTAAAGTTCTAGTCTGCCGGTGAATAATCCATTTGTTCAAGGGAAAATCTTAAATATAACTACGTGGCACAATGCTTTATTACCATGGGAGATAGGTGCGTGCCATCATTCTGTCATTTGCACTTATCTGTGGCTGTTAAGGAGCATAATTCACTCTAGATAAAACAAAATTCATCACTTAACTGCACCAGACATTGTATCATGGTTGTCTAGTCCAAGCTTCATAAATGACACATTTTGCATATGGTATTCATGTTGTATTAATCATTTAAAACCACTTTTAATATCCCTTTACAAAAGCTGGCATGTTTCTAATTGTGCTGCAAGGAACTACAGATGCCGGTTTAAACAGAAGTTAGGCACAAAAAGCTGGAGTAACTCAGCGGATCAGGCAGCATCTCTGGAGAAAAGGGATTGGTGACGTTTCGGGTTGAGATGCTTCTTCAGGCTGAGAGTCAGGGGAAAGGACAACGAGAGATATGGCCGGTGATGTAGAGAGATATGGAACAAATGAATGAAAGTTATGCAAAAAGTAACGATGATCAAAGGAAGGTGGAGTCCTTTTATATGCAGCTCGTTCCACATACCCACCACCTTCTGAGTGAAAAGGTTACCCTCAGGTGCGTATTAAATCTTGTCCCTCTTACATTGAACCTATGCCTTCTGGTTTTTGATTCCCTCTCCTGGGTAAAAGGCTCCGTACATGCACCCTATACGGTCCCCTCTTGATTTTATATACCCCGATAACATCACCCCTCAGCCTCCTGCGCTCCAAGAAATAATGTCCTAGCCTTCACAGTCTCATTATAGCTCAGGCCCTCAAGTCGTGGCAACATCGTCATAAATCTTCTCTGCACTCTTTCCAACTTAACAACATCCTTGCTATAGCAGGGGGATGAAAGCTGAACACAATGCTACAAATGCGGCCTCCCCAATATTGTGTACAACTGAAACATAATACCCAACTTCCAGATTTAATATCCTGACTGATGAAGGCCTATGTACCAAAAGCCTTCTTTACCACCCAATCTCCCTCTGATGCAATTTTCACGGATCTATGTACCTGTACTCCAAGACCTATCTGCTTTGTAACACTCCCCAGGGCCCTGCCATTCACCGTGAAGGTCCTGCCTTAGATTGACTTCCCAAAATGCAAAACTTTCCATTTATCTGTACTAAACTGCATTACTCATCCCTCAGCCCACTTGCCCAGCTGATCAAGAGCCGACTGTAATTTTGCGATAACCATCTTCATTATCCACAATACAATATATTTAGTGTTGTCTACAAGCTTACTAATCATGCCTTGTACATTCTCATCTAAATTGTTGATAGAAACTGCAAACAACAATGGGCCCAACATCAATCCCTGAGGCACACCGCAAGTCACAGACCTCCAGTCTGAAAAGCATCCTTCCCTCACCACCCTTTGCTTCCTTCCATGAAGTCACATCCCACATCCTAAAGACGTGCTGGTTCATAGGTTTATTGGCCTCCGTAATTTTCCTCGCGTTTGTGGAGAATGGATGTAAAAGTGGGATAACATAGAACTAGTATGAGTGGGTGATCGATGGTTTGCATGGACTCGGTGGGTCCCTGTTTCCTTGCTGCATCTTTCAATCAACTCAGTGAATCAATTTAAAAGGAAAGGATTTTCTTTTGTTTCCAATGCCTTGGTGCTGATTAAAAACGTTACAATCGCTGATCCTGGTTGTTTGCCAAGTATAGCATTCATCTCTAATCCCTTGGGTCCATGTGACAAAACCTGAATGTTTCGGTGTCATGTTTTATTTAATCATGCAGCTCCTAATCCTCATTGGATGCACTATATTCCTTGCAAACACATGACTACCGTGTAGCCGAATACCAATCCAACTCAATTTACAAACTTGTATATGACGCCACTGTCGTGGGCCGGAGGTCAAATAATGACAAGGTAGAGTACAGAAAGGAGTTTTAGAACCTCGTAACCTGGATCCAAGACGACAACCCCTCCCTCAATGTCATCAAGACAAAGGAGATTGTGGTTGACTTCAGGAAGTGAAGCAGTACACACAGAAAATAAACCAACGCCTGCCTCCTCTTCCTTAGAAGATTAGGACTTTCGGCATGTCCCCACCAACTCACATCAACTTTTACAGAGCACCATAGAAAACATTTCATCCGGATACATCACTGCTTGGTTTGGGAAAAGCTCCATGTAAGACTGCAAGAAATTGCAGAGAATTGTGGATGTAGCCCAGACCATCACATAAAACCAAACTCTCTTCCACTGACTCCATCTACACTTCACGTTGCCTTGGCAAGGCCAGCAGCATAATTGAGGACCAGGCTCTCCCCAGTCACTCCCTCTTCTCCCCTCTCCAATATCCATACCGCTGGGTTGTAAGCTGTCCAAGCAAAATATAAGGTGCTGAAATTACAGGGCTGGAAGTTTGTTGTGAAGCAACACTGCTACAGTTGTAAAATTCAGTATCAGTTTTGATTTGTAACTCATGTGTCTGCTCCATTTTGTAAAGTTCCCTTGCTAAACATAATTAAACATTAACCTCAGGCTGCATGTACTTATTTACCGCAATTAGACTATTTAAGCTTCTAAATGGATGTGCCAAGTATTTAAATAAGGGACAGAATTGGATTTAAATAAAGAATCTCTAAGGGAAACTATCCGTCTTCTTCAAATAATGCCCAGATTCTTTCACATCCCATAGGGATGGGAGGTAACACCTCCACCATTCCCTCAGTATCACACTGGAGTAATTGGTCCACAGGATAGCACATTTTCAACACTCAGCATCCATTTATGTAGAGATGCACAGAGTCTCTTGCCCAGAGTAGGGGAATTGAGGACCAGAGGACAGAGGTTCAAGGTGAAGGGGAAAAGATTTAATAGGAGTCTGAGGGGTAACTTTTTCACACAAAGGTTGGTGGGCATATGGAACAAGCTGCCAGAGGAGGTAGTTTAGGCTGGGATGATCCCAATGTTTAAGAAACAGTTAGACAGGTACATGGAAAGGACAGATTTGGAGGGATATCGACCAAACACAAGCAGGTGGGACATGTGTAGCTGTGACATGTTGGTGTGGGCAAGTTGGGCTGAATGTCCTTTTTCCACACTGTTTCACTCTATGACTATATGTAGGGCAACACCACTAGCGTATATTAAATACAGCACCTAATATAGCACCTTTGCACAAACAGATGTGAAATGCAGCTGCCATACTTTCTTCCAGTTTCAAAACAACGTCAAAATCCTGAGTGCTACTGAAAATGGCCTCAGATCATCAGAGCATATTCCAATTTGCAAAATGATTTAAGGCTCTGCAATCCAAGTTGGCAAAATTCCCTGATCTAAAGAGCCATTCTGGTTTCAAAGGTCCTCAGGTTCCCTTTATGAAATAATTAAACATTATCCATTTGGACCCGAGAAAGGCTGCAAGAAATTAACTTGATGAATATAGATGTGTTGGGAGAAGCCAGATATTTCAGTAAACAAGCTGCAGCCTGCCAACTGCAAAGGTAGATTATCATTTCAGATCATGACTCTTTGTCATCAAATCTGAGCAAGACTGCCCACAATATTAACAAATCCAACCGTAATTTCCTGCATCACCTATTCTACCTTCTTTCACTGTCATTGTGGGAGATATTGGAAGGCAGCGGTTTCACACAATAGTTAGGTCCCTGACTTGGATATGGTTAATTTTTGAAGTTTAATTATATGATTATAATTCATATTATCATAATAGCAGCATAGTGGTGCAGCGGAAGCATTGCAGCCTTACAGCGCCAGAGACCCAGGTTCAATCCTGATTACGGATGCTGTTTGTATGGAGTTTGTACGTTCTCCCCGTGGCCTGCGTGGGTTTTCTCCTGGATCTCTGGTTTCCTCCCACACTCCAAAGCCTTGCTGGTTTGTAGGTTAATTGGTTGGAATAATTTTAAATTGTCCCTAGTGTGTGTGGGATAGCGTTAGTGTGCAGGGATCGCTGGTTGGTGGGCCGAAGGGCCTGTTTCTGCGCTGTACCTCGAAACTAAACTAAATATAAGTGACTTACGTAGCAACTCAACAAGAAAATTAAAGCATATTCTGTATTTTCAGCAAACATCATTGATCAGTTAGCCTTAAAATGTATTTGTTTTATAAATATGCTTTTAAGTGTGAATTTTGTTTGTAACTGAGAAGTTTTTAAAATATTTATTAAAAAATGCTTGGCCCTTCTTGCTCATTCCAACCAAGAAATTCACATCTACACTAGTTCCACCTGCCTGCGTTTGGCTCATATCCTTCTAAATCTTTCTTATCCATGTACTTGTTCAAATGTCTTTTAATTGCTGTGATTCAACCTACCTCAACCACCTCCTCTGGCAGCTCGTTCCATATACACATCGGTTGCCCCTCAGGTTCCTCTTAAATTTCCCCCCCCCCCCCCCCCCTTAAACTTATGTCCTTCGGGATTATTCCAATTCAGTTACAGTGATGCCTCTGAAGCCACTCTTGTTGACGGACATTGATGTCTCCATTCAGTGCAGTATCTGTGGTCTTGATTCTTTCAATATTTCTTCCAAGTTCTGTTCCTATGATGAGCGTTTGACGGCACTGGGCCTACGTTCGCTGGAGTTCAGAAGAATGAGGGGGGACCTCATTGAAACATACAGAATAGTGAAAGGCTTGGGTTGAGTGGATGTGGAGAGAATATTTCCACTAGTGGAATTAAAGGACGTTTTTTTAGGAAGGAGATGAGGAGAAATTTATTTTAATCAGAGAGTGGTGAATCTGTGGAATTCTTTGCCACAAAAGGCTGTAGAGGCATAGTCAGTGGGTATACTTAAGGCAGAGATAGATGGATTCTTGATTAGTACGGGTGTCAGAGGTTATGGGCAGTAGGCAGGAGAATGGGGTTTGGAGGGAGAGATAGATAGATCAGCCATGAATGAATGGTGGAGTAGACTTGATGGACTGAATGGCCTAATTCAACTATTACTTATGATCTTATGAAATGGAGGGTAATGATTCATCAGCTATGGGTGAATAGCAAATGGTAATCAAGAACAGCTTACCTCATTCATCAAACATCAGTGGACTTTTTCTCCTGAGTGAGGATGCTTCCTTCTGCCCATATAATAATGCCTTTGGTTGTTCTGCCTGGCTGGGTGAGAGGTCTGTGACAGTGTGTAAGAGGCTTGATCCCATAAAGATGACTGAGCCAGGCTGTGGCCTGACTAGTATGTGGGTCAGCTCTTAGACACCATTCTCCACATGCTCAAGAGGAAGAATTTTGCAAGACTGCCAACCAAACCAAGTACTAATAGATCTAAGATGGACACAAAAAGCTGGAGTAACTCAGCGGGACAGGTAGCATCTCTGGAGAACATGGATAGATGGAAGAGACCCCTCTTCAGACTAAATAAGGGTCTCCACCCGAAGTGTCACCCATCCATGTCCTATCAACAGATCTGCCTAGTTTTATTCTCTGGAGAGAAGGAATGGCTGACGTTTCGGGTCGAGACCAGACTGAGCATCAGGGGAAAAGGAACCGAGAGATCTTGATGATGATGTACAGAGATAAAGAACAACGAATGAAAGATATGCTAATAAATCTGTAGAAACTAGGAACTGCAGATGCTGGTTAATACTCAAAATGATACAAAGTGCTGGAGTAACTCAGCAGGTCAGGCAGCATCACTGGGGAACATGGATAGATGACGTTTTGGATGAGACCCCTGTTCAGATTAAATAAGGGTCTCCAGCTGATGTCACCCATCCATGTCTAACTAACAGATCTGCCTAGTTTTATTCTTATTTTGTCTTTTTATTGCTTTTATTCAGTTTTGAAGCAATAAAAAGTAGCTCATTCAACTGGTTGGAAGTCTACCCCATTACTGTGAACTTTTAGATAAGAGTAATTTAGGCCAGTAGATTTCTTTCCCTGAAGGGCATTAATGAACTAAAAAGGTTACACTGCAGTGCAAAGGGACTAGGATATTTTTCTTTGAAAATAATGCGTGCTCATTGCTCATTAACCTTAAGATAATAGATCCGATAGGGTTGTCAGAGATTTGCACAGAATCCAGGAAGCTGTGGGAACAGCAGTCGTAGCAAGGATCCAAATTAGATTCTTCACCCAGTCCAAGTATTCCATTCTTCAGCACCCTCTCTGTTACTCTGTGAAACTTGGAAATAAAGGAGTCAAAGTATTTTTTCGCAATTTCTTTGCACAAGGTCATTTCCACTGCTCACCATGCTTTGTGTTGAATGTCAAATTGTCAAGGTTTTCATCCAAACTGACATTAAAAAAAGCCCTCTTGTTGGATCATACAACATTGAAGCAGGTCACATCATGTTGACTGTTGAGCAAACATCTCCACCAAACTGATCTCCCGGTGGCTGAGCACTTCAACTCCCCCTCCCATTCCCAGTCTGACCTTTCTGTCATGGGCCTCCTCCAGTGCCATAGTGAGGCCCACCGGAAATTGGAGGAACAGCACCTCATATTTCGCCTGGGCAGTTTGCAGCCCAGTGGTATGAACATCGACTTCTCCAACTTTAGATAGTTCCTCTGTCCCTCTCTTCCCCTCCTCCTTCCCAGATCTCCCTCTATCTTCCTGTCTCCACCTACATCCTTCCTTTGTCCCCCCCCCTGACATCAGTCTGAAGAAGGATCTCGACCCGAAACGTCACCCATTCCTTCTCTCCCGAGATGCTGCCCGACCTGCTGAGTTACTTCAGCACTTTGTGAATAAATACCATCTTTCTTCTATTGATAACATCACCCTTCCCACCAATTATTTTGCCACTCACCTACACATGAGCCAAATAACCTACCTCCCAACACATATTTGGCACATGGGAGATAACTGGAACAGCTGGGGCAAATCTATGCAGTCACAGGGAGATCATGCAAACTCCTTACAATCAGCAACAGAGGTCAGAATTAAAGCCAGATCCCTGGAGCCAAGAAGCACTAGTCACAAGAGTCATAGAATCATACAGCGTGGAGACAGTCCCTTTGGCCTAACTTGCCCAACCCGACCAACATGTTCCATCGACACTTGTCCCACCTGCCTGTGTTTAGCCCATATCCCTCTAAACATGTCCAATTCATATATCTGCCTAAATGGTTCTTAAAGGTTGCGATAGCGCCACTGTTTGATGTACCATCACAGGAATTGGGTAATTTCTGGCCAATTTCTTCCTTCAAGATATGTAATAAGAAATGCATCTTTCTCAAAAAAATGCAAGCAGAAATAATTTCTCTGTTGAATAGACAACTTGATTTGTGTATAAGAAAAAGCTTTCATTTCCTCAGCAGTTTGCAAAACCTTTCTTGTTTGGAATTTAAGCTGAAGATATTGGCAATTGCAGGAGAAATAAGAAGCTGAACACTTTTTGATTATGTTGCAGGAAATGGTATTTTCTATTCATTTTTTAATCTGATCTCTTAACCAAACGGAAGGTTGCTCCTTGTGTGAAAGGCATAATTTGTAATTAACTGTGAGTAGCAAAATCATTTTTAAACAATCACGTTTTGTTTTCCCTGTCTCGGCCTCATTGCATTTATCATAAATTTCTTCAATAACCTAATCACAAAAGCTACCACGATTTCAAGAAATGTATAGGATTGCAGTTTATTTATTTTCTTGATGTAAGAGTTCACCAGGCTCCAAGTCCACACTGACTGTCGATCATCAGAACAGGAGTTCCATATTATCCCACTTTCGCATCCTACATACCAGGGGCAATTTACCGAAGTCAATTTACCTACAAACTTGCACATCTTTGAGATGTGGGAGAAAACCGGTGCTTCCGGTGGAACCCAGGTCACAGCAGTTACAGGGAGAACGTACAAACTCCGAAGATAGACACAAAATGCTGGAGTGACTCAGCGGGTCAGACAGCATCTCTGGAGAACAGGAATAGTTGACATTTCAGGTCGAGACCATTCTTCAGACTGAGCGCTAGGGAAGAGGGGAAACCAGAGGCATGACAAGGTACAAAGAACAAGAGATATGAAAATAACAAATCTAGGCCAGCAAGGATGATCAAGGAATGATGGAACCCACAAAAGCTGTCTTTAACTAACATGCATCTGGATGCTTTCAGGCTGAAAATCTAAAAATCAATAATGTTTTCTAGTCATCACAACAAAGACTGAAGGATAAAGCGGATGCATGATTTGAAAGATGCTTTAGTTAAATTAAAATGCCAATGGATATGAGCTTATGATCTGAAGGGCAGCCTAGAAGGCCGTCTTCATCCCTACCACTTCCCTCCCACCCCAGGTACCCAGCACTACTTATGATACAGATTCATATGTATACATGTTACAATCACCTTACTAATCACCTTGCTTGTGACTTCCAGCAGCCAGTCTTGAGGGAGCATAGGGCACCAAGCACATCAGCCAGGCAAACCACTACTACTTCAGCTGCAGAATCCATTGATGAGGTAAGTAACAGTCAATGGGAAGCACAAATGAACACAACACATGGATATAATGAGGGAAGATGCCAAGATTTATAAAAGATTTGGAGATTTATAAAAGATTTATAAAAGATTGTCACTTAGGCATGTGGGTGGCCTTTTGGCTCATTTTGACATTGTCAGTGCTATCTTATGACTTCACCTCACAAAGCCTTGAAAACATTTCCTTTGCTAATATATATCCAAGTTACTTCTGAAAATTATGGCCAAATTTCCCCTCTACTCTCCTCTCAAGCAGCTTGCCATATAAATATAAAAGGAAAAAATTTGCCTCATTTCACCTTTGGCTGTTTTCTCAATTGAATTAAATCTATGTCCTCTGGTAACCATTTCTGGTATTGATGGAAAAGGGTTCTCTTTATTTACTCAATTGATCTGTTTCTAAGTGACAGATATAATGCACACAATGTCTTCAGGAAAGAACATATCTTGAAAGTTTTCCTTTTTCGTCTTTATCTTTTAGTTTATTTTCATTTAGAGTTACAGCGCAGAAACACGAGAGACCTTGTTGGGGAGTCCAGAACCAGGGGCCACAGTTTAAGAATAAGGGGTGGGCCATTTAGAACAGAGATGAGGAAAAACGATTTCAGTCAGAGAGTTGTAAATCTGTGGAATTCTCTGCCTCAGAAGGCAGTGGAGGCCAATTCTCTGAATGCATTCAAGAGAGAGCTAGATAGAGCTCTTAAGGATAGCGGAGTCAGGGGGTATGGGGAGAAGGCAGGAATGGGGTACTGATTGAGAATGATCAGCCATGATCACATTGAATGGTGGTGCTGAATCGCCTACTCCTGCACCTATTGTCTATTGCCTTTCGGCCCATCAAGTCCGCACCATCCAGCGATCCCCGCACACTAACACTACCCTAGACACACTAGGGACAATTTACAAATTTTCCCAAGTCAATTAACCTACAAACCTGTACGTCATTCCGTGTCATTCAGTGTCATCCAGTGTCATCCAGTGTTATCCAGTTTCATCCAGTGTCATCTCGTGTCTTTCAGTGAAAAAGCACCAAATGAGGTTCCCAAAACCAAAAGGCTTCAGTTAAACAAATGTTTATGTGGGATTATGTCATACGACTTTACTGCATTTGGCGCACTGATATTATGCAACAAAAAAAAATCTTGATTCATCATTCAAAGCAGGCTTGTTTGATACCTTTCATCTTCTAGGTAACTCTTCATTTATATCTTCTAGGTAACTCTTCGTTTCAAGGCATCCATTCGAGTTATTCACATTCTATGTCATGTTTCCTATCAAAGTTAATCATATCTTAAATTAATTGCAAACATCTTAGTCTCCTGTGAATTCAGATTAGAAAAGATGGGATGCAACTGAGATCAGTTAAAATAAGGAAGGTACAGCAGATCCAATGTATAGTTTAGCTTGTGATCACACTGATTTTCTAGGGGTAGCCATGTATAATGTTGGATAGAAAATATTTTAGGCTACCCGACTTGACAATAGTTTAAGTTTTAAGATACAACATGGCAACAGGCCTTCGGCCTACTGAGTCTGCGCGGACCAGTGATCACCCATACACCAGTTCTATCCTTCACACTCGGGACAATTTACGGAACCCAATTAAACATCAAACCTGCACGCCGTTGGAATGTGGAAGGAAACCAGAGCACCTGCAGAAAACCCGTGTGGACACTGGGAGAAAGTTCAAACTCTGTACAGACAGAACCCAAGGTCAGGATCGAACCTGGTTCTCAGGCGCAGTAAGGCAGCAATTCTACTGTTGCGTCACTGTGTCGCCCTAGGATAAAGGTCTAAGAGGTTCTGTTAAGAGGAATCTCTGCTTATCATGTGATTTGACTTGATTTCAAAGTAGAGGAATGTGGAGGTTGGTGTGATGGAAAAGGATGATTCATTTCAACAGAAGTAGGGAAGGGACTCTTCCTGAAACTGGTGGTGGTACATACTTTCAGCTTTAGCATAGTCTTCCCAAGAGGAGAGTAGATGGAATTACCTCTTCATGAAAGGTGGTCATGAGATGAAGAAAATATTAGGCTACCCAACTTGATAATAGTTTAAGTTTTAAGCAGTAATCTGGGGGGGGGGGGGGGGGGGGGGAAATCATATAACAATTAGGTCCAGCCATTTTGAGAACCAGTCAAGGACCATGTGGTGGCAGTAGGTGGACCAGTCTCCCCACATTAAAAGATAACATGCACAGGCATCCAGCTAGAGGGAACTAGAAGGACAATCATACTCAACCTTGAGTGATCGCAGATGATGATATAACATTACAATTACAGAGAAATCGCAGATTAAAAATTGACCAAGGTGCCTCAAGTGGAAATAATCAAATATAGATATTAAAACAGTGATCAAAACAAAAGGTAAAACATTATCCGATGAAATTTTATATTGTAGAAGCTCCCTTTAAATCTCCCTACCAGAACGAGATTGAGCTATGGTGATGGGCCATACCAGCAAAACAAGACAGAATCTAAGTCCTAGTTTAGCAGATTTTTATAAAAATGCAAGTGCCACAATTAGGTGGGTTAGGAGATTGGGACTAGTTTATGGAGGTGCATTCAGTAGTCTACTAACAGTAGGGAAGGGGCTGTTCCTGAAACTGGTGGTAGTACATACTTTCAGCTTTAGCATAGTCTTCCCAAGAGGGATGATCTCTTCATGAAAGGTGGTCATTTTCATGAAGATGAAGAAAATATTAGGCTACCCAACTTGATAATAGTTTAAGTTTAGAGATACAATGTGGAAACAGGCCTTTTGTCCTACTGAGTCAGCGTGGACCAATGATCAGCCATATACAGAGGAATAGATCGGGTAGATGCACAGAGTCTCTTGCCGAGAGTAGGGGAATCGAGGACCAGAGGAAATAGGTTCAAGTTGAAGAGGAAAAGATTTAATAGGAATCCGAGGGGTAACTTTTTCATACAAAGGGTGGTGGGTGTATGGAACAAGTTGCCAGAGGAGGTGGTTGAGGCTGGGACTATCCCATTGTTTAAGAAACGGTTAGACAGGTACATGGATAGGACAGGTTTGGAGGGATATGGATCAAGTGCAGGCAAGTGGGACTAGTGCAGCTGGGACATTGTTGGCTGGTGTGGGCGAGTTGGGCCGAAGGGCCTGTTTCCACACTGTATCACTCTATGACTAGGATTCTATGAACTAGTTCTATCCTACACACTAGGGACAATTTACAGAACCCGATTAAACAACAAACCTGCACGCCGTTGGAATGTGGAAGTTCTGTGGAATGCTGGAATGTTCCAGCTAAATAAAAATTAGAATATATGTGAACCCCAGAGGGAAATAAATTATAAATAGGTTCAAACTGCCTGACAATCAATTGCAGCAGGTTAAATGCATTGCTCACGCCCAGTTGTGCAACCCATCCCATTAACGCCAACTTCCCTCACAAATCCTCACATATAATTAGTTCTAAATGATATTTCAGACGTTCACAATAACTGTACAAGAAATCATTTGAGTCGCTGCCCAAAATAATTAAAAACTGAAAATTTGTTTCACAACATTAACTTTGTTGTGTAAACACCAGACCTTCTCACTTATCTGAGCACCAGCTGCTGCCTAACTGTGGCAGATAGAAGAAGCCTGTTCATAGGGGGGGAGGGAAGCGATGAAGTTGTCAGAAATGGCATTGCTGCATTGTCTTCACGTGCACCAAGATACAATGAAACTCTCAGCATCGCATGCTATCCAGTCCAATGACACAACGTGAGTGCATTCAAGCCACGCACAAGTACATCAAGTAGTGCAAAGAGAAACATAACCAGATACAGAATATAATGCTTCAGCTACAGAGAAAATGCAGATAACCAGAAAAAAAAGTGCAAGTGCCTAAAATGAGGTAGGTTGGGAGAATGGGGCTACACCTTCAGCTTACGAATGGTCCATTCAATGGCCTAATAATTGCAGGGAAGAAGCTGTTCCTAAATCAGGTGGTACCTGCTTTCAAGCTTTATGCACCTTCTGTCTGATAGGAGAAGGGAGAAGAAAGGGTGGCCAGGTGTATGTGGTTTATGTTATGTTGGTTATGTTGGCTGCTTTCCTGAGGCAGCATTTAGAATGGATGGGGTCGATAGACGAGAGGCGGTAGGCCTACGAGCGGGGTAGGCTGTTTATGTGACAGACTGAGCTACATTCACAACTCTCTTGCTGTCTTGGGTACAGCAGTTGCTAAACCCTGTCTTGATGCATCCCTGCAGTATGTTTTCAACTGTGTATCTGTAACAAATGGAGATGTGCCGAATGTCCTCTCTTCGGAGAAAGTAGAGGCTCTGGTGCGCTTTCTTGGCCACAGTATCATAGTGGTTGGACCTGTACAGATTACTGGTGATAATCATTTATGTGAACTGTAGCTTTGTTGCACCTTGTGTCAGCTTACCTTTTGCCTTATATTATAACTGGGTTACCTGGCGAATGCTGTCTGCATACCTTGAAGCACATGAGTTGTTGGATGCATTCCCTATATCACAACAGTCTTCTTGTCTCTGGGTACCTATAAATTGAGTATGTGGTTTGCAAACAGCTGTCTTGTCCCTTCAGAAAAGGAGACATTTCAATCAAATGTGCATCCTTGTGTGGCATCTTTGATGAGCAACACAATGTTTAGTGTTGATGTATCCTAGCTCCAGTGACCCGGGTTCTGCCTGTGTGGAGTTTGCATGTTCTCCCAATGACTATGTGGCTAATCTCCAGGTGTTCCAGTTTCTCCCATATCCCAAAGCCGTGCTGATTAGAGGGTTATTTGGCCACTGTAAATTGCCTCAGTATGGTAGGATCAGGGAGAGTTAGTGATCATGTGAGAGAGAACACATTACAGGGGGATCATATTGTACCTATAACTGGGAGAGCCAGCATCGGGTCGATGAGCACAATGGCCACCTGTTGGAAGGAAATATGACGAAATATGATTACATTTGAAAGGCACTTCATCAGTTATAAACTGTATTAAAAAAATCATGAGTAAAACCAAAGGTATTTATTCACAAAATGCTGGAGTAACTCAGCAGGTCAGGCAGCATCTCGGGAGAGAAGGAATGGGTGACGTTTCGAGTCGAGACCCTTCTTCAGACTGATGTCAGGGGGGCGGAACAAAGGAAGGATATAGGTGAAGACAGGAAGAGAGAGGGAGATCTGGGAAGGAGGAGGGGAAGGGAGGGACAGAGGAACTATCTAAAGTTGGAGAAGTCGATGTTCATACCACTGGGCTGCAAGCTGCCCAGGCGAAATATGAGGTGCTGTTCCTCCAATTTCCGGTGGGCCTCACTATGGCACTGGAGGAGGCCCATGACAGAAAGGTCAGACTGGGAACGGGAGGGGGAGTTGAAGTGCTCGGCGACCGGGTGTTCAGTTTGGTCAATGCAGACCGAGCGCAGGTGTTGAGCGAAGCGATCGCCGAGCCTGCGCTTGGTTTCGCCGATGTAAATAAGTTGACATCTAGAGCAGCGGATGCAATAGATGAGGTTGGAGGAGGTGCAGGTGAACCTTTGTCTCACCTGGAAAGACTGTTTGGGTCCTTGGATGGAGTTGAGGGGGGGAGGTAAAGGGACAGGTGTTGCATCTTGTGCGGTTGCAGGGGAAAGTGCCCGGGGATGGGGTGGTTTGGGTAGGAAGGGACGAGTGGACCTGGGAGTTACGGAGGGAACGGTCTCTGCGGAACGCAGAGAGGGGAGGGGATGGGAAGATATGGACAGTGGTGGGGCTGGCCATATGAGTAAAACCAAAAGTTGGTTGTTTTGTCCTTGTGCATGATCATGTCCAAGCTTTTACCTCAGTGCCATTTTCTGCACTGACCTGTATCACTTGATTGTATCACTTGTCCAATCCCTTAATAATTTTATATGTGTCCATAACATCCCCTCTCATCCTTCTAAATTCCAGTGAATACAAGTCTAGTCGCTCCATTCTTTCATCATATGACAGTCCTGCCATCCGGGGAATTAACCTCATGAACCTACGCTGCACTCCCTCAATAGCAAGGATGTCTATTGTGGCTATTCAGCTGAACGATCAGCTCTGCATCTCCCACATCATGTCCTGTGAAGATTTTGTCCATCCTGGGGAGTTTTATGCTGATGAAATTAAAATTACAAGATAAATGTAAAATGCTTTCATTTTACGCTGTTTCATCTTCTTTACTTAAAATATTTTGTTTCTCCACTTGCCTGTTCCTCGTCAACCTTAACCAGTAATGGCGTGCAAACTGCTGAGGTGATCCAAGTTAGTGCACAAAGCAGCAAAGCACTTGTTAAATGATGAGAGGATAAGTAGTGTTGATGTTCAAAGCGACCTGGTTGTGCTTGCCCATAAATTATTGAAGGACAACATGCAGGTTCAGGGAGCGATTAGGAGGGTAAATGGTTTGTTAGATTTTATTACAAGAAGGTTTGATGACAGAAGTAATTTTGCATTATAAGGGGGGATTTATGAAACCGTGCCACAGTACTGTGTGCAATTCTGGCCTCCTTACCTAAGAAAGGATGTACTTGCCTTAGAGCAAGAGCAGCAAAGATTCACTAGGCAAGTATGGCAGGTTTGCCATGCAAAGAGAGACTGAGAAGACGGACTGTATTGGAGTTCAGAAGGGGATCTCATTGAAGTGTATAGATTTGCGGGCTACTTGGAGAGAAGAAATTTCCTGTGATTGAGCGTAGGAACAGGAAGCTTCTCATTGAGATGAGGAGAAACATGTTCACTGAGAGGGCAGTGTACTTTTGGAATTCTTAACCCCCGAGGGAACAAAACTTCATCCATTGATAATCATTTAAGCAGAGACCCCAGGATTTCTGGGCTTTAAGGAAATCAAGAAACATGGAGATAGTGGTGGGAAATGGTACTGAGTAGAAGGTGAGCCATGATCTTGATCACTTTTGGAGCAGGTTCAAATGGATATAAAGTTCTAATTTCTCAAAATTGGAGGTGAAAATTGATAAGAGAATTCCTCTCTCTTCATCCATGTTTCCATATTTTGCGATTGCAGCTGGGTGGCACAGTGGCGCAGGGGTAGAGTTGATGCCTCACAGCGCCAGAGGCCCGCGTTCGATCCATACTACCGGTGCAGTCTGCATGGAGTTTGTACATTCTCCCTGTGACCGCGTGGGTTTTCTCTGGGTGCTCCGGTTTCCTCCCACACTCCAAAGACGTGCAGGTTTGTAGGTTAATTGGTTTCGATAAAAAATTGTAAATTGTCCCTCGTGTGTAGGACAGTGTTAGTGTACGGTGTGATCGCTGCTCTGCACTGACTCGGTGGGCCGAAGGGCCTTTTTTCACGCTGTATCTTTAAACTAAAGTAAGGCCAACCATTTTCAAATGTTCAAAGGTAAATTGCACATCTATATTTGCAATTGTATTTCGAAACTTTGAAGAGGGAATTGAACCTGTCACCTCTAAGCCCCTGGCCATGCTTCCCTCAATTTTATATCCTGCCAATGCCCAACGTAAAGCAGTGCTGAGAGCACATGCTATTTATTCATATAGGTTGATATAAAAAACTGGCAGAGTTTGCATGAAGGCTCAAGAATAGAGCATGTAGAGCAATAGACCAAGGAAGAGCAATAGATGCTGAAGAAGGGTCTCAATCCGAAACGTCACCCATTCCTTCTCTCCAGAGATGCTGCCTGACCCACTGAGTTACTCCAGCATTTTCTGTCTATCAGCAAGTTGGCTACGTTTGGCTAATAAAACACAGTAAGGTTGAGAAAGTTCACCAAATAAAATCAAGTTTATCTTCCTTGCATTTCCTTTGAATGGCGTTCGCTGCCAACATTTCAGAGAAATAACTGTTGAAATCCTAAATTTTCATTAAAACCAGATTAAAGTGCATCACGGTTTTCGTGGCTGGGTTCAGGATGTGACCAGTTCTCACGTCAACAGAGTCGGGTATATATGTACTTAAAACCTTTTGGATTGCAGACCTAGCATGTAAAAGTGAGCCGTTTTAGCTGAATAAGTGCCCACGCAATGACACATACACAAATGCATCTTGATAGTCACATATGGTGTCTGACACATATTGTTTGCTGGAGCTGTTTTGATTAGATTATGATGTTAGTCAATAGACCAGTGAAGCATATTAATTGTTGCTACCCTGTGGATGTGTTCAATCATGTATGTCGGAGAGAAATTAACATTTTGGGTTTGATTGGCTTCTTTCATATGGTTTCCATGCAGTGTTAAATGGTTAGAATCTTTTCTTCCCAACATACAACTGTAGAAGACATTTTAAAGAGTTTATTTTGTCTTAGGGAATGCCGTTTGAGAGGGCAGGCCCCATAAACCATGCTCATAATTTCTATCGCAGCAATAATAGTATTGCAGTAAAGTGG
This sequence comes from Rhinoraja longicauda, assembly GCF_053455715.1. Lineage (NCBI taxonomy): Eukaryota > Metazoa > Chordata > Chondrichthyes > Rajiformes > Arhynchobatidae > Rhinoraja > Rhinoraja longicauda. Next base: position 28,533,948 of record NC_135969.1, on the reverse strand, counting down.
AGGCCACCCTGTTATGTCAACTATCCTCATTACAGCTACACTACATGGCTTGGGAGCCAAAGTCCAATCATTGATGTTTTAACTGAGGTCAAGTCAGCATGATCTGTGAGCTTTGAAATCCCTGAAGTTTATTTGAAAATAGCACGAACAGGAATTTGTTATAAGCACATTAAACATTGTAACCAAAGCAACTCCAGTTAGGAAATATGTCCTAATGAGCCAACTCTCCCCATTACAGCAGAGCAGGACTTAATAAATCAACTGGAAGTTTAAGAAAAAATTCCCAACAGGTTATGTCTTTAATTTATTACTTTGTTATAATCCGCCTGCATTCAAGAACTGCTGTATTCACGTGACCTGGATTCTGTGAATTTGTGATGAGCCTAATATGTTAACCATTTGAATCTTACCAAATTGTAGGAAAACACCATTGGCAAAGAACAAAAATAGAGTTGGGCATAAATATGATGCTTTTCATAGTTTTGAAACACTTCACAATGAACAAATAAACTTTGACAAAATATCATTTTGTAATGGCGGATATACAGAAAATCCTACAAAGAACAATTCATAATTTGAGGAAGGACATCCTTGCTATTGAGGGAGTGCAGCGTAGGTTCATGAGGTTAATTCCCGGGATGGCGGGACTGTCATATGATGAATGAATGGAGCGACTAGGCTTGTATTCACTGGAATTTAGAAGGATGAGAGGGGATCTTATGGACATATATAAAATTATTAAGGGATTGGACACGCTAGATGTAGGAAACATCGTCCCGATGTTGGGGGAGTCCAGAGCCAGGGGCCACAGTTTAAGAATAAGGGGTAGGCCATTTAGAACTGAGATGAGGAAAAACTTTTTCACACAGAGAGTTGTGAATTTGTGGAATTCTCTGCCACAGAAGGCAGTGGAGGACAATTATCTGAATGCATTCAAAAGAGAGTTAGATAGAGCTCTTAGGGCTAGTGGAATCAAGGGTTATGGGGAGAAGGCAGGAACGGGATACTGATTGTGGATGATCAGCCATGATCACTTTGAATGGTGGTGTTGGCTCAAAGGGCCGAATGGCCTCCTCCTGCACCTATTGTCTATGTATCTATGTATCCATATTGACGAGATAATCTCCCTTTTTTGACATTGATGATGATTAGTGGATAATTATTTCAGAGAGACAGAGACAGAGACAGAGACAGAGACAGAGACAGAGACAGAGACAGAGACAGAGACAGAGACAGAGACAGAGACAGAGACAGAGACAGAGACAGAGACAGAGACAGAGACAGAGACAGAGATTAACAATTCACAATGATATTTATCACCATGTGAATTTGAATGTTCATTATTGAATACATTATCTCAGTTATCCCACATTTCTTAATGATTGAGTAGTTCCAGAGGTATTTAGCAATGATTAGCATTTTCTGAGTAAAAATTGCAATATGATATTATCTCAGTCAGACCTTCTCAAGCTCCACAGAATGGGAAATTGAATTTTCTGACTCAGCAATATTTAATATAGCCATTTACAATATTTATTCACTAGCGAGGATCATTTTAAGTCTGAAGTCTGAAGAAGGGATCCGACCAGAAACGTCACCCACCCTTTTTCTCCTGAGATGCTGCCTGACCCGCTGAGTTACTCCAGCACTTTGTGCGCATCTTCATTTTAAACCATGTTCATATTCCTCACAAAATGGGATTAGGCTATTTGGCCTTTCAAGTAACCTTTCCATCCCTCCCCTTCCATTTCTCTGACCAGTCTGACCAGTCTGACTGTCCCTGATGACATTTGATCTCTGTTTGCTTTATTGTTTGCTTCTCCCAGCTAACAATGATCTATCCTCCATTTTCCTTGATCTCCACCCACTTTGATGTCTCGTTCTCACACTTTACACTTCCTCACCTCTTTATCTCCCCCTCCCTTGACACTCAGTCTGAAGAAGGGTCTCGACCTGAAACATCACCCATTCCTTCTCTCTGTCCCACTGAGTTACTCCAGCATTTTGTGTCTACCTTTGGCCTTTCAAGTATATCCCTGCTTTCAGAGCAATCCATTCTCCCACTTTTCCCAGTAAAACATGCTCTTTCTCACATGCCTCTTAACTCAGCTCTAAATTTTCTACCACCCACCTCATCCAGGAACAAATTACAGTTATCAATTAACTCAAAGATTTTTGAGATGTGGGAGGAAATCAAAACACAGAGAGAACATGCAAACTCCACAGTGAAAAAAACATCTGAAGTCAGGATTGAACCTTGGTCACTGGATCTGTGAGACAGTAATGCCAGCCACTACTCCATTCTGCTGACCCCAGTCACCAAACACTGACCAAGCCACTATAATGTATCACAGAGTGACTCATTTATTTTGTGCTAATAATTAATTTATTGATTCCAATGACATTTTGTTAAATATAATTTTCAGAGGCTCCCACATTGTTGGTGGGTGTGAAACAACCATGGAAACCAGGAACTCAAATGAACCTCAACCAAGGCCATTAATGATCCTACAATGAACTTTGGCACCTGGAATGAAGAAGCTAATCGTAAGTGGCGATGATTATTTTCCAATTATTTGGACAGGGAAGTTTGAGCATTGTCTAAATAGTTGGCTAGCTCACAAATTACCATGCTCCATGGCCAATGTACAGCCAACGCTCAGATGCAGCTAAGAAATTATATTTTGTCACGATGAAGACCTTCAGCTGTGCTCAGAATATCCAGTAATGAAATGTGAAGTGCGGGTTTGCAAGCTGTGTGGGATTCATTTGACTTCAGATATCACTGATGTTTTGTAGAATGGTGGTGTTTTATTCTAATAAACCTAACTGTGGAGTTTTATTCAAACAGATCTTAATTATTGCTGGAGATTTGTAAAAACACATTCTAAAAATATTTTTCATCAACTTTTTTAACCCCAATTCTCTTTTCCTTGCTTTATTTTACTTCCTGGCTTTGATGTTTCAATGAACTAGATATTTCGACAATGTTGGGAAATGTTTGGCGGTTTCATTTGACACTATGAGGTGACCAAGATGGGTCTTGAGCTGAGGAGCTGGTGTTTACTATTTCATCATCAAGTAAAGGCATTTGGCGCATGTTTGGAATGCTACCCAGAGAATATTTAAACAGCATAATGTCAGAAAGATTTATTAATGAGATAGCACATCAATACCCAGGAGAAAACAGCCCACTTGCTGGGCATCCCATTAGCCACACTTGATAATCAGCGTACAGTGGCTGCAGTGTGCACTTTAGGTTATTTTTAGTTTAGTTTAGAGATACAGCGCAGAAACAGGCCCTTTGTCCCACCGAGCCCACACCAACCAGCAATCCCCGCACACTATCGCTGTTCTACCCACACACTGGGGACAATTTACAATTTTTTACTGAAGAAAATTAACCTACAGACCTGCACTTCTTTGGAGTGTGGGAGGAAACTGGAGCTCCCAGAGAAAACCCACACAGGTCATGGTGAGATTGTGTAAACTTCCTACAGACAGAACCTGTAGTCAGGATCAAACCCAGGTCTCTGGCACTATAAGGCAGCAACCTCACAGCTGCGCCACCGTGCGTACTGTCTATAAAGTGCACATCAGTTATACATCTACATTGTTAGCGACTATTACACCTGCCGCCTCTATCACTAAAGATAAGAGCAGAAACTGCATGGGAGCACCACCACCTAAAGGTTCCCCTCCATGTTGCACAACCTGAGACTATATCATTAATCCTTCATGGTCACTGGGTTGAAATCCTAAAACTCCCTATCCAGGAACAGGAGCGACTTTGTCAAAAGTAAAATTTAAAAAAAAGCTGCAGATGCTGTAATTTTAAGTAAAATTAGAAAATGCTGGAGATACACGTCCTCCTTAGGACCTTCTTCACTAGGACCTCCAGTACCACATCTGAAAACCTGCACACACTGTTCTTTGGTGCTTGATCCATTCTCATTTGTATTGCTGCATGTCAACCAGTGCTGGCTATGCCCCCAGTAGGAGTGGTTCAGTGGAGCCAAGAGTGTTGCTCCACAAATGCTGCTTCCATCATTGTTGAATGATGAAACGTACCATCTCAGCACTCCTAGTTGAGTTCAAACTATTGTACACAACAAATTGGATCAAAACTGTGTTTTGAAGTTACACTTTCAAGTAAGCCTATCAACGTCACATCAGTTTTTACACTTTCAACAACATTAAGCCCCGACAAGTTTGATTAGTAGTATATAATATTTGCGGGCGGCACTGTGGCAAAGCAGTAGAGTTGCTGCCTTACAGTGCGTGCAGCGCCAGAGACTCGGGTTGGATCCTGACTACGGGTGCTGTCTGTACGGAGTTTGTACGTTCTCTCCGTGACTGCGTGGGTTTTCTCCGAGATCTTCGGTTTCCTCCCACACTCCAAAGACGTACAGGTGTGTAGGTTAATTGGCTTGATGTATGTGTAAGTTGTCCCTAGTGTGTGTGTGAGATAGTATTACTGGTCGACACAGATTTGGTGGGCCGACCAGTCAAAAAATAATCTGACTATTTGAAGAGGCACTTCATCATTCAGGCCTTACATGGTCCAAGTATTTTTGGACAGCCGAGGCATGGTTTATGAGCACACAGCTGGAGTGAGGCATGACAACTATTAAACTCAAGGAAACTTGCTGAGATAATCCCAACATTCATTCTTCTGTTTCCACCCAGTAAGGCTGGTCATCACCTGACTTGAATTCCAAATGAATTTATGGGTTCTGATGTGGCGTGAATCATATTCATATCCCAGCTACATATCCATAAACAGTCAGGTAATTTAGCTATTTTCCTCTTATGTTACCCCACTCATTAGATTGGATTATAAATACAGAAAAATATATATTTTTTAAAAGACATCTTCAGCACTCAAGGTTTATGTTTGATTAATTTAATTAATTTTTAACCTTCACTAAACTGAATCAGAAGCAACTGACATCCTCACACAAATACACAAATATACAGATGCAGAAACACTCACATGCATGTATAAATGCATACATGTACACATACATCCTCACCCACAAATACATATGCACACATGCACATGCTCATTCATGCACACTCACACATGCTTAAATGCACACACAAACAAATGCAAATATCTGCAAAATGACCCATGCACATACAGATATAATGTGTAAGGGGTTTCTGCGCCGAGCTTTCGCCCGACCTAAGGTCCCCGTGCCTTGCTCTGATCCCTTGACCAGGCCGTGCACACTGGTTCCCCGTGAGTGGTTCGACCCACTCACCCCTTACGGTTCTAGACACTGGGCTTAGATGCAGGAGCTCTTATAGTGCAGAAAAAATTCAACCAGACCAGATTTTAAAACCAGGGTTTAAATGAAAAGGGCTTTTATTCAGCACTTGGGACTATTGTCCATGAATACTTATTATACAGTTCGATAAGACATATCTATAATACACATACCGAATACATGAATATCTTTTATTTATTAATCACAAAACGCACAGTTCACAAGACATATACCCGAATACCCTTTTCGCTGAAAACTTAAAAGCACACAGTTCCACGAGACATATATCCGAATACCTTCTTCGCTGAATCCTTGAAACACACACAGTTACACAAAACGTATACACGAATACCCTTTTACTTATGAATTCTTAAACACAGTTGTGCAAGACACATACACGACTGTCAGATGGGGAACGCACGACGCATCGCAACCTTGACCAAACCCTATTTTAATACACACCCAACGTTTATTCACAACCACCCTCCTCTCTACACTAAACTATGTCCAGGATATGTAGGATTTGAAGTGCATGCTCACCATGGGGTTATTACTGGGGTTACTGGCTGTTCGGTTTTGCAGTATTTCTTTTCGAGTTGCGTGCCTGTTCCTCTCTCTTGCATCCGTTCTTCTTTCCGACTTTCTTCTTGACTTCAGACTTCGAACCCGGTTTTCTCTGCGCTTCTTGCCTCCTGTCCGTCTTCTTGCCTGCTTGCGTTTCTTGCAGGTTTTCTTCTAGCTTCAGCTTCTTCTTCCAGTATTTCTTCTTGAGTTTAAAACCCAAAAGTAGTGGCCAGTTATACTGTTTCTGACCCGTCCTATCTCCCGCCAGATCTTGGAATCTTTTTGTTCAAAAGATATGTATGAGGTTTATCTTCTGATCTGCCTTATGTTCCGGGATACCGGGGGGGGGGGGGGGGGGGATGGCCAGACGGTGTAAATTGGGATTTCATTGTGAGGTGATGGGTGTTAACTGGTTTCCCATCACCTACCAGGTAGTTTTCTATGGGCTATTGTGCCCCCTCACTGAGATGAATTGTTTAGGTCGGCTTGGGGCATTGTGAGTATGCTGATGTCAGCGCCCCAGTGTCTGGACTCCGACCTGGTTTCGTAGGTTTCTGCATGGCCAATACCCATCCTTTGTTCTGGCCATGGCTTTGCAGAAAACCTAGAGACTGGGATGTAAGGTTTTTACCTTTTTTTGTGGCTGGTCACGAGGTCCTGCAGCCATTTTAGGACCCACAGATTGTGACATCCTTTGGTAAACTGACTGCAGCCTTTCTCCGCTATCAGCCCCAGTCTCCCGTTTAAAATGTCCAAACTGCAGCTCTTTGGTTTTGTGTTGATTTTCAAATGAGGGAAAACTTCTCAAATCTTACAAATGCAAACATAGATACACGCACACACACACACATACACACACACAAACACCCACACACACACATAAAACTACATATGCAGGTATATAAATGTCATTTACAAACACACACCGCACATACCCAAAGCTACAGACTGCCATAAATAATTTAATTTATTGCTGACATCAAATGAAGAAAATGATTGCTTGGTGCTAATAATACGGGCTATTAATGCCACGTTACAGGATTTGTGTGGGTGTGAAACAGCAATAACTATCATTTCAAACAGATTGTTATCTAACTTATTGGTTGCTTTACCAGGGAAGAGGTCTGTATATTAACACTCGACAGTAAAATGCACCACCTCCCTCACCACCCCCCTAGTTGCCAACCCCCCCCATTGCCATTCCCCACTAAAGCTCACATAAGATAAATAAGAAATACCTATTCAATAAGGTAATCTAAAATAATTGAGGTAAATTATAGAAAGGACAACTGAATAATTTGAAAATGCAGTTTGACTTGTATTAGTTTTACAAGCTTCAAACACAAATGGAGATGTGTAGGAAGGAACTACAGATGCTGGTTTAAACCGATGATAGACACAAAAAGCTGGCGGAACTCAGCGGGACAGGCAGCATCTCTGGAGAGAAGGAATGGGTGATGTTTCGGATTGAGACACACACACACATATATGTACATACGTATATACATACATGCAACATAATACATAAATACAGACATACATAGGGGCAACACAGTGGTGCAGCGGTAGAGTTGCTGCCTTACAGCTCCAGGGTCCTGGGTTCGATCCTGACTACGGGTGCCGTTTGTATGGAATTTGTACGTTCTCACTGTGACCGTGTGGGTTTTCTCCATGAGTTCCCTTTTTCTCACACATTCCAAAGACGTGCAGGTTTGTAGGTTCATTGTTTTCTGTAAATTGTCCCTAGTTATTAGGATAGAACTAGTGTACGGATGGCGCGGCCTGAAGGACCCGTTTCTAAGTTGTATCACTAAACTAAACTAAATACTCACTCGCACTCGACACTCGCACTCGACACTCGCACTCGACACTCGCACTCGACACTCGCACTCGACACTCGCACTCGACAATCGACACTCGCACTCGACACTCGCACTCGACCTCGACACTCGCGCACGCGCACACACGCACACACACACACACACACACACACACACACACACACACACACACACACACACACACACACACACACACACACACACACACACACACACACACACACACACACACACACACACACACACACACACACACACACACACACACACACAAATTTATCAAAAACAGATGAAATTGTAGCTCTCCATTTGATATCACACCAGGTTTTGTGCTCCTCACTCCCACGCTAGCCTCAGTAATCAGGGCTATCTTCCCTCTCCTGTCTACATTTGAACCTGTCGTTTAATACAACAATTAAAGTGTTCCAATGCAACAATTCTGAATTACTTTCTAGGTGGTCAAACACCTTTTCAATGGGTTTAAGAACAGAGGCCATAGAACAGTACAGCATAGGAACGGGCCCTACAGCCCACAATGTTTGCGACAGACATGAAGCCTTGCTAAACTGATCTTATCTGCCTGCACATCCATGTGCCTATCCAGAAACCTCTTAAACACCTCTTATCGAGTTTACTTCACTTCCACAGAGTGTCATGTGGGAAAATAGTGTTAATGCAATTAAATATTCATAATTGGGTTACATATCAGGTGGGGAAAATGAAAGATAAAAGTTCCTGTTTTGTGCTCTCTATTTCAAACCAAGCTATATTGAAATGATATATCACAAGTCAATAATCAAGTTCTTCACCATTCTTTCTGAGTCTTTCTTGGTGACTCAGTAATTATTGAGCATTAGAATTTCTCAAGGTTCCAGAGCAAGTCAGCCAAAATGCACAGAGGCTTTTTACATCTTAGTGCCTTTAACCTTATATTGGGAATAGTTAGAGCAACCTAGAAAGCTGAAGATGGAGAGAATCACTCTGGAAGTATGATAGAGAATTAAAGTGAATGGGAGTCAGAGGCTACTGGTCACCCTTGCAGACTGAAAGGCTCTGAGCTCTCAATATTAAATTTATCAATTTCAGTTAACTACCCTTCTTGATCATTCCACCGATGTTTTATCTTTTGCTTTCAATGTGTTTTCCCACTTCTGTATCTGTTATTCAGTTGTTAAATACATTTTTGCCTTGAGAATAGTTTCTGGTGCACATTTCCATATTTCCCGAAGACATAGAAGAAGCCTTTTTGGTTCATTGTGTATTTCCTGACCCCACTAATCACCTGCCACACTAATTTTACCTGCATCTATTTTCCCCCCATATTCTCAATATCATTCACCTATGCACTCAAGATCTTGTGACGTGAGGTTAAATCAGAGTTCCTGGACTGCTTGCATGTGGTCACAGAGAGAACATGGAAACTCCACATAGAATTGGACCCTAGTCGCTGAAGCAATGATAGAGCTCTATTAATTACGCCACAGTGCAGAGAATATCCTCTGATACACTAATCCAAATAAGATTTGTCAAATATGATTTTCATATGATTTTAGACTTGCTTGCATCTTCTATACCCAAGATATTGAATGGCATGTTTTATTGTCATTTTGTTTCATTCCAAGCTCCATCATGTGGATGTTGTCTATATGGACTTCAGTAAGGCATTTGACAAGGTTCCACATGGAAGGTTGATTAAGAAGGTTAAATCGTTGGGTATTAATAGTGAGGTTGCAAGATGGATTCAACAATGGCTGAATGGGAGATACCAGAGGGTAACGGTTGACAATTGTATGTCAGGTTGGAGGCCTGTGTCTAGTGGAGTGCCCCAAGGATCTGTGTTGGGTCCACTGTTGTTTGTCATTTACATTAATGATCTGGATGATGGTGTGGCAAATTGGATTAGTAAATATGCAGATGATACTAAGATAGGTGGAGTAGTTGATAGTGAGGTAGATTTTCAAAGTCTACAGAGAGACTTGGGCCTTTTGGAAGGGTGGGCTGAAAGATGGCAGATGGAGTTTAATGCTGATAAGTGTGAGGTGCTGCATTTTGGTAGGACAAATCAAAATAGGACGTACAGGGTAAATGGTAGGGAATTGAGGAATGCAGTGGAACAGAGGGATCTGGGAATAACTGTGCATTGTTCCCTGAAGGTGGAATCTCATGTGGATAGGGTGGTGAAGAAGGCGTTTGGTATGCTTGCCTTTATAAATCAGAGCATCGAGTATAGAAGTTGGGATGTAATGTTGAAATTGTACAGGGCATTGGTGAGGCCGAATCTGGAGTATGGTGTGCAGTTCTGGTCGCCAAATTATAGGAAGGATGTCGACAAAATGGAGAGGGTACAGAGGAGATTTACTAGAATGTTGCCTGGGTTTCAGCACTTAGGCTACAGAGAGAGGTTGAACAGGTTGGGTCTTTATTCTTTGGAGCGTAGAAGGTTGAGGGTTGACTTGATAGAGGTTTTTAAAATTTTGAGAGGGACGGACAGAGTTGACGTGGGTAGGCTTTTCCCTTTGAGAGTGGGGAAGATTCCAACAAGGGGACATAGCTTCAGAATTGAGGGACAAAGGTTTAGGGGTAACATGAGGGGGAACTTCTTTACTCAGAGGGTTGTGGCTGTATGGAATGGGCTTCCGGTGGAAGTGGTGGAGGCTGGCTCGATTTTATTATTTAAGAGTAAATTGGATAGGTATATGGATAAGAGGGGATTAGAGGGTTATGGTCTGAGTGCAGGTAGGTGAGACTAGGTCAGGGAGAATGGTCGGCGTGGACTGGTAGGGCCGGACAGGCCTGTTTCCATGCTGTAGTTGTTATATGTTATATGTTATATGTTATGTAGATTTGTTATTAAAGTAGATATAATTGACTGTGATTAGATTTTAATCCACAGTGATACAACTGTTTTTATTTTATTTTAAAAAGCATGCAAAGGATCAGTAAGATCATAGAATCATGGACATTTATTACAGAAGTAGTGGTTATGTGTCCATCTTTTGATGCTGGCTGGATAGGAATTATTTAGGCCAATTCCCTAAAGAGTCTAAGAAGTATAAGAAAATAACTGCAGATGCTGGTACAAATCGATTTATTCACAAAATGCTGGAGTAACTCAGCAGGTCAGGCAGCATCTCGGGAGAGAAGGAATGGGTGACGTTTCGGGTCGAGACCCTTCTTCAGTCTGAAGAAGGGTCTCGACCCAAAACATCACCCATTCCTTCTCTCCCGAGATGCTGCCTGACCTGCTGAGTTACTCCAGCATTTTGTGAATAAATCCCTAAAGAGTCTTCTGCCTTGAGGGTTACGGACTATCTTGAGGTGATCATTATATGTGATGGCCGTTTCTCCCTCCACCAAATTTTCTTCAGTGAGTTCCAAACCCCCAAATGTCTCTCAGTGAAAATCTCTTCCTCGACTTCTCTCTCCTCTTCTTGTCTACGAGCTTCAATCTAAGCTCCCTGGTTATCGACGTCTCTGACAAGCTTCATCTCTGCACTCCGACAAGCCTCTCATTAACACTGCAGTGTGCCTGACAAATAATGACAGCGACTGACCAAACATATTAACTGTTGTTTCATACACTGTGTGAAGACACAGCTGCGTGCTCCTATGGCAGGGTCAAGTACCTGACAAATTTGCTTAGAACTGGAGATATCATAATTAAATTGCATTTGATTTGGAATGAGATAAATGATTTTATATTTGAATTTACAAGAGAAAGGTAATGAATAGAAGGCAGAAAAATACCAGTTAGCCTTCAGACACCGCTATTTCTTGGAGTATTACTGAATCCTATTAAATAAAAGCATGATAGTTTGTGCCTTTACATTCGGTGCCCATAACCTCTGTCTTCTTTCAAGCTGAAGATGGTGATAAAATATCACAGTGTTTGGTCCTTTGCTGGGTTCATAAGTTCATAGGTTATATGACATTCGGCCCATCAAGTTTACTCTGCATTCAATCATGGCTGATCTATCTTTCCCTCTCAACACCATTCTCATGCCTTCTCCCCATAACCCATGACAACCGTACCAATCAAGAATTGTTAAGAGTGTCACTTGCACTATGTATTCAAGATAGGTGACACACACTTTGTACCCAGCGAGACAGGAATTCACCTAGTTCCCTTTGGTAGGATTGTGCAGGTGATTGGCTTTGCTGACTCTGCCTGATTTCCTGTGTGGCAAGGAATGAGAGAGGGCATTCACTCTGTATGAAAGGCTCCACCGATCAATGTGGATTTTCACTCCTCTAATGCTCACATTGTGTGAGATCATATCCAGATGAAACTTAGACACAGTGCAAGACATCCTGATCCATAGCAAAGGAGCAGGTGGAGATCACACCATACAACAGATAGCTAATGGCACAGTCCAACGAAAAGAAACTAGGTACATAATTTAGTTGATAAGTGTCCCGTTATCAACATTCTAGAGGATATCGGAGACCAGAAGCTTAACTTGGAAACAGTATCTTATGCTTTCTGTCACGAGAGACTCGCCAGACCCCTGAGTATAGACAAGGAACTGCAGATGCTGGTTTACACAAAATGACACAAAGTTCTGTAGTAAGTCAAAGGGTCAGGTAGCATCTCAGTCTGAAGAAGGTTCCTGACCCAAAACATCACCTATCCATGTTCTCCAGAGATGCTCAGCCAGTATTTACCCCCTGGGCCATAAGCCAATTGTGAGTCATCCTTCCTCTAGGAAAGATGTATGTTAGTAACCTTGTGACAATGCATCAAGGTCATGTACCTGCCATGGTTGAATACGTGGATAAAATGTTGAAGCTATACATTGGAGGGGGTGACCTTGAGTCATGGGAAGTGCGCATTTAAGCATATGATAGTGATAGTCTTTGTGAAGCAATGTTTTGCCTTCAATAGGAGGGATAAATCAACCTTTTAGTGGAACTGCATGGGTCCATGTGACTTCTTCCCTTGGGTCTGGCCTGGAGCACAACTCCCAGCTATTGGAGCTTTAGGATCTATTATAAATAGCCTCTTGACCTCTGTGTGTAGAGGTCCTCACTTGTCCTTTTAGCCACACCCGAAAACCATACTCCCCATACTTTTCCACCTTCTTTCACAACGTCCAACAACATTTCTAAATCAATGGAATGGCTGCTGCCAGTTTCACACCATGAACATGTCTTGTTAAAGAAATCAAGGCAAGGATTAGATTGCCAGTGACTGGCATATATGGTGCTAGAGATTTCTGAAATTGACTCTTAGGGATGTGCATTAGTTTAGTTTAGTTTTGAGATACAACGTGGAAACAGGTCATTCGGCCCACCGAGTCCGTGCTGACCAGAGATTCCTGCACATTAACACTATCCTACATACCACATGGACAATTTACAATTTTCACCAAGCCAATTAGCCTACGAACTTGTGGACTGTGGGAGGAAATCCGAAATCCCAGAGAAAACCCGGGCAGGTCACGGGGAGAATGTACAAACTCCATACAGACAGCACCAGAAGTTGGGATCGAACCTGGGCCTCTGGCGCCGTAAGGCAGCAACTCTACCGCTGAGAATTGAACCTGACGGATATGCATAGGTTTAGTGTAGATTTGGGATACAACGTGGAAACAGAGACCCACCGAGCTTGCACCGACCATGACCACTATCCTACACACCGGGACAATTTACAGAAGCCCATTCACCTGCAAATTTGCATGTCTTTGGAATGCAGGAGGAAACCGGAGCACCCAGACAAAACTGATGTGGGCTCAGGGAGAACATCCAAACACTGTACCGAGATCACCCATAGTCAGGATCAGACCCGGGTCCCTCACGCTGTGAGGCAGCAACTCGACACAGTGCCACTGGGCCACTGGGCCACTGTGCCGCCTGCTGGCACATTAATGTAATAAGCAGCATCGTTTGTGTTGTTTGGGTATAAAGCCATGGAAACACATCATTTCGTGCTAAGAAATAGGAGCAGGAATTTGGTCTACTCTCCATTAGGATGAGGCTGAACATTCACACCCACTCCATCGGCCTGGACAATCTCTATGTCATTAGATTTTTTTTATTGCCCTTTCTTGCATGTTCTCATTGATTGAACAATTAGAGTTCTTTATGGAAAGGAGTTGCAGTCTTGCATCTACTGTGACATTTTCCACCTCTGGCCTCTTATCTTAGGAATATGACCTTTAGGTTTAGACTCTCCAATCAAGGGAAAAACACACACACACACCATCTGTTCTCTCTTTTGTTTCAAGGAGATTATCTCTTGATCTATGCTGCACATTATAAAGCCACTCAACTCAATTTCCAATGGTAAGAGTGACCTGTGATCTCAGAAAACAATTAGTTGCTCTGCCTCCAAGACAAGCATATACTTCCTTGTGAAACAAAAAAAACCAAAACTATGCACAATGTGCTTTCATCAAAGCCCAGCACAATTGGATTCCTATCTGGAGATGTTGGTGCACTGAGACCTTTGATAAACATGACTTGTGCACTGAGCCATCACATCGTTTGTCTGCAGCTTTGTCACTTCAAATTGCTGTTGGGTACGATGCTGAAGGCGTGAAGTAATAAAGAGCAGCCCTTGCAATAACTATCAAAATTAAATGCCACTAATCGGCACAGTGGCGCAGCGGTAGAGTCGCTACCTTACAGCACCAGAGACATCGGTTCGATCCTCACCATGGATGCTGTCTACACGGAGTTTGTGTGTTCTCCCCGTGACCGCGTTGGTTTTCCCCAGATGCTCCGGTTTCCTCCCACATTCCAAAGACATGCAGGTTTGTAGGTTAATTGGCTTCTGTAAATCGTCTCTGGTGTGCAGGATGGAATTAGTGTGTGGGCGATCGCGGTCAACACGGACTTGGTGGGCCGAAGGGCCGGTTTCCATGCAGTATCTCCAAAATGAATGAAATAAATACACAAATAAAAAACAGTGCAGGTGCTAGAAATCTACAATTACAATAACAAGTTCTGGTAACCCGCTGCCACATGAAACCTATTTTGCTCTTCACGGATGCTGCCTGACCTGACGTGTGTTTCTAGCACATCAGGTTTCCTGCATCCAACATCTGGAAATGTTGTTGTTTTTCATTAGCAGAGAGCTGGATCAGATTGTGTACACTGGTCATTTACAGAGAAGCTTAGGTAAGGCTGTAATGACTCTATAATTACACCTTGTGTGGTACATGCTTTTTAAAATTCAAAATATCTATTGGTAACCCAAGTATCAATTCTGCTTGGTACGTCCTATTTTGAATTTGTCAAACTTGATTTCCTTTCATAAAACCATATTGAGCTTCTCCAATCATATAACATAGAAGATTACAGCAAAGAAACAGGCCCTCAGCCAATGATGTCTGGGTTGAACATGATGCCTACTTAGACTAATCACTTCTTCCTGCATGTTATCACTACTCCTCCATTCCCTGTATAAACATGTGCCCATTCAAAATCCTTTTAAATACCATTATCATATCTGCTTCCACTACCACCTCTGGCAGTGTGTTCCAAACTCCTTTCACTGTGTAAAAAAGCTTTCCCGCACATCCCCTTTACATATTCTACCTTTGATCTCACAGCTATGAACTCTAGTTTAGTTTTGTTCAGTTTAGAGATACAGCGCGGAAACAGGCCTTTCGACCCACCGAGTCCGGACTGACCAGCGATCCCCGCACATTAACACTATCCTACACACACTTTCCATACCTTCAACATAACAGAGAAACCAATTTTGTCAAACCTCTCCTTACAGCCAATATCCTCTAATGCAGTGAGCATCCTGGTTACCCTCTATACCCTCTCTAATGTCTTCATATATTACCTCTAATGGGACAATCAGATGAATATTCGTCATATCCTTGACAGGATTCAGCATGCCCACTAACAACTGTAAGACTGTTCACTTGTACTTGACTGTTGCCTGCTTCCAATTTCCTTACACTCTTGAAAAGAGGATTTACTTTCGTTACTTTCCAGTCACGGAGACAATCCTAAGATCCACAGAATTCTAGAAGATAAACTTGATGCATTTACTACCTCACTAACCATCTCTGCTAACATAAGCAGAAACTGCTGGAAATACTCAGCAGTTCAGACAGCTTCAGTGGAGTGAAAATCAGGCACAAACATTTCAGGTGAATGGCCTTGCAGCAAATGAAAGTCATAACTAAACCACAGAACCAGTGAAATTAATGTCATGGAGCCCATTTTCACCTCCTGTATCTATTTAAGCCATAAAGAATATATTTAGTTTTGGGTTTAAATTATTATTGAAAGTAGGAGGCTACTACCACCAATTTTGGGACATTCAGTGGGTGTTACTTTGAGCAGGTAGCTCAGTATTTTAGTTGCCACTTTACACAACAGAGTTGTGTGAACTCTAATGTGCTAGGCCATGCCACTGAAGTGTTTTGTTCCGTTGGTTGTACCAGACTGTAAACAGTGGACTAACAAAGGGCCAGATTTCCGTAGAAATGCCATAATGTAATGTAATGTAATGTGCTATACAGGGTGTAATAAACCAATAACGTGCACAGAAAGATTGTTTAAGTTCTGGCTCCCCTCCGTATAATATTTGGGATAGACACAAAAAGCTGGAGTAGCTCAGCGGAACAGGCAGCATCTCTGGAGAGAAGGAGTAGGTGACGTTTCGGGTTGAGACCCTTCTTTGGACTTAATATTCTTCAGAATTCAGAGATTTGGGATGTTGGTGTGTGTAAAATGGTCACTGCGTTTCGTTCCTAGAGCAACATGAGAGGCCCGGAGGAATTCATTGTGCAGCAAGAGGTTTGGGATATTTCCAGGAGATGTAATGAGGTGCTATTTTAATACAGGTTCGGTGAGGTCACATTTCACAGTCATTCCATGCTAATATCAAGAGATTTGCTTTTGGTTGTGTGTGCATCATGTGGAAAGGCAGCTTGTTTATAGCTTACAGTTGAGGAAGAGAGAGCTCACGAGAAGGAAAAGCTGCAAATTCATTGCCTCGTGGTTCCAAAAGTATGAGTCTCTAATGTTGGCTGATGTCAGAAGCACTGCTGGGCCTCCTTTATCTGTTACCATGTTATTACCTGCCACCAGGCTGCCTATTACCTAGAACATTACCCCAGCAGGCGTTATATGTATCCAAGTAATCAACGCAGAGTGGAGTTGCCTGGATCTTCAAACCGCTTGTGCCCTGTGATGACTCCCATTACCTCTCATTTCATCTGGATTCTGCTCCCTGCCCGCGCACTTTTACCCTCCAAGCTCCACTAATGAGCTGCCTGAGCTGCTCCCTTACATAAAAGCCGTCACAGAATATGCCCAGCGCCTGGCAAATGAGAGAGATAGATTGCGATCAGAAAACATCGCAATCTTTGCAAATCAGAACGGAGCGACTCTTCTTCAAAGTAAAAAATGCTCAGCAGGTGATGTCAAGCTGGTTGCTGCAAGCTCCTGATGCTAATAAATTATATATTTCTCTTGTGTTTTTCTTTCCTTGCTTCCTTCAAAGATGCGTCTGGGAACTTTGGGAGTCAGTAACAGTGCTGCACTCTTTCATGTTGTCTTCCCCCTCCCCCCAGGCAGTGTAATATATGACAAAGCAAGCAAGGCCTTAGTGTCTTGCCTCATGTATCAGGAGATGAATGATTGACTTACCTGACAAATGTCATTAATTGTGATACCAAACAAACTTGCCACAGAGGGACAGGACCGTGAAATAAATACCCGATGCACGTTGAAGGTCATGCCGAAAGTTTATCTTTGAATGTTGGTGCTAACAATGTGCAAAGGTATTGATCGCTCGATCATCTCTGGATATTTGGTTCAAATTTGTCCTCACACGTACACTCCAATCCAGCTGGGCATGACAGGGCAATGCTAATAAAAATATCTCATCAAATGTTGACAATAATAGGGCTGCATCAGAAATAAAAACTGGAAGGAGTGCAGTTTTGATGTTAATAGAAGCCGATTAGCAAATGAACGCTACTTTTAGTTTCGGTAATCAATATTCTTGCAAAGTGCGCAAGCCAAATGCTTTACAATCCAGCCATCAGTCTTCATTTTGCATTCCGGTCATTAATCTTCCTTGGGTCGAAATTGGTTTTACTCATTGCAAACTTGCTGGTGTCAGTGTAAGATTAACTTTGGTTGATGAACAAAAAAAGGGGCGCATTTACCTTTGAGATGTTTTCTTTCTCGAGAGCAATTTATATTTTCTGCATCTGTTTGTTTTTAGGCTTTGATGTTTCACCTCCACAACTAGAGCTTGAAGCAGACAGATAGTTTCGACCAGGCCGGTGGTTGCATCAATGTCACATCACTCTTAGGTAAGGAATGTGTGTGCTGTGCAGTGGTGCATTTATATCTAAACACTACCCCAAGAGATTACTGAAATTAGAACCTTATCTTGAATCACTCTGGCACAAAAGCGATACAGGCACAAAGGAATCACTGCACAGCTCACCTGGTGTACAGAGTGATAAGCTTAATTGTGACAACATTTATTTGTGTTTTTGCTAGTAGCTGGAGGATATCCTTGTGCATGAAATCAAAATTTAGATTGCGCCCTTCATCACCAAGCTTGGTGAGTATAAGAAGAATCAACCATTTTCCCTGAAAGGGCAGCTGTTCCCGAAGAGCAGATGATATCATTGAGATGTGTAAGAAGGAACTGCAGATGCTGGTTTACACTGAAGATAGGCACAAAGTGCTAGAGTAACACAGCGGGTCAGGCAACATCTCTGGAGAAAAGGAATAGGTGACGTGTCAGGTCGAGACCCTTCATCAGACGCAATTTCATTGAGATATTGGGAGAGGACAAAGTATGGAGAAGTGCAACCATGCACAAAAAAGTTGAAGTTGACGGCAATAGAGGCCAGGAAGCACGAGACATTGGTGAGCTTGGTAGCACCACAAACCGCAAACAAGGCCACATAATGAGGCCATATACAAATCCTGAAGGGGCATTTTTAATTACAGCGACTTCTCATTCAATGAAGGAGTAAATTATCAACTTCAGGAAGCTTGTTGGAGTTCATGCCCAAATCAGCATCAACAGTGCTGAAGTGGAAATGGTTGAGCTTCATATTCCTTGGTGTAAGTATCATCAACGATGATGCCTCAAACTTACTTTCTAGTGGAACACCACACACCTCAGTGCTCAACTCTGACTGATCAGAGCGTACATTAATAATTTCAATTTTAACGTAGAGACTATTTACCATTATTACCATTTTAACGTAGAGACTATTTATCAGCTCTCACTAATCTTTCCCCTACAACGGCCTTGGTCCTTGGCCTGGCCTCCTGGTGCACATCAGTTTGATAAATCGCCTGTCACTACGAACACAACTACGCATGGCCTTTCCATTTGCTCCTACACATACTTAGAAAGGGCATACATGGCAAGGGAAGGCAGAATAAATTGACAAATGCAGTGTGGGCTTCAGGCAGTGTGGGCTGGTGATTGTGGCGGGATGGCCCAAGAACATGGTGACTACTTTGCAGTAACTTCTTGTGTGGAATATTAGCGAGCGTCTTTTGAAATTTCAAATATACACCAATTGATTTTCCAAGCATCGATCCTGCTAGTTACATCAATTAATTAGATTGCCAGATTCAAATTGCTAATCATTGAACTATGCTGACCTAATCAGACTGTTATTTTCCAGGTCTCCTATCAATAGTGTTAATAATCCCACTTCAAATTGGTCAGGTTACTGGCCAATAATTGCCTGCTTTCTCTTCTCTTCTCTTCTTGAATAGAGGGATTAGTGAGACCACATTCAGGAATGGTGTTTGCCCCCAGGTTTAGTTTAGTTTACTGATACAGTGCAGAAACAGGCCCTTCGGCACACCGTGTCCGCGCCGACCAGTGATCCCCGCATATTTACACTATCCTACACACACTTGGGACAATTTTTACATTTACCAAGCCAATTTACCTACATACCTGTACATCTTTGGAGTGTGGGAGGAAACCGAAGACCTCAGAGAAAACCCACGCAGGTCAAGGGGTGAACGTACAAACTCCGTACAGGCAGCACCTGTAGTCGGGATCGATCCCGGGTCTCTGGTGCTGCTTCTTCCTATTCTTCTTCTGTTGTATGTCTTTTAGACCTGCAGCTCCGTTGAGGCGAGCCAGGCCAACGTGTCATCGTCCAGGTCAATCAGACCTCGTTCACCATTCGGTGGCCAGTATTTGAGGCAACTGGTGACAATGTGCTCTGGTGCTGTAAGCGCTATAAGGCAGCAAATCTACCGCTGCGCCACTGTGCCGCCCTAGTTATGTTGGTAGAAATCAGAAGGCAGCAGAACAAATGGACAAGAAGTTTTGAGGGTAAATATAATTTTCTTTCTTAGCAGAAGTATGATATTTTAGAGCAAGGAGGTTATGCTGGAACTGTAGCTAGGCAACGACAAGCAGAAATTCCCATCCCATTTACAAAGTATTTGAATGTAGACTGATAGACAAATTGTAATTTTCCTGAAATCTTTCCTTAACCTCAACACAAACACAACTTGTCACATTCCAGTCAATAGAAAGACTCAGCTGGTGCCTTGCCCCTCTCTAGTTCTGAAATCTCCCCAGCCCTACCACACTCTATGGTCAGACACCCCTCAACTTCTGGCTTCCAGTGCATTCCTAAATTAATGTATAGGAAGGAACTGCAGATGCTGGTTTAAACTGAAGATAGACACAAAATGCTGGAGTAACTCAGCGGGACAGGCAACATCTCTGGTGAGAAGGAATGGGTGACATTTCGGGTCGAGACCCTTCTTCAGACCTAAATTATTCTGAAATAAAATTGTTTCTCACTTGACTGAAATGTCAAGCTCAGGGATTGTCTCATTTGTTCACTTTCACTTGGTCCTTATAACCTCCCTCTCTGTGCAAACCATGGGTCATCTGCTATTATATGCTGCCAGTTGTCAGCTTGGGTGGTAGTACTTCCCAAGCTGATTCTGGAATTGTTTTTATTGTAGTGAAAATGCCGCATGAATGTAGGTTGCTGTTAAATATTATAAGATCATAAGATCATAATCATATGATAGGAGTAGAATTAGGCCATTCGGCCCAATGAAGTCTACTCCGTCATTCAATCATGGCTGATCTATCTCTCCTTCCTAACTCCATTCTTCTGCCTTCTCCTCATAACATCTGACATTTTGAGATCATGCGCTCCAAAGAAAAATATCATTACCATCCTAAAATAAAACACTTGGATTTTAATTGTTTTTTTGATTATGGATAGCTCAACTGTGCATTTACGAAGATTTACAAACACAGTTAATAACAATAAAAATAAATGGACCTCTGGAGATTGTCCCTAATGTTTAGGAAGTAGATGAGAAAGTGAGAAAAAAAAGAGAACTGGTATGAACCCCTTACTCTTAATTTTGAAGCAGATGAATCCTTATGTGAATCCTTATTTTGATCACTTTTATGATGATCGCTTTTTGAACAAAAATCTTATTCCCTGGAGCAGCAATGAGCCCGTGCATCATTCTACAGTTGTGCAAAAGTCTCTACTACATCTGTACACATGACACTGACTTTCCACCAGAACATTATGCAGCATTTAGTACGCTAACCACCACCTCTATTTCTAGTGACCAGCACTTTGTCAGAACATACAATGATGGATCAGCATTGAAGGAGGGAATTGCAGATGCTGGTTTACACCTAAAATTGACACAAAATGCTGGTGTAACACAGCAGGCCAGGCAACATCTCTGAAGAAAAGGGATAGGTGACGATTCAGGTCGAGACCCTTCTTCAGAATATTTGGTGACTTCTTCAGCGATTGGGCTTTGCTTTCTTTTCAGCCCGAGTACAACTGCACAAAAAAATTGCACAAATTGTTCCATAACTGTTTAAACAAATTTGTACCAAACAATATTCGAAACGCACTTGGAGTATGCCCCCACTGCTTAGAACCCCGGTACCAAGAAAAATAAAGATGTTCTTCAAAATGTTCAACGAAGAGCAGACCGGTTTGTGCACGGCGACTTCAGACGACAATCCAGTGTAACCAAAATGCTCACCGACTTAAACTGGGACTCCCTTGAAACCAGACGCCAGACGCTCAGAGTGACTAACCTTAACAAGATCACCAACAAGGACATTGACCTTGATGCTGACTTATACGTCAACGAGAAAACAACAAGGTCCAGAAGAAGCCACAACAGGCAACTTCAACAACACACATCTGCTCCCTACATCCAGTTGTAGCGACCATAGAGAGTGGTCCTAGATGTCGAACCCTCAGATTGGTCAGCGAGGTCACGTGTGGGTGCGACCGTAGGGATTGGTCCAGGGAGTGAGATCGCTGATTGGACAGCGTGGTCACGTGCGGCTTTGGCGCCTAAAGGAGTCAGTTGAGAGACTTCTTCGGAGAACAGTTAGTTCTAATGGTTGTCTGTAATCTCGTTATGTAAACTTTGTGATCGAATATTGCTGTCGCAATAAACTTCTTCAACAAAGAACGAGCCTCCAGACTCGCCATATTGGTGACCCCGACGTGATCCAGCCGATCACCGACCATGAGTGAACCAAACGCCTCGTTGTTGGCTTCTATGCCCGGCGCACCGGAGCTAAGCGCGGTCAGCGTTCACCTTCCGTTGTTTTGGGCACATCAACCACAATCTTGGTTTGTCCATACCGAAGTCCAGTTTCACTTAAGAAACATCTCGGCAGATGCGACGAAATACTACTACCTCGTCAGCGCTCTACCGCTGGAGACGACTGCATGAGTGATGCGGTTCATCGTCAACCCTCCCACAGAAGACAAGTACGAGGCCATGAAGGCACTGTTACTATGAACCTTTGGGTTCAGTAGGCATGACCGAGCTAAGAGGCTTATGCACCTACCGGATCTCAGAGATCGGCTGCCGTCCGTTCTCATGGCTGAGATGTTAATGCTAGCAGGTGAACACACGGATTGCCCCAAGTTCGAGCAGGCATTCCGAGAGAAGCTTCCCGAAGATGTCAAACTCATGCTCACGGATTGTTCTTTTAAGGACCTCGTGGCATATGCAGAAAAAGCTGATGCGCTCATGGCGTCCAAATCAAAAAGAAGCAGTTCGATCAACAAGGTCTCGACATCAGCGGCCGCGCCACAGCGGCATAAAGATGGCGCCGTGTCTCCCGCCAATTCTCCAAAAGCCCGCCAAAAGGATCCGCACAAGCACGGCTGGTGCTATTACCATCTACGATGGGGTGGAGAATCCCGCAACTGCCGCTCACCTTGTACCTTCTCGGGAAATGCCTCGGCCAATCGTACATAGAGGCGGTTGTGATTGGCCAGAACCGGCGCCTCTACGTCCGAGACCGATTCACGGACACAGAATTTTTGGTGGACACGGGAGCCATAGTCAGTATCGTACCGCCGACCGGCCTCGAGACCAGATCGGGTAAGACAGGTCCTACCCTCATCGCGGTAAACGGCAGCCCCATCCGCACGTACCGTATGCGGACAATGCCCCTGGCTTTAGGCATCGGCACGTACGAATGGCCATTCATTATCGCGGATGTCAGCCAGGCGATCCTAGGTGCAGATTTCTTCTGCGCCTTTTCACTAGTCCCTGATATACGTGGTAATGACCTCCGACCATCCGCCAGCAGCGATGAGCCCGCCGCTCCGCCGGCCGCCACCCCGCCCAACCCGACTGTCCAGGCCGTCATCGCGGCCCCCGACCCGTACGCTGAGGTCCTGGCGGAGTTTCCAGAGCTGCTCGTCCAACGGTTCGATGCCCCTTCGGCCAGGCATGGCGTGGTCCACCACATCCGCACCGAGGGCCCACCCGTTTTCGCTCGGGCCCGGAGGTTACCACCCGACAAGCTGGTGGTGGCGCAGGCAGAATTCAGGAAGATGGAAGAAATGGGCATTGTCCATCAGTCCGACAGCCCGTGGGCCTCGCCATTGCATATGGTCTCCAAAGCATCTGGAGGGTGGAGACCATGCGGCGATTACCGACGCCTCAATGCCGTCACCACGGCTGACCGCTACCCCATACCGCACCTCCAGGACTTCTCGTCTGGGCTGGAAGGTGCCGCAGTGTTCTCCAAGATCGATTTGGTGCGGGGCTACCACCAGATCCCTGTGCGTCCGGAAGACATACCAAAAACTGCCACGATTACTCCGTTCGTGTTGTTCGAAAGGTTGCGCATGCCTTTCGGTTTAAAGAACCGGCACAGGCCTTCCAGTGACTCATGGACCGTGTTGGTCGAGGTTTGCCTTTTGTGTTCATTTATTTAGGTGATATCCTGGTCGCCAGCCCCTCGGAGCAGGAACACCTGGTCCACTTGCGGACTGTATTCCAGCGGCTCCAAGACCACGGGCTCATCATCCAACACTCCAAGTGTCAATTTGGCCTCCCTTCTCTCCATTTTTTAGGGCACAGAATCACCCCTGCCGGCGCCACCCCTTTGCCCGAGAAGGTGGAGGCTATCCGTGCATTCCCGCGGCCCGCCACAGTGAAGGGTCTGCAAGAGTTCGTGGGCATGGTAAACTTCTACCATAGGTTCATCCCGGCAGCTGCATGGGTCATGCGCCAGCTCTTCCAGTGCCTCGCGGGTAAACCTGTAGAGTTGGTATGGTCCTCGGCCGCGGAGTCGGCTTTTACAGCAGCTAAGGCGGCTTTGGCAGATGCCACCATGCTTGTCCACCCAAGCCCCTCCGCCCCCATGTCCCTGACAGTTGATGCGTCTGACGTGGCGGTGGGCGGTCTTTTGGAACAGCAGGTCGGTGGCCTTTGGCAGCCCTTGGCGTTTTTCAGCCGGCAACTGAGTTCGGCTGAGCTGAAATATAGCACCTTTGACAGAGAGCTTCTGGCTCTCTACTTAGCTGTCCATCACTTTAGGTATTTCCTAGAAGACCGCCCGTTTGTGGCCTTTACGGACCATAAACCGTTAACTTCTGCTTTTTCCAAATTGTCCGACCCATGGTCGGCCTGCCAGCAGTGGCACCTGACTGCCATCTCTGAGTTTACCACCGATGTCCGTCATGTCGCGGGTAAGCTTAATGCCGTTGCTGATGCCCTGTCCCGGCCAGCCGTTTCCCCCATTTCAGCGGTGGACTGTGAGGTGGATCCCCAGGAACTTGCGGAGGCACAGCTCCTGGCGGACACCGCCTCGACATACCAGTCCACCACTTCAGGGTTGAAGTTGGCTCAGGTGGCCTGCGGGCCGGCGGGCACAAAAGTCTGGTGTGATGTTTCCCTCCCCCGATCCAGGCCGGTGGTGCCGCCCTCCCTTCAGCGCCGGGTATTTGATGCCATTCACGGGCTGGCGCACCCGTCCATTCGCTCCACCTCTGCCTTAGTGGCCGCTCAGTTTGTGTGGCATGGCCTGCGAAAGCAGGTAGCTGCTTGGGCCCGTTCCTGCGTTCCCTGCCAGACCGCTAAAGTCCAACGCCATGTCCAGCCCCCGGTACAAGAGTTTGAGGTCCCAGCGGTCCGTTTTTTCCACATTCATGTGGATTTAGTTGGACCTTTGCCTTCCTCCCGGGGCTACATCCATCTGCTCACGGTGGTGGATCGGTTCACCCGGTGGCCGGGGGCTTTCCCATTGTCAGATACCTCCGCTGTCTCTTGTGCCAGGGTCCTGGCCCTCCATTGGGTGGCCCGTTTCGGGGTTCCGTCTGTTATCACCACCGACAGGGGGCCACAGTTCACCTCTACCCTCTGGGCCACGCTAGCAGAGCTGTACGGCTCCCGGTTGCAAAACACCACGGCGTACCACCCTCAGGCTAATGGTCTCGTGGAGAGGTTCCACCGACAACTCAAGGCGGCCCTCAGTGCGAGGCTGGAGGGCCCGGACTGGGTAGACCAACTTCCCTGGGTCCTTTTGGGCATCCGGACCGCTCCTAAGCAGGATCTCGGTGCTTCGTCCATGGAGCTAGTATATGGCTCGCCACTTCGAGTACCCGGGGATTTGCTGCCGGAGTCCTCTGGCCAGCTGCCCTCAGTTCCCTCAGTGTTAGCATCACTCTGGGCACGCGTAGGTTCCCCGCCCCGGTTCCGACTTCGCGTCATGGGTGTCTCATGGTGCATTAACCGCCTGCCTTGAAGGACTGTGAGTTTGTATTTCTGCGTAGGGATGCCCATTGTGCCCCGTTGCAGAGGGTCTATGAAGGGCCGTTCCGTGTTTTGCATAAAGGGACGGTCACCTTCACCTTAGACGTGGGCGGCAGGAGTGAACTCGTCTCGGTGTCCAGGCTTAAACCTGTGCACTTGGATCCGGATAGCCCTGTCCTGGTCGGTCAACCACCTCGGCGAGGCCGTCCTCCTGCAGCTCCACCCGGTCCAGGACCCCCCGCTCCTGCAGTTCCACCCAGTCCAGGACCCCCCGCTCCTGTGGTTCCGGCTGCCCCTCTCCTTACTCGTTCTGGTCACGAAATCCGGCTCCCTGCTAGGTTCCGTACCTCGGGTTCTGGGGGGGGGGTCATGTAGCGACCATAGAGAGTGGTCCTAGATGTCGAACCCTCAGATTGGTCAGCGAGGTCACGTGTGGGTGCGACCGTAGGGATTGGTCCAGGGAGTGAGATCGCTGATTGGACAGCGTGGTCACGTGCGGCTTTGGCGCCTAAAGGAGTCAGTTGAGAGACTTCTTCGAAGAGAACAGTTAGTTTTAATGGTTGTCTGTAATCTCGTTATGTAAACTTTGTGATCGAATACTGCTGTCGCAATAAACTTCTTCAACAAAGAACGAGCCTCCAGACTCGCCATACAGTCATTTTTCCCTGAAGCAATTTCCCTCTGGAATGCCCTCCCACAATCCTCTGTTGACATGCCCACCTACGCAACCTTCAAAACCTCCATCCAGGCCCACAGACAGCACAGCTGGACCAGACCCACTCTCGTCACCTTCCAGTATAGTCCCTGGTGTACTCTCTGGAAGTGATGACCACAAGATACAAGCTCCTTTGGCCAGCACTGCTTCTCTGTAGAGAAAACAAAAGATTGGAAATATCTAGCGGTATAAATTAACGGGAGTAAATCGCTATAATCATTGTTGGTGCAATTATTCTGGAAACTAGAAAAGGTAAAGATGAATGGCACCACACTTGTTTCACTGAATAACAAAAATTGAAAGATAACGGAGCTCTCTCTCTGTGTGCATTCACAGTGTAGGTGCAAGTATCTCAATGTAACCTGATGCAAATGTTATCCAAGAATGTGTACTCAGGTCTCCAGAACAGAATCTGAACCCATGATTACTCTGATAGACAGATTATTGTACCGGTGATGTGCAAAAACCTACTGCTGGTATATAATAATTTTCACAGCAAAGAGGCTGATGTTTGACAGAAAGATATTGTGTGGGTCACGAATGAGTTGTCACATCTAACTGACAGTCAGAGAGAAAGAGCAATTGCATAATTGAAGCCTCATCATAAATATTTTATTTGTATTGTAGCATTGTTATATAAGAGAAGAATCTCCCTTTACTATGCTCTGCAATGAAAGATCATCTAACAAATGAAAGCCTGCTGCTAAAATAGATCCAGCATATCTTATCTGAAGAGGAACAAGATGGACCACTACGTCAAAATCGCCTATACTGAAGTGTAGTACGCAAAAGAGCGTAATGTCCACCATTTTAGTAAGCAAACCCCACCGTTCACAATGCCTCTCTCAGTGTAATCACTGTTTTGAGGGAACAGTATGTGTGATGATACCATAAAAATGCAGAATATATCTTATCTATCAATTCACAGATTTTTCTTTTCTTTTAAAATGTTTCTGCAAGTTTCTGCTTACTAAAATGGCGCCATGACATACTACGATTTTTAGAGTTGAGTGGTCTATCTTGCTCTGCTCTATTATCTTTGCTTTAGACTGAACTTTGTAACCATGTAAATGGCTGCAGTGGGAAGGACAGACCATGATGGTACTGAGAATGTTTCCAGACTGCCTGAGTGCTTTCAATCCCTCCAGATGTTACACTGTGGGCACACAAAGAAATTA
Source organism: Rhinoraja longicauda (assembly GCF_053455715.1). Lineage (NCBI taxonomy): Eukaryota > Metazoa > Chordata > Chondrichthyes > Rajiformes > Arhynchobatidae > Rhinoraja > Rhinoraja longicauda. The sequence continues at coordinate 28,506,332 of NC_135969.1, read as the reverse complement.
AAGTTTGCATCGTGGGTTGCACTTAGAGGAATCCATTGTTGACCCCATTGCCCTAGAAATGTAGCTTCATGATAAAAAGATTCATTGAACTGGGTAGAACTTACGAGTGAACAGAGCCTAGGTCCTTGTAGGAAAATAACTGCAGATGCTGGTACAAATCAACGGTATTTATTCACAAAATGCTGGAGTAACTCAGCAGGTCAGGCAGCATCTCAGGAGAGAAGGAATGGGTGACGTTTCGGGCCAAGACCATTCTTCAAACTGATGTCAGGGGGGCGGGACAAATGAAGGATATAGGTGGAGACAGGAAGATAGAGGGAGAACTGGGAAGGGGGAAGGGAAGAAAAGACAGAGAAACTATCTGAAGTTGGAGAAGTCAATGTTCATACCGCTGGGCTGCAAGCTGCCCAAGCAAAATATGAGGTTATGTTCCTCCAATTTCCGGTGGGCCTCACTATGGCACTGGAGGAGGCCCATGACAGAAAGGTCAGACTGGGAGTGGGAGGGGGAGTTAAAGTGCTCAGCCACCGGGAAATCAGGTTGGTTAAGGCAGACTGAACGAAGGTGTTGAGCGAAACGATCGCCGAGCCTGCGTTTGGTTTCGCCGATGTAAGTCCTTTGTGTTTATCCCGCCCAACCCGTTTTCTCTGATTGAATTTCGTGGCCAGTTTAGTTTGGAGATACTGCACAGAAACAGGGCCTTTGGCCCACAAAGTCCGTACTGACCAGCGATCCCTGCACACTAACACTATCCTACACACACTAGACACAATTTTTTAAAGCATTTATACCAAGCCAATTAACCTACAAACCAGTACGTCTTTGGAGTGTGGGAGGAAATTGAAGATCTCGGAGAAAAACCACGTGTCTGTGTCTATATCTATGTTTTTGTTGGCATATATCTCTCTCTATCTCTCTCTCTCTCTCTCCCTCTCCCTCTCGTGCGTACTGTGCGTGTGTGTCCCCGTATGTCTGCGTTTGTATCTGTGCGTGTCATTGTTGGCACAGGGGTCTGTGAGTGTGTGTGCGCATCTCTGTATGTCCATCTTTTGTCTGTGTGTGTCTTTGAGGGCATATGTGTATGGGTCTGTATGTGTGTCTGTATGACAATTCCTATGTACATTAAGTACCTGTGATTTGCAATCTTCCTTTGCACTTGGACGAATTGCAAATTTTTCGACATTTCTTGGCTTGAAAAGTTAAAAGCAAGCATATCTCTTACTTGTAACTGCCATTTTCAGCCAATTGCGTCCTGACGAAAGAATTCTTGAAGGTGAAATTATCGAATTATATGAGTGTAAAGGGTAGCAGGAGACCATTCTACCCATCATGTCTGTGCCAGTCAAAGCCAAGGCATTCAACCTAGTCCATCTGTTAGCCTGTAACCTTGTGGGTTATTGCCCACGAAATACATATTCACTGACTTTTTAAAAGCACTTGGGGTTTATACCTCTACCAACGCACCCCTCCACTCTCATCCCATACCCACCTGTATGGTTTCAGAGAGCAAAACATCTCCTACACTCCTTTCAACCAATTACTGCAAATCTATAGCATCAGGAGGCAGTAGTCCTCGAGTATACTGGAGTCTTGCCTGCAAAGGGAAAGGATTTGAGAATGATATTTGTAACCTCTGTTAATTCCTTCCTTGCATCTTGTACAAGCCCATAATAATATTCATCCAACCTTTGTGATTTACTGACTTCCAAAGACATCAAATCCCTTAATATTTCCTCTGTGAATGCTTATCTTGTCAAATATTCCAGATTTTCCATTGCTCAACTGCAATGTTTGCCTTCCTCTATTCTTTTATAAAGACAGACAGAACATTGTGTGTACATCTTCCAACTCCACAGAACAGCCTGATTTTTAGTCTCTACTATATCTGTTTTCAGGTATCCTATTTCTCATTATATACTTGTAAAGATTTTTCTTGATTGTAGCTGCCCTCTCTTTGTTACCTTACTTTCCTTTATACTTTCTTTCCTGAGCTTGTTAGGACTCCTCCAGGCTTTCTACGGTATTGAGCTCTCAGTATCTGACATAAAGCCTCCCTTTTACTTGCCTTATCACCTCATAACAGGCATTGGTTTTTGATCGATGCATACTTTGCTGAGTCTGGTGATAGTCTAGCAATGTAACCACATACACCACACTGACACAGCATGACTCGATCATTAGTTTTGTTTAGCAGCAGGAATGGAAATATCTTTGTTCCAGCATAGAAAGGGCTCGTAGACCACAAAAAAAGCAAAACTGCTTTCATGCTGATTTATTTCCCTCGATTCCATAGATAGTAAAGGAACATGTTGTGATCTTGAAGACATGGAGTTTATACCAGTGAGATGAACTACCTTCGCAACCGCACGCATCACCAATTACTCAAGCTGATGACGTTTTTAGGGTTGACAGTAAATTAAAGTCCACATTTTCGCTTGCTGTGATGGCAGTGAGATTCTTATCACCTTGGTCAGTCTGCCTGCCCCTCAAACATCCTTCCCTCCGTTAAAGGAAGAAACAAGGCAAGCATTTAAACTGGACCCTCCCATGCAGCACAGTGGCACGGGGTAGAGCTGCTGCCTTACAACGCCAGAGACCCGGGTTCGATCCTGACTAAGGGTGCTGTCGGTACGGAGTTTGTACGTTCTCCCTGTGACCGTGTAGGTCTTCTACGGGTGCTCCAGTTTCCACCCACACTCCAAAGACGCACAGGTTGGCAGGTTAATTGGCTTTGGTAAAAATTGTCCTCGTTATGCAGGGGATAGTGTTAGTGCAGTGCACCAGTGTCGTGTTGGTCAGCACAGACTCGGTTGGCCAAAGGGCCTGTTTCCATGCTTTAAACTTAATTAAATACCTCCTGGATATCACAAGGCATCTTACAGTTATTGGAATACATTTAATCACTGATACATTGTATGGATCACAACAACTAAATATGTATGTAGCAAGATCCCACAATCCCAAGAATCGCATTGTGGATCTCGCCAGGCAATCTGTTTTCTGTAGATAGAAACAAAATGGTGGAGTAACTCAGTGGAACCGGTAGCATCACTGGAGAGAAGGAATAGGTGATGTTTCGGGTTGAGACCATTCTTCAGACCCGAAATGTCACCTGTTTCTTCCATCCAGAGATGCTGACTGTTCCACTGAGTTACTCCAGCATTTTGTGTCTATCTTTGGTGTAAACCAGCATCTGAAGTTCCTTCCTACACAATCTGTTTTCCGTGTTGTTAGTTAAGAATCTCAACATGTCCCATTCCTTTACCTCTCTTCTAAAGTGTTTGTTCTCCACCACATGCCAGGTACAAAGAAGAGCTTTCTCGAGTAATATTGTGCCTGACAGTACCTTGTGATATTTTATGATGTTGAAGGCACAATATAAATGAAAGTGGTTGTTAAGCTGAAGGTAGACACAAAATGCTGGAGTAACTCAACGGGTCAGGCAGCACCTCTGGAGAATAAGGATATATGACTTTTCAGGTTGGGCCACTTCTTCAGACTGTTATTAGGCTGGTTGCTTTTAGGATTTATTTTGCTCCTTGCCTAACAATGAGTAAAATCTGCTTTAATGATGTGATTGCTCTATTTATTACTAGAAACATAGAAAGTAGGTGAAGGAGTAGGCTATATGGCCCTTCGAGCCAGCACCGCCATTCAATATGATCATGGCTGATCGTCCAGAATCAGTACCCGGTTCCTGCATTTTGTGCATATCCCTAGATTCCATTAGCCCCAAGACCAATATCTAATTCTCTCTTCAATACACCCTGTGAATTGGCCTCCCCTGCCTTCTCTTGGAAAATAATTCCACAGATTCGCAACTCTTTGTGTGAAAAAGTTTTTCCTCATCTCCAACATCGGGAAAGTTTTTCCTGCATCTAGCCTGTCCAATCCCATTCGAATTTTATTTGTTGCTACTCTTTACTCTCTTCTTATGTTACTACTAATTTGTAATAACCATTGTTTCCTAGTTCTGAACTGGTTTTTTATTACTAATATATAAAAGACATGTAATAGACAGGCTGATTCTTACCCTGTCACTGGATTGATCTTGCAAAGGCTCAGTGGCAATGAAGTCCAGGGTGATAATTACTGGCAAAGCTGACAAACCTTTTAAACCCAGCTCCAGGCGCACATCAATACTTAATTGCTTATTCAGTCTGAAATTCTATCAGTGAGATGATTGGAAAGTTAAACGAGGTATGCCAAGTTTAAAACTAATAAGTGCTCTTCATCTAACCCTGTTTTCTATCCGGTGTCAATAACACCATTAAGCCCATTAAACCAAAGTTCATTTCTGCAGACTCAGCCTTTACAAAGGATGTTTTACTTCAGAGATAGACTGGAGTAACTCAATGGGTCAGACAGCATCTCTGGAAAGGAATGGCTGATGTTTCAGCTCGAGACACTTCTTCAGATTCCAGAAAGTTTGGTTGGTGATCAGGTTTTAATTGATACTGAGTTTTTTCTCTAAACCTGACTTCAATTAAACCCTTTTCAATGGAGTACATAATTTTTAACCCTTAAGATTCCCTTTCTCTATGAGTAAGTTTGTTTATCATGCATAACGATATCAGAACTAGGAAACAATGGTTGACATGAAACAGAATAGTTCAAGTAATGGATAAATGAAATAAAAATGGCTAATACAAATTTTCTGCAACATGGCTTTGAAAGTTAGCAATAATCAGTCTTGCTTAAGTTTGACATAAGAAGATCAAGAAAAGGAGATTGTCAGAGACATGATTTAAATGTTTGTGACTCATGACAAATGGTGTCAGAAAAACACAGAATAATACATTGTTTTCTTGTTACTTGCTATGTGTTATTCCTTCCTTGTGCTTCTGCCTATCAAGTTGAGGGATGGTGATGCCGAGAAATGGAAACTCTTTCCGATTTTTCACCCAGTGGCAGGAACAAGCATTCCTTGCAGCGTATTGCAGAGGGCAAAGGCACAAAATGCCATCTCCTCTGTATTGCAGTGCGTTCATACCTGAGGAAAATTTATTGGAGTATCAGCAAACTGTTCTTTCCTTGTGCCAGCGATGTGCCTAATGGTGGCATAGTGGCACAGCTTGCTGAGCTGCTGACTGCAAGACCCAGTGACCGTAGCATAATCCTAACCTCTGATGCTGGCTGTGTGGAGTTTGCATGCTCTCCCTGCGACTGCGCGGATTTCCTCTGTGTACTCCCACGTCAAAGTCATTGCATTTCAACAGGAGATTGGCTTGAACTCTTGTTATGGACTATTCATTCTGTTCTCCGTTATCCCATTTGGGTGCTGGAAGCCATGGGTCCATTTGTTCCGCTGAAGATGCCTTGTTGAGCTTTGCTAATAACATAAACACTGCCACAGGGTGTCAGATTTGGACAGCCGAGGGTAAGCAAAATGGCCGATGCTCAAGACAATCAGGTTTGCAGACAAACAATGGAGGGAGCACTCAGTGGGTCAGAACATGAAAATAATCTTGGACCCGATGCATTAACTCTGCCTCTTATTTCACAGATGCTGCCTGAATTTGTGTTTATTTTGGATTTCCACCATCTCCAAGAGTTTCTTTTAACTTCATGTTGCCTGCTTTGGCCTAAACGAAGCTGAGCTTCTTCCATGTGCTCAGAGGAGATGAAGGGCATACACTTACATGCTACACTTACAAATGATGAAATAAAACTCAGTCAGGAGTGAGTCTCTTGCTGCGGAGTGCACAGGCTGTGACAAACACATGCAGCTGCAGTAAATATGTAGCTGGTTCTGATCTGCACCATGTCAGGGGTGATCAGGAAAATAACAATGACTTGGCAGATGGACGGCCAAGGAACACAGCTAAGCCACCTCTCTTCCAAAGATCACGCCCTATTGTCGACCTATCATTAACACTCTGCAAGCCATCAACATCTTGTGGAATTTGGACATGGGCTGCCCCTTTGGCGGAGTGGAGCCCTCGGCTAGACTGCAGGATGGTCAGACATATTCTGTCAACAAGGGTTTTCTATCAGTCTGATTAAGGGTCTCGACCCGAAACGCTGCCTGACCTGCTGAGTTACTCCAGCATTTTTTGTGTCTACCTTCGATTTAAACCAGCATCTGCAGTTTTTTTCCCTATTGGTTTTCTATCATTACTATCGATAAAAAAAGGCACTGCTTTGTGATGGCATTTTTCAACCAGCACAACACGACAGGCCTCGATGTAGCAGTTGTGAACTTATTTGGTTAAAGAAAAAGCAGCAAAAATCAATAGTGTTAATGACAAGTTGTCAGTCCATTTAAATGGATTAGAACCGGTGCAATCTCCTGATGACAATGGAGTTACCAACTCTAAGGGAGTCCCGGATGGCAAGGGGTCCCCGACTTCCCAGAGAATCGCATTTACACTGAGTACTGTGCTAAGAAACATTGAGGGGGCCTTCATTTAGACAGGAAACGTGGTCGACAGAGCGGAATACAAATAAGACAAGCATGGGGGACTACAACCCCCTCACCCCCACCCCCACCCCACCATCCCGCTGGCCAATGTACAGTGCCTAGAAAATAAAGTTGAGGAATTGGGTACAGTGCTAGAGTTGCTGCCTTACTGTGCTTGCAGCGCCAATGACCCAGGTTCGTTCCTGACTATGGGTGCTGTCAGTACAGAGTTTGTACATTCTCCCCATGACTGCATGGGTTATCTCCAAGATCTTCGGTTTCCTCCCACATTCCAAAGACGTACAGGTTTGTGCGTTAATTGGCTTGGGTTTGTTTACTTGGTAAAAGTGTAAATCGCCCCTGGTGTGTGGGCTTGTGTTAATGTGCGGGGATCACTGGTTGGTGCGGACTTGGTGGACCAATTTCAGTGCCTGTTTCAACGCTGTATCTCTAAACTAAACTAAGAAAACTAAATTAATGTCAAGACTACATTATCAACGAGAGATGAGGGAATGCTGTATGCTTTGTTTTGGTGAGACATGTCTCACCCTCAGCTTCCCAGACTCGGCCCTCCAGCCTGAAGGTTTCTCCATGGGACAGAACAGGGGGATCGAAGAAAGGGAGAGGCAGAGGCTCCCGTCTCATGGTAAACTCTGTTGCTTGTATGTAGCGGTCCTGTCCAATTCCAGCTCTCCACACTTGGAACACATGGCAGTGATGTGCTGCCCCTTCTATTTCCCAAGGGGATTCACCTCCATCATCATGACTGTGGTCTATATCCCACCCCTGGCAGACGTCTGTCCAGCACTGGAGAAGCTGCATGTCGTGGTCAACAAACACCAGTCGGTGTACCATGGCGCCTTTCCTATCACCACAGGGGACTTCGACAAGGCCAGCTTGGTGAAGTGACTTGCAAACTTCCACCAGTACGCATCCTGCAGCTCCAGATGATCATATATCCTCTCCCATGGCTATTCCACCATCCAAGATGCATATCGCTCCATCCCTCATCCTCATTTTGAAAAATCTGACCACCTTCTTCCACGGTGGCTGTGTCTAGGCAGCGGCTGAAGAGCTAAGCCCCAGTGGTGAGGACTGCACATAGCTGGTCAGGAGAGGCAAAGGAATGACTCTGGAATTGCTTTGACTCGGTAAATAGGGCGAAGCACAAGGATTCAGCAACGGACCTGAATGAATACACCACGGTTTTTACCAACTCCATAAGGAAATTTGTGGCAGAGTGTGTTCCCACCAAAACCATCCGAGTCTTCTCCAACCAGAAGCCTTGGATGAACCAAGAGGTCCGCACTCTTCTAAGGATTAGATTGCGGGAATTCAAATCTGGCGACAGAGGTTCATAGGTAAGGCCTCAATAAGTCCATCTAAAAGCCTAAATGAAACTTTCACTTTAAATTGGAGGATGAGACATGGCAGGTGTGGCAGGAACAATTTGCACTGGCCAAATAATCCACTAATGCCCAGGTCATTGTGAAGAATCCAGCCACTTGGGGGAAACCACACAATTGCTGGAAGAACGTGCAGACTATATATAAGCAACATTATGAGGCAACACCTCCACTAGGTGCATCACGGCCACAAACGAGAAATAAACATTGGGTGGATATTTGCCTTTAACATTACACAATTCAATTTGGTAAATGTCATTGTGTGAGCTGTGTGTTGGCAGTTAAATTCCACCTCAGTCAGCACCCACAGCTATGTAGAAAAAGTACTTTAGTTTTCGTTTAAAGATATAGCGTGGAAACAGGCCCTTTAGCACACTGAGTCAATGCTGGCCATCAATCATTCATTTACACTAGTTCTATGTTCTCATCCATTGCCCGCACACTAGGGGCACACCAGGGGCAATTTTACAGAGGTCAATTAATCCAGAAATCCACACGACTTTGGGATGTGGGAGGACAATAGACAATAGACAACAGGTGCTGGAGGAGCCAGCACCACCATTCAATGTGATTATGGCTGATCATCCACAATCAGTACCCCGTTCCTGCCTTCTCCCCATATCCCATGACTCCGCTTTCTTTAAGAGCTCTATTTAACTCTCTCTTGAAAGCATCCAGAGAATCGGCCTCCACTGCCTTCTGAGGCAGAGAATTTCACAGATTCACAACTCTGGGTGAAAAAGTTTTTCCTCATCTCCGTTCTAAATGGCCCACCCCTTATTCTTAATCTGTGGGCCCTGGTTCTGGACTCCCCCAATTGATGTGACCATGAATAAATCTGCGATGTGAATCAGCAACGCGTTTTACAAAAGTTAGACCGTTCTCCACGCACCTCATCTCAGCCCACTTTTAGATGGTTTCCCCTGTTTTATGTGGAACAGCTCAGTTATTGACACCCCATTAACATGCACTCTGTTACCTGTCCATTTGTTGACATCAGCCATCACTTCCATCAATCATCGTTCAAAGTATGACAAATAGTATCATTTTGCTAGCATGTCCACAGCATTGTTTTGTGCCCTGAAACTGTCGGGTTTGTTTGTGCAAAACTCTATCTGTGATCTCAGCCTCAAGGTAGAAGCATCTAAATGTATATTTCACCAAACAAGTGTGTTGTTCCGGGATACATGTAAATCCACTGAAAGTACTGACACTTGTTAAACTCCAAACAGTAATAACAGTTTTCTTATCAAGAGGTGTAAAGTAGGAGTAAAAGATTAAAGGGTCTTTCTTGAGCCAGCAAATTACCTTTGCAATTACCTACATTTTATAATTTCCAGCAGTTAGGAAGTAAGAGTAAATCTCAGAGATCTGAGATGCTGACCAAAGGGGTGCCAAGGTGGCCCAGCAGTAGAGTTGCTACCTCACAGCGACAGAGTCCCGGGTTCGATCCTGACTACGGGTGCTGCCTTAGTTTAGTTTAGAGATACAGCGTGGAAACAGGCCCTTTGGCCCACCGAGTGCCAGCAATCCCCGCACATTAACACTATCCTACACACACTAGGGGCAATTTACACTTATAGCAAGCCAATTAACCTACAAACCTGTACGTCTTTGGAATGTGGGCCGAAACCGAAGATCTGGGAGAAAACCCACGTGGTCAGGGAAGAACATACAAACTCTGTACAGACAGTGCCCATAGTCGGGATCAAACCTGGGTTCTCTGGTGCTATAAGCGCTGTGAGGTAGCAACTCTACCAATGTGCCGCCGTGCTGCCCACAACGTTATCTGTATGGAGTTTGTGCGTTCTCCCTGCGACCTGCTTGAGTTTTTCTCCGAGAGCTGTGGTGCCCTCTGACACTCCAAAGATGTACAGGTTTGTAGGTTAATTGGCTGGTAAAATTGTCCCCAGTGTATATAGGATAGTTAGTGTGTGGGGATCGCTGGTGGACTTGGCGGACTGTTTTTGTGTTGTATCTCGAAACTAAATTAAACTAAACTAAAAAAATCTGCGGGTTTGAATTAGTTGTGGCAAATAGAGAGAGAGATGATACGTGTGTACTCAGAGTTTAAGAACATAGTACCGCACAGGAACAGGCCCTTCGGCCCATCATGCCAACCGAATATGATGCTAAATTAAACTAATCTCCTCTGCATGTGTGATTCACTCCATACCCTGGATATCCATGTATCTATCTAAAAGCCTCTTAACTAATTTGCCCTTGCCCCACTCTCATTCGTTCACACTTCTAGAGATCAGAATAGAATACATCCTAGCCAAGGGAGAATGTGCAATGAATTGAATGGTTAGACACAGGGAATATACATAACCTGCTGGTTAACTTGTTTATTGTTTTACGCAGTTTTAGACATAAGAATTTCTGCCCTATCACTTTGGTCAAACTTTAGTTCAATAGAGTTTTAGAGTACCACAATGCACCTTTGAAGAGCATGGTAACAAGATATTGGGCCTGCTCCAGGTAGGATCACCATGGTAACCAGTGCCTGATTGGTGGGCAAAATTAGAGCACATGGTATTGGGGGTAGGGTACTGACATGGATAGAAAATTGGTTGACAGACAGAAAGCAAAGAGTGGGGATAAATGGGTCCCTTTCGGAATGGCAGGCAGTGATCAGTGGGGTACCGGAAAGTTCGGTGCTGGGACCCCAGCTATTTACGATATACATTAATGACTTAGATGAAGGGATTAAAAGTACCATTAGCAAATTTGCAGATGATACTAAGCTGGGGGGTAGTGTGAATTGTGAGGAAGATGCAATAAGGCTGCAGGGTGACTTGAACAGGTTGTGTGAGTGGGCGGATACATGACAGATGCAGTTTAATGTAGATAAGTGTGAGGTTATTCACTTTGGAAGTAAGAATAGAAAGGCAGATTATTATCTGAATGGTGTCAAGTTAGGAAGAGGGGATGTTCAACGAGATCTGGGTGTCCTAGTGCATCAGTCACTGAAAGGAAGCATGCAGGTACAGCAGGCAGTGAAGAAAGCCAATGGAATGTTGGCCTTCATAACAAGAGGAGTTGAGTATAGGAGCAAAGAGGTCCTTCTACAGTTGTACCGGGCCCTGGTGAGACCGCACCTGGAGTACTGTGTGCAGTTTTGGTCTCCAAATTTCAGGAAGGATATTCTTGCTATTGTGGGCGTGCAGCGTAGGTTCACTAGGTTAATTCCCGGAATGGTGGGACTGTCGTATGTTGAAAGGCTGGAGCAATTAGGCTTGTATACACTGGAATTTAGAAGGATGAGGGGGGATCTTATTGAAACATATAAGATAATTAGGGGATTGGACACAGTAGAGGCAGGAAACATGTTCCCAATGTTGGGGGAGTCCAGAACAAGGGGCCACGGTTTAAGAATAAGGGGTAGGCCATTTAGAACGGAGATGAGGAAGAACTTTTTCAGTCAGAGAGTGGTGAAGGTGTGGAATTCTCTGCCTCAGAAGGCAGTGGAGGCCAGTTCATTGGATGCTTTCAAGAGAGAGCTGGATAGAGCTCTTAGGGATAGCAGAGTGAGGGGGTATGGGGAGAAGGCAGGAACGGGGTACTGATTGAGAGTGATCAGCCATGATCGCATTGAATGGCGGTGCTGGTTCGAAGAGCTGAATGGCCTACTCCTGCACCTATTGTCTATTGTCTATTGTCTATTGATCTGAGCAAAGAAGTACCTTAGGTGTGAGGCTGCCTGACCTGACCAAGGACAGAGGTCTGTGAACACAAGATGACCAAGTGGGGGTGGTGATGCCAGAAGCAATTGATCACATGCTTTGAGTTTGAGTTTAAGTTTAGTTTACTGTCACATGTACCGAGGTACAGTGAAAAGTTTTTGTTGCGTGCTAACCAGTGAATGGAAAGACAATACATGATTACAATCGAGCCTTTCTACTCTTGGGTTGATCAGAAGGCAATGACTAAATGTCTGCATATTGGCAAAATGTTTCTACCTTACATATAAATAGATATAGAATTGTAACGCATTATGCTAACAGAGAGAGAGAGAGAGAGAGAGGGGGAGAGGGAGAGAGGGAGAGAGGGGGAGAGGGGGAGAGGGAGAGAGGGAGAGAGGGAGAGAGGGAGAGAGGGAGGGAGAGAGAGAGAGAGAGAGAGAGAGAGAGAGAGAGAGAGAGAGAGAGAGAGAGAGAGAGAGAGAGAGAGAGAGAGAGAGAGAGGTCGTGTTTTTCTCTGCTCCGGCGACTGAGAAGTTTTGAAGCAATCTTTCAAGGTTCTTGTCGAAGGAGGAGGAACAGTTGCAGTGAGATTTCATAGTTCGACCGAACGTCGGACTGTGGAAACTTTCCTTTGTTTAAGGATTTCTCCATTTCGTGTGGAATTCCTGAGTTCCTCTGCACCTCGGTGGGAGCAGCCGTGGCTGGCGGATTGCCAAGAGTGCCTGGATATCGTGGGTAGGAATGATTTCGGTGTCTTTGACATTTATAGCACCGACTCTCTGCCCCAATACCGTTTTGCACAGTGCTGTTGCCTGGGCTTAACGTGAAGAGGGTATCTTTTGCTTCTGTCAGGGCTTTGAAGAGCCTTCCAAAAGCTGCTCTGGACTGTGGAGGTGAGCTTGGGGACTTTCCTTTCTCTGGCTGGAGGAAACTGCTTCTGCTGCTCATTCAGACTGTGACTGTCTCTGAGGATCGCTTTTGAGCTGAGGTGCTGCTGTCCCTGGAGCTGAGGTGTGCCACTGTCATGAAGGCGGGGGCTCGGCCTAAGGTTCAGAGCTACGCAGTGGCGGCTTCGACGGCGGCCTCGAGGCCACTCGTGGATGAGCCTCATGTTGACTTGGACTGGGATATTTACGGGATCTCAGTTCAAACCGGGTTCACGTGGAGCAGGGCTGCAATTGCAAAGGGCTTGCATGATCTGTTCAAGAGGGATGTCATTGCCTCTTCCGAGAGTGCAGGAGGGAAGGTTCAGTTGATACTGAAGTCCCGGAAGGATGTGGCCCAAGTGTTGGAGAAGGGGCTCACGGTGGAGGGGGTCCATCTACAGGTGGAACCGTGGGTGTCCAATGTAAAATCGGTTCTCCTACGGAATTGTCCCACGTTTCTCCGGGATGCAAAAATCCTTCCACACTTGATGAAGATTGGGGAGGTGCGGTCTAAGCTTACTAGGCTCATGCACCCCGGGAATGACCCGTATGAGAAAGGGGTGCTGAGCTTCAAGAGGCGCGTGTTTATGAAGGTGGAAGTGGGGTTGGGTGCCGAGGGGAGTTTCGCTGTGGAGCATAAGGGTCTCTCCAATCGCGTGTATTGGAGCTGGGGAGAGGCACAGTGTCATGCGTGCAAGGAGTTTGGACATCTCCGTAGAGAGTGTCCCAGGAGCCGGGCCACTGCGAGAAATTCTAACGCAGGGGCCCAGGAATGCAGTGCTGGCCCATCCGGGGCGGCCCTCCAAGCCTCGGTGGCCCGGGGTGGAACTGCTGACTCGGCTGGGGCTGCTGGCTCCGTCTCGGTAACCCGGGACGGCACTGCCAACCCATCAGAGGCTGCAAGTACTACCTTGGTGACCCGGAGCAGTGAGGGCCCCCCCCCCCCCCCATGCCCTGAACCTGTGGAGGTGGTAGATGGCAAGGCGCAGGGGAAGGGTGAAGGGGGGGAGGGAGGTTGGGTGACGCAGAAGGGGAAGATTAAAAATAAGGATAAGAAGAAGAATAAGCCCCTCCAAGGGAATCAATCAATAGCAGATGGGCTCCTGCCCAGTGGGCCCAGTGAAGTCCAGGGCGCACCTGGTTTGGCTCAGCAAGGAGCTGAGGTGAACCGGAAGGGGGCAGGTGGGAGCAAACATGGGAGTAGAAAGGGGGCAGCGGGTGGTGCGGAGGCGGAGGACCCTTCCTCTATGGAGGTCACCGCACCTCCCATAGCCACTGGGACAAAAAGAAGGCTGTCGGAAAGCGAGGAAGAGCATGAGCGCGGGCCCAAATTAAGGGGGACGGATATTTCGAGACCTTCCACCCCTGTCGAGAGCGGTGACCACGGACTGGTGACTTGTGGGCCGGAGGATGAGCCTCTGGTTCAGGGACCTTCTGCAGGTGTTACCAGATCAGTTACTGGGATCGCCTCCCCTGAAACCGTGTCCTCTGGGTTGGTGGCGGCCCCCTCGTCTCTGGGGCCTTCCGAGGAAGTCATCTCATCGGGTAGCGGGGTTGATGCCCCTGGGAGTGTGTCCGCTGGGTCGGAGGAGGTCCCCTCGTTTCAGGGGCCTTCTGAGGGTGATGGCACGCCGGTTGATGGGTTTGACTCCCCTGGAAATGTGCCCCCTGGGATGGGGGATGAGCAGAGTCAGCCTGAGGGGGGAGGAGCGGGAGATCAAACGTTCCACTCTGAGCTCTGTATTAGAACCAGTGGAAGTGATGAGGGGAGTGATGCCTCATCGGTTGAGGTAGTAGGGGAGACTCCAAGAACACCTGGGACCCCGGGGGTGCCTGCTGTTTTTTCTTCCCCAGACCCAGATGTGGGGTGTGATGGGAGAGTGCAGGAGCCTAGCCTTTTACCGGACAGCTTGTTGCTGTCAGAGGCATCGGGACCCTCCCTCGGCATTGATCCTGGGGGTGGTGTCATGCCGGAGGAGGGGGAGAGCGATGGGCTCGGCCTGTGCAGTGGGGTGAGTGAGCTTTCAGCAAGCTGTAGTCCCACAGACTCTGACACTGGCCTTGAGCGATGTGCAGAGGAGGCTGCTGCTCCAGGTGTGAGTGGGTTGGCGGAGCACCCAGACTTCAGGGCTGTGTTTAACGCAACCCTTATCCGTGAGATTCAGGACTTTCTCAAAACATCTAAAAGTCACAAGACTAAAGTTGAAGCAGCGAAGAGGCGGTGGGGAGAGCTGCCAGGGTTTATTGAGGATCTTGAAAGCATCCTTGGCAGCAAGGATAGTGATATTTCTGCGTCTGTGAGGCATCAGCTTGGGGATTTCTCAAGGTTCCTCAAGGAGGATGGTTCTGTGACCAAGAGCAATGTGAGGAAATAATTCCAACGTGTTTGCAAATTCACAGTAGTTACATTAAATTTAAATGGCAGTAGAGCGAGCTTTCGCAGATTTCAGCATTTACAAGTCCTGAGAGAGGGGAAATACGCGGTGTGTTTTCTGCAAGAGACGCACACTGTTGTCGGTGACGAACCCACCTGGCGACTGGAGTGGGAAGGGGGGGTTTACATGAGCCACCTCAGCACAAACTCGAGCGGCGTGACTTTTCTGTTGGCCCCGACTTTTCAGCCAGAGATCCTGAAGGTGCAGGAAGTGGTGCCAGGCCGTTTGCTCTATCTGGCTGTGAGTCTGGATGGCATGCCGTTGCATTTTATTAACGTGTATGCCCCCAGCAGTGGCACGATGCAGGCCTGCCTACTTCAGGAGGTGACTGCTCTGTTGAGCACTATTGAAAGAGGAGAGTGTGTCTTTCTGGGGGGAGATTTCAAATGCACACTTGAGGTGCGAGATCGTTCTGGTACTCAGTGTGCCCCTGCTGTAGCAAAGAAACTGAGAGGCTTGCTTGATTCCTTTGAGCTAGTGGATGCATGGCGGAACCTCCACCCTGACTCAAACGCATTCTCGCGGAGGTCTGAGTGGGGCGGTTCCCGCATTGATCGAATGTATATCTCCGGTGCGTTTGTCTCCCGTGTCTCAGCGGCCTCAATGCGGCTGGTGCCGTGCTCGGACCACTGTCTGGTGCGCGTGGACTTCAATCCGGGGCGCACGCGGGCTGGGTCTGCTGACTGGCATTTCAATAATAAGCTGCTGGAGGATCGGTGTTTCCAGGAGTCATTCAGACGGAGTTGGGTGAAGTGGAGAGAGAGGCAGGGGAACTTTTCTTCACTTAGGCAGTGGTGGGATGTGGGGAAAGCTCACATCCGCCTCTTTTGTAAGGAATATACGTGGGGTCGACCGGAAGGCGGGACTCAGCGGTTGAGCGGCTCGAGAGGGAGCTATCGGGGGCGGAGTCTCGCCTGGGTCGGATTGGTGAGGACTCCTGTGAATGGGGAGAGTTTCAGGGGAAGAAGGAAGCCTTGAGGAACCTGCTGCTTGAGCGGTCCCGAGGAGCTTACGTGAGGTCGCGGGTCAAAATGCTGCACGATTTGGACCGAGCGTCACCTTTCTTTTTCTCTCTGGAGAAGGGGCGGGGAGCCCGCAAACAGCTCGTAGAGCTGCTCGCGGATGATGGCTCCTCTGTCACAGATCCAGAGAGGATCAGTGCTTTAGTCCGGTCCTTTTATGGGACCCTGTTCTCCGCAGATGGTTGCAGCGGGGAGGCTCAGCGGGTCCTGTGGGAGGGTCTACCGACTGTAGATAGGGAAGTGTCCGATCTTCTGGATGACTCCTTATCACTGGAGGAGTTGACACGTGCCCTGCACCAGCTCAGGAGGGGCAAGTCCCCTGGGATGGATGGGTTGACGGTAGAATTTGTTAGAGCCTTCTGGGATGTCCTGGGGGATGATTACATGAAGGTTCTGGGGGAGAGCCTGGCGACCGGGGAGATGCCCCTCTCGTGGCGCAGAGCAGTCGTTGTCCTGCTGCCCAAGAAGGGTGAACTCCGCCTGTTGAAGAACTGGCGCCCGGTCTCTCTCCTCTGTACAGAGTACAAAATCTTTGCACGGGCGATGGCAAATCGCCTAGGCTCTGTGCTGTCTCAACTGATTCACCCTGACCAGTCCTATACAGTCCCTGGTCGGTCCATTCAGGATAACATCCACCTGGTTAGGGACCTGATTTATCTGTCTCAGGGCACTGGTCAGTCAGTAGCCTTCCTGTCTCTTGATCAGGAGAAGGCTTTTGACAGGGTAGACCACGACTACCTACTCGGGACGCTGCAAGCGTTCGGATTTGGACCGCATTTTGTAGCCAGGGTCCGGCTCTTGTACGCTGCAGCGGAGTGTCTTGTGAAGGTTAATGGGGTGTTGTTGGCTCCCATTCATTTTGGGAGGGGGGTTCGTCAGGGGTGCCCCATGTCCGGTCAGTTGTACTCGGTCTGTGTAGAGCCATTCCTGTGTCTTCTTCGGAGGAAGCTGACAGGCCTGGCTCTACCAGGTCCGGGGGTGGAAGTGGTTCTTTCAGCCTATGCCGATGATGTGCTCCTTACGTTCACTGACCCTGGTGACCTGCGGAGGATGCGTGACTGCCAGAGGACTTTCTCGGCTGCATCATCCGCCAGGATTAATTGGAGTAAATGCTCTGGACTATTAGTGGGTCAGTGGCAGGTAGACTCCCTGCCGGAGGAGATGGCGATGTATGCGTGGAGCACCACGCACCTCCTCTATCTGGGGGTGTACCTGAGTCCCACTGAGGATGCCTGGCCGGCGAACTGGCAGGAGCTGGAGATGAAAATCGTCGCCCGGCTGGGACGCTGGTCAGGCCTGCTTGGAGTCCTTTCCTTTCAGGGGAGGGTGCTGGTCATAAACCAGCTGGTGGCCTCCATGTTGTGGTACCGGCTGGCTACTCTTGTCCCGCCCTCCATCTTTGCAACTACTTTACAGAAGAAGCTGGTGGACTTCTTCTGGGGAAATAGGAAGCATTGGGTTACCGCAGCAGTCCTGAGTCTCCCGTTGGAGGAGGGCGGCCAGTCCTTGGTATGCGTGCGTACCCAGGTGGCGGCTCTCCGTCTCAGGACTCTGCGGAGGTATATGTACACGGAGAACCCCCCCAGGTGGCACGCTCTGGCCACGTATTTTTTTCGTCGGGGTTGTTGCCTACGGGGGGTTTCGCGGCTGCCGGTGGCGGGCATCAGTCGACCCGCCTTACGGGGTCTGCCTTGTTTCTATCGGGACGTGCTTAGAGTGAGGAATTTGGTTGTTTTCAGCCGACGTGTTGCTCCACAAAGGGAGGGGGACGTCGTGGCTGCGGGAGCAGCTGGTCCTCACCCTGTCATGGCGGGTGTCGAGGAGAGGCGTGTGCCTAGAGTAGTTCTGACTGAGCTTACCCCTGCTCCGTCAGATTTGCTCATCGGGCCTAGGCTCCGGGATCTCTCCCGGGCGCCGGCTCCGCACAACTTGAGCCGCCTTTCCGAGATGCCCAGCGTGCTGTTTCGTGATGCGAAGAGACGCACACTGTACAGAATGCTCCTGCACATTCTACACCTCCATGTTTTCGTACACCGCCCTGATACATCTTGGCGGTCTGTGTTACCACCTGAAGACGGGGACGGTCCTCAGTGGGGGGCTCTCTATAAGGGAGTTGTTCCCCTTTACATCGGGGACCTGGGGTGGAGAGTGCTGCACAGAGCGGTGGTGTGTAATAAACTGTTGAGCCGGTTCACGGGCTCGCCGACCGCCTGTATTTTCTGCGGTGACGAAGAGACCGTGTTCCATGTCTATATGGAATGTGAGAGGTTACTGCCCCTGTACCAATATCTGAAGGGGTTGTTCCTCAAGTTCTGGTTACACTTTAGTCCTACGATTCTAGTGTTTGGACACAAGGCAGGGGGTGGGGAGGGTCTTTCGGGGGGGTGGGACCTCCCTGTCGGTTTGCTCTTGGGCCTGGCCAAGTTGGCCATTCGCGGGTCCAGGCAGCGGGCGGTCGATGGTCTTGCCAGAGTCGGCTGCCTTCCCCTCTTCCGGGCCTACGTCCGTGCGCGTGTGACCCTAGAGAGGGAACACGCGGAGACCACGAGGACTCTGGAGGCCTTCCGTGGGCGCTGGTCACCGTGGGGGGTTGAGAGCATTGTAAATAATGAAGGCAACATTGTATTATAATGATTATTTGATGACTTGTAACCCCTGAATGTGGTTTTGATGTGATGTATCATGTGAATGTGCTGAATAAAGTCTTTGAAAATGAAAAAAAAAAAAAAAAAAAAAAAGAGAGAGAGAGAGAGAGAGAGAGAGAGAGAGAGAGAGAGAGAGAGGAGAGAGAGAGAGAGAGAGAGGAGAGAGAGAGAGAGAGAGAGAGAGAGAGAGAGAGAGAGAGAGAGAGAGAGAGAGAGAGAGAGAGAGAGAGAGAGAGAGAGAGAGAAGAGAGAGAGAGAGAGAGAGAGAGAGAGAGAGAGAGAGAGAGAGAGAGAGAGAGAGAGAGAGAGAGAGAGAGAGAGAGAGAGAGAGCACTAATAAGGTAGAAAGGATTTCTCTCTCCCTCTTCAAGATAAAAGATCGATTTAATAAATATTTGACCTGAGAACAGACTGTGTGAGTTATTCTTTTTTTCCATGTTAATCCGAATCCCATAGTCCCAAGGTCTTTTTGGAAAGATACATAATTTTATTTTTTTCCAGTGTTGGTGCTTCTAACTTGGATGAGAGCATAGTTTCTGCCTGCTATTTTGGAAGCGTGATAGGTCGATATTGTAGGAGCTGTGCAGCGAACAGTTGTGTGCTTGCAGTTAAATCGCAGCTCTCTCTCTCTCTCTCACTCAAAATCTTGCCAACCCCCATTCTCAAGAGAACGATGATATATTGACTATTGGTGTTCAGCTTCCTAAATGCACAGAACACATGCACTAGAGAGGCCGCTTTGAGAAAAATGTAACAGATCTCAGCAGGTTGTTCTTTAACCTCACTTCTACGCCCGCACCTCCAGACTCAGGAACAGCTTCATCCCCAGGGCCATAGCTGCTATGAACCGGTCCTGCTGAGCCGGATGGCCACAACGCATAGATCAACTTGCACTTTACCCTGTCTAAAACTGTTACAATTGTTTCGTTTCGTTGGGTTGCTGTTGTCTAAATTACTTAAATTATTGCATCGTATGGGAGGCGCATTCCCAATCTCGTTGTACCCCTGGGTACAATGACAATAAAGATATATTGTATTGTATTGTATTGTATTGAAATTGATCAAAGGGGGGGAAAAAAACGATAGAAAGTTTGTACCAAAACCTGGTTCTTCCAGAAAACAAAGTATCGTTAATTTATCATTTAATGCATTAGCAAAATACATTTCAAGTGATTAGTACTTGTAATGGTCACACTAGGCTTCTTAATAGATGTATGGACCTCTCGATGAACAGATTCAAATGTAGTCATGTGTAAGCTATCAGTCAATGCAGAAGTGAACTGCTGTGACTCAGTGCAGGCCAATAACACTGTGGGTAGCAAAACTTTCATAAATGTGGAAGTGAAATCTATTCCAGAAGATATATCTATAGCACAATAATGAATTGCCCTGTTGTTTCCAATACATTTGGTATTTCGAGCAGGCCAGTAAGTTAATCAACATTCTTCCCACCATTATGCGGCTCATAGGATTCAATGAACAAACCTTAGAAACAGAAAGGCCAACGGAGGATGTACTTCCTGCGGCAACTGAAGAAACACAATCTGCCACAGGCAATGATGGTCCAATTCTGTACTGCCATCATTGAGTCCATCCTCACCTTCTCCATCATGGTCTGGTTTGGCTCAGCCACCAAGCACGACATCCGGAGGCTGCAATGGATCGTTCGCACAGCTGAGAAGGTTGTTGGCTGCAACCTTCCCCCCATTGATGAACTGTACACTGCAAGGGCCAGGAAATGAGCGGGCGAGATAATCTCTGACCCCTCTCACCCTGGCCACAAACTCTTCAAAGCACTTCCCTCTGGAAGGCGACTCCGGACTGTCAAAGCAGCCACAGCCAGACATAAAAACAGCTTTTTTTCCACGAGTGATAGTTCTATTCCATAACCAAAGTCTGTAGTCTCCTTTTTTCTCTGGTTTATTTTCACCCACACATTTAGACCGTAATGGTGTATCCTTATTGTTTTGATGTGTTTATGCTTTATTCTTAATTGTTAACTGTTTGTTTGTGTTGTCATTTGTGAGCGGAGCACCAAGGCACATTCCTTGTATGTGCACATAATTGGCCAATAAACTTATTCATATTCAAACTTGTTGTGAACAAAGACCTGCATTGCTGGGTTCCGGCTGGGAACTCTTCCCAAGAAGAGAATTATCATCCATCAGGATAGTAACAGCAATCCCAGGATAAATGAGTTTGGATCAGCTTGCAGCAATATAAGGAAAGGGAGGTTTCAGAATAGAACGCGGAATAGAGTTTTATCGGCAGAATGAAGAACGCTACTTTAAGTCATAGCGTCATAGAGTCTTACAGTGTGGAAACAGGCCCTTTGGCCCAACGTCCCATCTACACCACTTCCACCTGCCTGCATATGGCCCATATCCCTCTAAACCTTTCCTATCCATGTACCTGTATAAATGCTTCTTAAAAGTTGCAATAGTACCTGCCTCAACTACCTCTTTCGGCAGTTCAGTCCACACACCTACCACCCTTTTGCATGAAAAGGTTACCCCTCAGGTTCCTATTAAATCTTCCCCCCCCCTCACCTTAACCCTATGTCCTCTGGTTTTTGATTCCCCAACTCTGGGCGAGAGACTCTGTGCATTTACCCGATCTATTCCTCTCATGATTTTGTTACAATACAATAATAAGTGGGAAAGCAGAGGGTATCATTTTACCTTCAAGCTCTGGTTTGTTGTGAATGGGTTAACAGTTAAAGTTATGCGATTTTACAAAAAATATGCACCAGCACGCCCACTTCTGGGTTCAATATGTGTGCCTCGATATCCACCATTAACCTACTCACTGGAATTTGGACATTATTAAATGCAGAAGGTGGATAGCTGAAGTGACGATTGACATTCTTATGAGATGGTAATTTGGTCTTTTTAAATGGACTTTCGGTGACTTTAAATTTAATGTCTCCGGCATGGATGTCCCAGGGCCCACGAATCTCCGTGCTGAGGCAGAGGCGAGTTTGAGATGCAGCTCAGGTAGGCAATTAAATGTGATTCTCCTGCCTGAATGGAAACTTGAGTCATTGCAGCTCGTGTCAGCTCCCTCTGGCAATGAGAATTCTTGTCACAGTGAACATATTGGAGAAACTTCGTAAGAACGCAGACAGAGACCGGCTGAATTGGAAACGCACCGAGTCTGCTTGACACGACATCAAGACCTGCACCCTTGTGAGAGGTGACAAAGCACTGCGGTGGAATCAGGACATGCACACCACAAATCTATTTATTCATTTGTTTTTTCAGGAGGTGGGCATTGCTGAAAGGATCAGCATTTCATGCTGCCCCAGACTGACCTTGCCAGCTCATCGCTTCCTCCATCAGCTGAGACCCTTTTGGTGAAGGCACTTCTACATTGCTGGTGGGATGGGACTTCCATAACTCTGGCAATGATGAAGGAAAAAAACATGTACTTCCAAGTCAGAGGAGTGTTCAGCTTGAAGGGGAACTTGCAAGTGGTGGTGTTGCCATGCACCTGCTGCCCTTGGTCCTCTGTGTTAGAAGCAACTGCAGATGCTGGTTTACACCGAAGATAGACACAAAATGCTGGAGTAACTCAACGGGTCAGGCAGCATCTCTGGAGAAAAGGAATAGGTGACAATTTGGGTCGAGACCCTCTCAGTCTGAAGAAGGGTCTCTAACCCTAGTCTTCTTGCTGTTGAGGTTGATGATTTGGGCAGATGTCAGAGCAACCCAGGGTACATTTTGAAGAAGGAATACCAATCAAGCACTCTTTTATCCTGGTTGGTGCTGAGCTTCTTGGGAAATGTTAGAGCTATGCTTATCCAGGTAAGTATAGAGTTTTCTTTCATGATCTTGATATGACTTTATTAGGCAGTATAAAGGGTTTGGGGCATCAAGGTGTGAGTCGTTTGATGTAGGATATCCAGCCTCTGATCTGTACTTGTTGCCAGTATGTACTTGGCTGGACTTGTTACGTGTCTGGTCAATTGTGACCTATAGATTGTTGATGTTTGGAGACTCAGTGACAGTAATGCCGCTGAATGTCACGGGTGGGTAGTTAGATTCGCTTGGAGATGTTCATTACTTGGCACGAACAACGTTATTAACCTAATGTGAACGTGTGTCAGTGCAATGGAATTCAACATCAACTATCTGTAAGTTCCCTTGCTTTCCATTTCTAATGATACTAGGACTTGAAGCTGAGCATGTTATTGACTCTGACCTCCATGTTTTTAAGGAAACGGGTGGTCACAGAATTCAATGAAGGGTTGCTTGCGAATGCAGCCCAAAGAAATAGCAGTTGGAGTTTTGCACAGTTTCTGGGGAAATGAGTTAGGAAAACATGGTGTCATGTGAGGAAAGAAAAACTGCCCGACTAAGAACGGGATCCTGCAGCTTCTGGTTTTGTCGGCACTGAGCAATTTCACTTTTACCTCACTGTGAAGTCATGCCAGATCATAAGGCCAAAAGGTCATGTGATAGGAGTAGTTAGGCCATTTGCCCCATCAAGTCTACTCCGCCATTCAATCATGGCTGATCTAACTCTCTCTCCCAACCCCATTCTCCTGCCTTCTCCCCAAAACCTCTGACACCCGTACTAATCAAGAATCTATCTATCTCTGCCTTTAAAATATCCACTGACTTGGCCTCCACAGCCTTCTGTGGCAAAGAATGCCACAGATTCACCACCCTCTGAATTCTTGTGCAGCGGGGTGATATTGGCAATTTTCCGATCATCTGGGACCACTCCTGTCTCTAGGGATTCTTGAAATATCACCATCAATGCCTCTACAATCTCTAAAGCCACCTCTTTCAGAACCCTAGGGTGTAGTTATAGAAACATAGAAAAATAGGTGCAGGAGTAGGCTATTCGGCCCTTCAAGCCAGTACCACCATTCAATATGATCATGGCTGATCTTCTAAAATCAGTACCCCATTCCTGCTTTTTCCCCTTATGCCTTGATTCCTTTAGCCCGTAGAGCTAAATCTAACTCTCTCTTGAAAACATCCAGTGAATTGGCCTCCACTGCCATCTGTGGCAGAGAATTCCACAGATTTGCAACTTTCTGGATGAAGAGGTTTTTCCTCATCTCAGTCCTAAATAGCCTACCCCTTATTCTTCAACTGTGACCCCTGGTTCTGGACTCCCCCAACATCGGTAACGTTTTTCCTGCATCCAGTCTGTCCAATCCTTTAAAAATTTTATATGTTTCTATAAGATCCTCTCTCATCCTTCTAAATTCCAGTGAATACAAGCCCAGTCAACCCATTCTTTCATCATATGTCAGTCCTGACATGCGTTTTCTCCGGGTTCTCCGGTTTCCTCCCACACTCCAAAGACATACAGATTTGTAGGTTAAGGGCATGTCCCACTTAGGCGAATTTTTAGGCGACTGCCGGCAACTGTCAAAGTTATAGCAGATCGCCAACATTTTCTTTTACCCTACGACAATGACCAAGGATTGCTGAGTCAGGTCGATACAAGTTACTTTTTTTGTAAAACTTGCACCTGGCTAAGACATTATACCGTCTTCGGAAACATCGCAAAATTCCCACGGTTACCTGACCGTCAAACTGTCGCCTCCAATCTACCTGTCAAATGTCCTGACGGTAAATAAATTGGTTAAACAAAACTATCTGGTATCTTCAAATGCCTTTTCTTAATTTAATATTACGTGCTTCTAAATGCATCTGCGACAACCTAGCAAACCTGAGGACAGCATGTGACAGCGCCCACAATAAGCTACGATACCTGGCGACAAGCCAGCTGTCGCCGAGAAATTTATATCTGGAATTTTTTTCCGTGACGCGCCGAGATCCGCTACGATTCATTGAAGACTCCTCACGATCATGCCCGCGACACCCTGGCCAACGTTCGGTGACAGCTTAGTTGCCTTAAAATCGCCTAAGTGGGACAGGCCCTTAAATTGGCTTCTGCAAATTGTTCCTAGTTTGTAGGATAGAACTGATGTTTAAGAAACAATTTGATATGTACATGGATCGGACTGGCTTGGAGGGATACGGGCCAAATGCAGGCAGGTGGGACTGGTGTAGATGGGCCATATTTGTTGGTGTGGGCAAGTTGGGCTGAAGGGCCAGTTTTGTCGCTGTATAATTCTATGACTATACCTAGTGTATGGGTATTTGTTGGTCGCTGTGGACTCAGTGGGCCAAAGGGCCTATTTTGACCCTATGAGGCTATAACCTAGTGTACGGGTGATTGTTGTTTGCTGTACACTCGGTGAGCCGAAGGGCACTGTTTCCACGCTGTGTCTCGAAAACAAAAACGTAAAAGATATTCCCTTAGAGCTGGTCAACTCTCCTCCACCCTCTCTACAATTGAAGACTCACTTGCTTCCCTTCTTTCTCGATTCTGAAAAAGGTCTATGTATCTGAATCAGTAACCCTTTTGATACAATCAGTCTGAAGACAGATCCTAACCTGACACATCATCAGTCCATTGCCTTCACAGATGCCGTCTCACCCGCTGAGTTCCTCCAGCACTTTGTGTTTTATGCTTTTGATGCTGTATGAGCTGCTGCTGACTGTTTGCAGTGTTTTCGGTTTTTAGCTCACTGCACAGGGCTGCGCTTTCAGTCAATTTCTGAAACTGTGAAAGGCAAAACTCTTTATTGCCCAGTCATTCAGCCCCATGGCTAAAGTTACCATTAGTCCCTCTTCCTGCAGACAGAACTGCAGCAAATTGTGGTTTTGCAAGACTGACATCAGTGAGGTGTGTGACAATCCACAGCTGCTTCCGGTTTTATATCATTGATTCCATCCCCCTGCATTGAACTAGGTTGCCCGATATAAGTTGTGCTGAAATTATACGCTGCCAATTTCCACAGCAAAGTGGAAGATCTATCGAGGACGAGAGGCAAGAGACCCCAGATGCCGGAACCTGGGGTAAAATACAAACTGCTTGAGGAGTTCAGTGGGTCGAGCAGCCTGCAGTCAATGTGGACCAAAGGTGTTGCAGGTCCATCAATACCACTGATAATGGACAGCATGAGGCCCAGTTTCAGTGACAGTGTTCTTTTATGCCGCGTTTTACGTGGTCTGTG
This sequence comes from Rhinoraja longicauda, assembly GCF_053455715.1. Taxonomy (NCBI): domain Eukaryota; kingdom Metazoa; phylum Chordata; class Chondrichthyes; order Rajiformes; family Arhynchobatidae; genus Rhinoraja; species Rhinoraja longicauda. The sequence goes on along the minus strand of NC_135969.1, from coordinate 28,480,764 downwards.
AAGAAAATGGTACGGGTGGGGGGGGGAGGTAGTTCTGAGAATCTGAGCCTGCTGCCAGCATAATAGAATGCGTCGCGCATTTGGTGAGGATATCCTGACAGAACATGTCATTTTAGACAGGCATTTGACTAGACAGGCTTGTGTTAACTCTAATGGGTTAGGGCATATCATAGAGGTGATCTCTAGCCATGCTGGCATCTGACTATGGATGGCTGACAAGCTATTAAACCCATCTGATATCATCCCACATAACATCATTATCGATGCAGGTGGGTGCTATCAGGCCTTAAGATTGTTGTTAGTGGTGGCACCAGGATTACATTCGACTAGCCGGCACACTCTGCTAGACTTAGTTGTTGAAGATGATCGCCTCATTTTTACCAGCACCTTTAACATGTTGAAAATAGTGCTAATAAATATACAAAACCTAAGGGCTTGTAGAAACAAAGAACTATAGATGCTGGTTTATACCGTAAGGACGTAAAGACGTACAGGTATGTAGGTTAATTGGCTGGGTAAATGTAAAAATTGTCCCTAGTGGGTGTAGGATAGTGTTAATGTACGGGGATCACTGGGCGGCACGGACTTGGAGGGCCGAAAAGGCCTGTTTCCGGCTGTATATATATGATATGATATGATACTATCAGTGTGTCAGGCATCATTTCTGGAGAAAAGGAATAGGTGACATTTCGGGTTGGTGCCCATTTTGGGTGATGTTCTGACAAGAAACATCATCCATTCTTCTTCTCCAGAGATGCTGCCTGACCAGCTGAGTTTCTCCAGCACTTTGTGTCTATTAAAGGTTTAGCTTGACGCAGTCCCTTTCATGCAAAATTTTCAAAATAACATTGACGAGCAAGAATATTAAATAGCCAAGTGTGTGTGAGGGGAACTTATTCCCATGGATTAAGAGTAAGGATGCCAGAGAGCTTGCAGATAATTCTTGATGTTGTGCAACAAATTGTTTTGAACGAAATATACTGATTGGAATATACTGATTAAAATATCACAGACTTGAAATGTTAACTCTGTTTTTGACTCCACAGATGCTGTCTGATCTGCTGAGTGTTTTCAATGTTTTTTATGATCTGTTATGACTAAAGTCGAGCAGTCTGAAAGAGGGTCTCGCCCTGAAAAGTCTCCCAGAAATGCTGCCTGGCCCGCTGAGTTACTCCAGCACTTTGTGTCTATCTTATAGCAATGGGGTTAGGTATTGGTAATCTACAAAGAAATGTTTGTGGGCTGGTGTGGAAAGAACATTGGGAGTAGGATTATTATGGAGAGCTCTCTCAAAGAGGAAGCATAGGCAGATCGTTGTGACACTTTTGTGCAGTGCTTTCTTTTGTAGCAGTGCATACCAGTATGGCATACATTAAACATCATTATTTTGTTTTTTTGGCCAAGGGCCACATTTGTTTATTAATCTAGTGTACTTGTAACTTTATGTGCACAAAGAAAAAGCACTTTGGTGGCTTCTTTTGTGCTCAATGGTCATACAAACCAATTAATCTTCCAAATATGGAAAGGGAATGCCAATTCTCAATCAATATCTTCTAAATTGACAGACGTTGAGAGTAATTTCAAGCTGAGCCACCAATCGACTTTGTAATATCAAAAAAGAATGTGAATTAAAATTGTGTTGGTATATTAATAAGAGTATTATCCAATATTCTGGAAATCTGCCAAAATCCCTGGGGTAGTGGATTATCAGAGATTTATTGTAGAGAGCAACCCAATTGCACAGAAGGTCCATTGTTTAATAAGAAAAGTAATGTAGAAATGTCAACTTGAATTCATTTTTAGTTCAGTTTAGTTTGGAGATACAACATGGAAACAGGCCTTTCGGTCCACTGAGTCCACACAGACCAGCAATCCCCGCACACTAACGCTATCCTACACAAACTAGGGGCAATTGACAATTATACCAAGCCAATTAACCTATAAACCTGTACATCTTTGGAGTGTGGGAGGAAACTGGAGATCCCGGAGGAAACCCACACAAGTCACAGGCAGTACGTACAAACTCCGTACAGACTGCACCCAGGTCTATGGCACTGTAAGGCAGCAACTCTACTGCTGCGCCACCACCTTGGAATTTATTTGATTTTCACCATTGCCTCTTCAGCAATGGTTTTCATTTTCTACAATGTTTAACACCAAAAACCAAGAGATAAAACGCATTCTGATTTAGAGACCTGTTCTGGGCAGGGGGCCAGTATTTATTGGCAGGGTCTAATACACTTAAGTTGTGCATGCTTATCTAACTAATATATGTGCTGTAATGCTCCACTTCATGTTGGCAGGTGCTTATTGAGCTGCATTCAAGATCATGATTGAAAACTTCCAACAAAAAAAACACCAGCTGATGCAGGGATGGCAGTTTCTCGGCTCCCCCAAATCATCCATGTGCTCAACCCTCTCATTTTAATACAAATCATCTGCGGAGAACATTGCAAAGCGCCGGTTCAGTGAACTGAAACAATGGTAATACACTCAGCTGCAAACAAATAAGTGAGATACACATGAAACGATCGTACCGTACAGTAAAATGATGATTCAATAGGAGTGTGCTGTTGAAGTCTTCATACTGGCCAGGAAGTTAACGAAGAATGAGAGATAATATTATTGAAGTAGACAAGATTCCTTGGGTATATGATGGAATAGATTTAGTCTGGAGCATGATTATAGCACGGAATCAGGCCCTTCGGCCCACCGAGTCCGTGCCGCCCAAAAGGCATAATTTGCAGAAGCCAATTAAATTAGAAACCTGTACGTCTTTTGGATGTAGGAGGAACCCAGGACTTCTGGAGAAAATCTCCGTGGTCACAGGGGGGATGTCCAAACTCCGTACAAACAGCGCCTGTAATCAGGATCAAACCCAGGTCTCTGACGATGTAAGGCAGCAACTCTACTGCTGCGTCACTGTGCCACCCAATATTCCAACATGGCTCTGTTAGTTAAGTAGTGGCGTAAATAAGGATAGCGGAGTCAGGGGGTATGGGGAGAAGGCAGGAACGGGGTACTGATTGAGAATGATCAGCTATGTTCACATTGAATGGTGGTGCTGGCACGAAGGGCCAAATGGCCTCCTCCTGCACCTATTGTCTATTGTCTATAAAGGTTACTGCTGTTGCCTCACAGCTGCAGGTGCCTGAGTTCACTCCTTACTTTGGGTACCTACTTTTAAGCACAAACGCAGTGAACTAAACGTCCTCCGTCGGTTTTGTGAGCAGTGATTGTTCCTCGAAACTTCACTCTGCTCTGTACTGGAGTCCCAATCAAGCTACATGATTGGCACCCTAGGGTGGAACTTGAGACACCTGACCCTATGCCTCTGCCAAAAGCATGGCCCGTACTGCGAGTGGTCATCTGCATTTAACTCTGGTGTTCGGACTGATGTGAACACATTTTGTTGTTTTACTATTAGTTTTAGAGATATAGCATGGAACAGACCCTTTGACCTGTTGAGTCCACGCCGATCATATCATATCATATCATATATATACAGCCGGAAACAGGCCTTTTCGGCCCACCAAGTCCGTGCCGCCCAACGATCCCCGTACATTAACACTATCCTACACCCAATATCATATCATATATATACTGATCATCGATCATTCGTCCACACCGGTTCTATGTTATCCCATTTCTTGTGCACTCACATACTCGGGGAAAATTGACAGAGGCCAATTAACCTACAAATCTGCATGTCTTTGGAAAGTGGGAGGAAACTGGAGCACCTGGAGGAAACCCAGGTGGTCACAGGGAGAACTTGCAAACTTCACACACAGACAGCACCCAAGGTCAGGATCGAACTAAGATCTCTGGTGCTGTGAGATGGCAGCTCTACCTGGAACTAGTCGGAGGTGAAGAAATCAGAAAGTCCCTTTTCACAAAATGTTGCTTTTTTTTTAAAGGTAATAAATCAAATAACTATTCGCTGCCAACTCCCAGCAGCTTAGATTTATGTTGACACTTTTGGTTTCTCCATTGATGCAGCCGCTGCTAATTAACCATCATTGTAATGCATGGTTCAAGAATGGGAAATAGAGAGCCCATTAACCAAACTAACTTCTCTTCCTGCAAAATAAAACATGTTTTTTTGTTTTTTTTAAAAATCAAATATATTTATTCAAATATTAAAATAATATATACAATACAATAAAACCAAAACAGAACCCACCACCAGAATAATATACAAACAAATATACCAATTGAAACTATTATACAATTATATTACAATCCCCATCCAGGATACATCCAATCCCCCGCGGTGCCCAGCGGTCCCGGAAATCCTCCAGGGTGCCCGTGGACAGCGCGTAGTCCCTCTCCAACAGCACCCGGGCGCGGACGTAACCCCGGAAAAGGGGTAGGCAGCTGGCTCGGGCAGAGCCCTCTTCCGCCTGGCGCCGTGAGTCGCGGATGGCTAGCATGGCCAGACCCAGGAGCAACCCAACCAGGACATCCTCAGCCCTACCCTCTCCCCTACGATAAAACATGTTAGAACAATCAGTGCAGGCTGTAAATTGGGGTAAAACATTCCAATTTATTCTCAGATGATTGAACAGCTGCCCAAGGCACCATTATTGCTCAATCTTTGGTCACCCATTCCTTCTCCCCAGAGATGCTGCCTGTCCCATTGAGTTACTCCACCATTTTGTGTCTACCTTTGGTTTAAACCAGCATCTGCAGTTCCTTCCTACTCACTATGCCCTGTAAATGGATCAATTGTAACCGTGTGCTGTCTTTCTGCTGACTGGTTAGCACGCAATGAAAGCTTTTCCCAGTACCTCGGTCGGTCCACGTGACAATAAACTAAACTAAAACTACACGCGTTTGAATTCATGTTATTTTGTTTCACCTATTTTATTCGCTACATTATGCAGATACTGTAATAATAATTTTCCTCAGTAAGAATACTGTGGTTTCATATGCCATGACAAAATGTCAAATTATAGTCTTTCAGGCTAAATTTGAAGTCCGTGCTATCTTCATTAATCCAAACTTTTCATTGTTTTACAAAGGTTGTTCCCATCCTATTTTAGGAATGTTCTAACAGATATATTGGCCTGCAGAGATTACAGTATAATAATCTGTATTAAAATCATGAATACATCTGTTTTGAAAGAGAGCACATATCCCACTACTTGCTGTTATGTTGTTCAATATCTTCCATGGCTTACATCTGCTTTAAATAACATCTGCACAGCTGTGGCACACATCCTAATTTACATTTATGAGTTTATTGTCAACTCTCTCAATTAATTTAGGTTTATCTAATAATTATGATTCAAACTTATTTTTAAAATACCTCACTACAGGTTTATCCACCGGGTGGCACCAGCAATGTCTGCCTCACCAACAGTCTGTCTCATCCCTTCCTTCTTTGTTGTTTTTCAGTAAGTGTTAAATGTATGTTTTAGTATTCTTTAGCTTGTTTTATGTGGGGGCTGTGGGGTGGAGTTGGGGGAGTCTTTTTTTAATCTCTTACCTCGACGGAGATGCCATTATTTTCCGTATCGTATCTCCGTCCGCACTAAGGCCTAACATCGAGGAGCTGGCGGCCTCTGCTGGAGATTGACCCAGGAGCTCCAACCGCGGGAGCCTGCGGACTTACCATCATGGAGCTCATGATCCCTGTCGGGGGTCGACCTCGGAGCTCCAACCGCGGGAGCCTGCGGAGTTTAACATCGTGGAGCTCGCGGTCTCTGGTTAGAGACCGACTTCGGGAGCTCCAACCGCAGGAGCTTCGACCGCCCCGACTCGGGGGCTTCGATCGCTCCGATGCGGGGGCTTCGATCGCCGGCTGCGGGAGCTTAGATTGTCCCGACTGCAGATGGTTCGACTGCCCCGACCGCGGGAGAAAAAAGAGGAAGTAGATTGGACTTTATTGCCTTCCATCACAGTGAGGAATGTGGGAAATCCGCTGTGATGGATGTTTATGTTAACTTTTATGTACTTGTGTGCCTTGTTGCTTTTTATGTATGGCTGTATGGTAATTCTAGTTTCAATTCTAGTGACAATAAACTGGCCTTTGAACCTTTGAACCTTTACAGATAAATTTTGAGTGTAGTTCTCAAAATTTTACCTTCAGGAGAGTTTCTCACTGGGACAAAAAAAACTTGAGAGTAAACAAAAGTTTAGTTTATTGTTTGTTGTCACGTGTACCGAGGCACAGTGAAAAGCTTTTGTTGCATGCTAACCAGTCAGCAGAAAGACAATACATGATTACAATCGAGCCATTTACAGTGTGTACATGACAAGAGAATAACGTTTAGCAAGCAAAGTCCGATCAAAGATAATCCGAGGGTTATCAAAGTGGTAGGTAGTAGTTCAGCACTGCTCTCTGGTTGTGGTAGGATGATTCAGTTGCCTGATAACAAAATCGAGCCAAGTAATGCGAAGATTACTTTTCTTATCAGAAAGCAAAATACTGCAGGTGCTCGAAATCTAAAATCAAAACAGGAAATACAGGCGAATATAGGTCAAGTAGCATCTGTGGAGAGAAAAGTAATGTTGCAGGCAAAGACCTTTCATCAAATCTCATGAAAGGGTGCTGCAGGTGTATTTATTTTACGGCACTCAGGATGTTGGGGTGCAGCAGATTAAACATGTTGCCCTGGGATAAATATCCCCGTCCTTTTGAACACGTTGGCCCTGGGTTGTGACAAAGCAGTACACACACTCCCCCACTTACTCAATAGGCAACTCACATAAACTCGCACTTACGTAAACAATCCCAAGTGCAATCAAGGCCGTTTGTAGTTTCCATAACACTGTACGCTTACTCGAGTTTACATCGGAAACAAGCTGGTAATGGAAGGCCGCAGAAAGTACCCAACGGTCATAAGGAATAGGAGTAGAATTAGGCCATTCGGCCCATCAAGTCTACTCTGCCATTGACTGATGGCTGATCTATCGCTCCCTCCTCCATTCTCCGGCCTTCTTCCCATAACCTCTGACGCCTGTTCTAACCAGTAGTAAACGGTGAGACGGAACTCAAGTTTACAAGTAGCTTGAGCAAAACACAAAGTGCTGAAGTAACTCAGTGGGTCAGGCGGCATCTCTGGAGGACATGGATGTACATATCCTCCACAGATAATGTGGTGAGGTGTTGAGTTATTAGGTGCTATGGATGCCACTGAGGCAGCGAGCTTTAGCAGAGCAATGTTGACTTGTGGTTTGAGCGAAGACAGAGACATTGATTTGTCTAAGCATGCAGAGCTATGCCTTGTCAGCTGGATTCCAATTAATACTCTGTGAGTTACTTTGGGCAGGGGATGGAAAACAGACAAAGAGTCGGCGATTCCAACTTGTGTAAAATCTAACGGAACGTAATCTTTACATAAGTCGGGGAGTGCCTCGTATAGGCAGGACAATTTGGAACAAACAGATGGAGACCTAGAAGAAAGAGACAACTGATCTATTGGCTTCAGCAGGACAGCCCATGGAATGTTTTGTTTAAGACGTTGAGGGACCAAGGCTTGTTTCTAAAGCAATTAAACTCTTTGGGAAGGCAGAGAGTGGTGATAGCTCAAGCAAATGAGCAATGAACTTCAACAAGTTAGGAATTATCACATTGGTAAGATTTTTAGACCTGCTTAGTTTAGTTTAGTTTAGAGATACAGTGCAGAAACAGGACCTTCAGCCCATTGAATCCACGCCGATCAGCGATCCCCGCACACTATCACTATCCTACACACACTCGGGACCATTTTGCACTTATACCAAACCAATTAATCTACAAACCTGTGTGTCTTTGGAGTGCGGGTGGAAAAAAGAAGTTCTCGGAGAAAACCCATGTTGTCACGGGGAGAACGTACAAAATCCGTACAGACAGCGCCTGTAGTCGGGTCTCTGGCCCTGCAAGAGCCGTAAGGCAGCAACTCTACCGCTGTGCCACCGTGCTGCCCAGCTATGTTGAGGTTTTTACAGATTCTGCAATGTTTGTTGATGGCTCGGTCAATGAATTTGAAGAGAGTTTGAACTTTCACTACAGCCATGCCAGAGAGCATTCACTGTACGATATGTAGTCCACCCTGGCCCATACTGGGGACAGCTTCAGTGATGGCAACAGAGGAACCAATAGCCCTGGACAATGTTCCCCAGCTGGAACAGCAAAGCAGACGTGAAGAAAGCTGCACAGCAAAAATATATTGCAATGAAAATTTGCACAGGACTCAGTTTACCCATTCTGTTTGCCCGACAACTTGTCATTTCATCTTTGCAGTATGAAAATGTAATGTGATTTCCAATATTTACCAGCTTGCTAACACACGGTGCCATTGAAATGCTTGTCAGCACTTTGATTTCCACTGAATTTAAAATTATTCTATTGATAGTAATATCAATTATATCGCACCCCTATTTAGCTCATTTTAAAAAAAAGATAAAATGTTGCAATTTTTTATTGATTGTTTAATTATCTGATTACTTGACAGAAATATAGGTAATTTGTCATCTTTGTGTTCAATTTCATTAAACTAAAGCAGCAGAAATTAATTATGAATCTTATTTAATTTATTAGCTCCTGTTTCTGGACCTTGCATGTCACACATAAGAAGGGGTGGAATCATGTGGGACAGACTTGGGCATTTTTATTGACTAGTTTGCATATAAAAATACACTGAGCTCTTTATTCTGGATATATATATATATAACAAGTACCACTGATTCTGGAACAGCTGCCAATTTGATATGTGGGTGCAATTTATTCCTACACTGCCTAATATAGAAGATTGATAGGACTGAATCCACAGTCTTAAACCCTTGCTGATTCCATTCTCCATTAAAGCTAGTGAGAATACAACAGGATGGATTGTCAAGCAATCTACTGACTTACTCTCAGTGGTTTCCCAATAGGCATCCTGGATTAAAATTATACCGCGATTGGGAATGCGTAAAGTAGTCCTTGCTTTCATTCATGACCTGCTGAACAGTAAGCTTGGTGCAAAATGCCACGTGGATATCACTTTAAAACAAAAGGCCCAAGACAGTGGGCAATATAAACCTGAATAATGTTGCAATAAGTTGAGAAGCAGGGCTTAACTAACACTGGGGTCGAAATTAGTCCTCAATTGCTTGTGTTAAATTTCCAATATTTTAGCACAGGGATGTTGCACTCTGCTTCCAAATTAAAATTCTACAAAAATCATTTAGATACCTAAACTAACTTATGCCACAGCCTGTGCAAAAAGATAATCACTGTTGTGCATCCCCTTCATCCAGCTTTTACCCACCTCCACAGGCTGAAGCATGAATGGTTTATAATGGCGAGCAAAACTATGCGCCACACTCTCTGATGAGCACTGCACCACAGGAGGCCCTTCTTCAGACTTGAAATCTTCATGCTTTTAATCATCTCTCCAAAGCTCACAGACCAGGCCTGGACTCCAAGTCAACATGCTGTTTAAATGCCCTGACTCAGTCTGATGAACGGTCACCTATCCCTTTTCTCAGCGATGCTGCCTGATCCGCTGAGTTACTCCAGTATTTGGTGTCTATCTTCTGTTTAAATGCACGATGTACTTTCAGAAATCATTGTTACTGTAATAATAACTGTAAATTCTCATCAATCCATATTTCAATTAAAACTTCGAACCAATAATGTATAAGTTAGCTTTTGTAATCAATGACTCCAAAGCATGCCATCATTTTCCTAACTAAATACTTGTCTCTGTGCAGGGAGGTGGTGCCATGAGCTGTCGACAATTTATGTATTTAGTTATTCATAAGGCGTGATATGTTGCAGTGGACCAGAGGACAAATCTAGCAGTTATTTTATAAATGCTGAAAAGGTGGCTTCATTGGCAAGGAGCAATCAATTTAATTCAGCACATTTGCCTCAGATAATTACTGGGATATAATTACATTGTGACTGTAATTTCTTTACAAGTGAATACTTGCTTTAATTTAGCATTTTTGCAGAATGCATTCTACAACATTTTGATATCCAATATCCAGCATCAATATTTTGTCTGGGAAAAGTATTTAAGAGGTACTGGTAGTGGTAAATTCGAAGCACAGTGTTAATCTTCTGGTTCCCCCTTTCTGATGCACATTGTGATGTGCTGCTGAACCTTTAATCAAGTTTTAATCAACCTTTAATCAAGAGGCAGGTACAGCAGGCAGTGAAGAAGGCTGGTGGGATGCTGGCTTTCATAACGAGAGGATTTGAGTATAGGAGTAAAGAGGTCCTTCTGCAGTTGTATAGGGCCCTGGTGAGACCACATCTGGAGTATTGTGTGCAGTTTGGTCTCCTAATTTGAGGAAGGACGTCCTTGCTATTGAAGCAGTGCGGCGTGGGTTCACGGGGTTAATCTGTCACATGAGGAAAGATTGGAAAGACTGGGCTTGTATTCACTGGAGTTTAGAAGGATGAGAGGGGATCTTATAGAGACGCATAAAATTATAAAAGGACTGGACAAACTAGATGCAGGAAAAATGTTCCCAATGTTGGGGGAGTCCAGAACCAGGGGCCGCAGTCTAAGAATAAAGGGGAGGCCATTTAAAACTGAGGTGAGAAGAAACTTTTTCACCCAGAGAGTTGTAAATTTGTGGAATTCTGTGCCACAGAGGGCAATGGAGGCCAATTCACTGGAGGAATTTAAAAGAGAGTTAGATAGAGCTCTAGGGGCTGGTGGAATCAGGGAATTTGGGGAGAAGGCAGGCACAGGTTACTGATTGTGGATGATCAGCCATGATCACAATGAATGGCGGTGCTGGCTCAAAGGGCCAAATGGCCTCCTCCTGCACCTATTTTCTATGTTTCTATGTTTCTATAAGATACAGAACACAGGAACAGACACTAAAGGTTTAACTGCACATTGACACAGCTGCCTTACAGCACTTGCAGGGCCAGAGACCCGGAATCGATCCCAACTACAGGTGCTGCCTGTTTGGAGTTTGTACGTTCTCCCCATGACCGTGTGGGTTTCCTCCGAGATCTTCGGTTTCCTCCCATACTCCAAAGACATGCATGTTTGTAGGTTAATTGGCTTGGGTTTATATACTTGGTGTAAGTGTAAATTGGCTTGTGTTAATGTGCGGGGATAGCTGGTCGGTGCAGATTCAGTGGGCCAAAGGGCCTGTTTCCGCGCTGTATCTCTAAAAACTAAAAAATCTAAAACAATCATAGTGGAGGATAGATTGAATGCCAGTCAATACCAGGTGCATGGATCAGAATGTGTGATTCAGTTATAGCCATTCAACCCAATGCAAGTGGTGCATACGTTTCATAGTGCCTTCTCTTTAGACTAGACTTTAGAGATACAATGCAGAAACAGGCGCTTCGGCCCACCGAGGCATCGCCAACCAGCGATCACCCCGTACACAAGCACTGTCCTACACACGAGGGACAATTTACAATTTTACCAAAGCCAATTAACCTACAAACCTGCATGTCTTTGGAGTGTGGGAGAAACCGGAGAAAACCTATGTGGTCACATAGAAACATAGAAACATAGAAAATAGGTGCAGGAGTAGGCCATTCGGCCCTTCGAGCCTGCACCGCCATTCAATATGATCATGGCTGATCATCCAGCTCAGTAACCTGTACCTGCCTTCTCTCCATACCCCCTGATCCCTTTAGCCACAAGGGCCATGTAGATCAGTGCATGTTCCTTTAACATAGTGACCTCACCACTACTAACCACTCCCCATTGTCTCTTGTATAATTGTAGCTTCCCCACCTCCAGCTCGCTCTCTAGTTCCAGTGATGACCACGGACAGCTAGGGCACAACATGTGTGTAGTGAAATTAATAAACAATATCCAGTAAAAGACTCTGTGTGCAAAGGACGTCTCTTTACATGGTGTCAGAGCGGTAGACTTGCGTCTCCTGTTTATCGGGTTTTTATTTTTAGCATTTGTTCGTCCCAGTTGTGTCCCATCCTTCCACTTTGCCATGGCTCCCTCGTGTCGTCGTCCGGACACGCTTGTTTTTGATGAGGACATAGTGCACCGCTGGACTGTCTTCCAGCGGGACTACGAGCACTATATAGCGATTGCCCATCCTGATGCAACTGCTGCGATAAAAGCTCACCTGCTCCTCAACCTGGCTGGTCCGGAGGCAATGGAACGCTATGCGTCGTTCGAATTCGTCCCTCCGGAGGACCGCAACGACCCGGTATGTCTCATGGCTAAGTTCACTGCCCTGTGCGATATACCCACCAATAACATTATCGAACGTTTCAACTTTTTCTCGCGGCGTCAGACTCCAGGGGAGCACGTTGACGCCTTCATTGCATCCTTAAGACATATGGCTCAGCGGTGCCGCCTTCAAACGATTACACCCGACGAGATGATCAGGGACGTCCTGGTCAACGGTCTCCTAAACTCTAAGCTGCGGGATGAGCTCCTGATGAAGCCTGACCTGTCGCTAACGGACGCCATACATGCCGCACGCATGGCCTCTGCTGTTGGCTCAGTATCTCGGCCGGCGCCCCAGGACATAAATTTCACCGGCCGCCGGCGATTGAATGACCCGCAGACCAGGGTCACCCCCTCCGCGCCCACTATGGTCACCCCTCGCAGATGCCCAAACTGCAACTTCTCGTCACACAGGTATAACGTTTGCCCAGCGCAGGGCAAAACTTGTAATTCCTGCGGGAGGCAGAACCATTTTTCTGCAGCTTGTCGTTCTCGTGGGAGACCTGTCCCTGCTCCTAGAAGGAGTCTAAACAACCTTGCGACCGATGATAGCGCAACCGGTTCCCGGTACCAACATGAGGAACTCCATGGCTCAGATACGACTTCCTCCCATGGAGACTCTATGCTGTTTTCGCTTTTGGGTGCACCTGCATTGATAACGGATCCATCCGTGCATGTTACAGTCAATGGACACTCCTTCCCTGCCAAGGTCGATACTGGGGCTTTTGCAAATGTTATGTCTGTGGGCCTCTTCGAGCAGATAAGCTCGGGGGAGAGGGTTACTCCTGACAACTCCCGCCTCCATGCCTATGGGGGAGGCGTTCTGATTGCCGTGGGAAAGGCAACGGTTATCTGTACTGTTCTGGAGACCTCTCGGCCCCTCACGTTCCTCCTGCTAGCATCCGACAACGTCACCCTGCTGGGCGCCCGTGCATGCCAGGACTTTGGTTTGGTCTCATTCCACCGCGACATCCACCTGGTGCAGGCCCCCATGGACCCCCTGATCGAGTACCCTGACCGATTTGATGACGTCCTGGGGAAGCTGCCCTGTGCCTACAAGATCGTTGTGGACCCGGGGGTCGACCCAGTGGTCAGACCGGCCCACCGTGTGTCTTTTGCCATGAAGGGCCGCGTGGAGTCCACACTACGTGGCATGGTGGACATGGGCATCCTCAAGGAGGTGAGTGCCCCCACCCAGTGGGTCTCCACCATGGTGGTCGCTGCCAAGAAGGACGCGAGCGAGATCAGGATCTGCATCAACCCCAAGGACCTGAACCTGGCTATTAAACGCCCGCACTACCCCATGCGGACGGTGGAGGACGTCGCGGCACAGGTCGGTCCAGCCACAGTTTTCTCGGTCCTGGATGCCAAGAGCTCCTTTTGGCAGATCCCGCTGGATGCACGTTCCTCCTTCCTGACCACCTTCAGCACACCGTTCGGCAGGTTCCGTTTCCTCCGCATGCCTTTTGGGATCAACTCGGCAAGCGAGGTTTTTCAGCGTACGATGGAGCAGCTGTTTGCTGGGTTGCCGTGCGCCATCATTGTGGATGACATCCTGGTGTACGGGAGGGACGTCGCTGAGCATGACCGACACCTCCGCCAAGTCCTGGACAAGGCTCGTGAGATCAACCTCAAGCTTAATCGAAGGAAGTGTCGGTTCCGCGTTGAGGAAGTCACCTACGTCGGCCACGTTTTCACGGCGGGGGGCCTGAAGCCAGACCCCGAGAAGACGGCGGCGATCACCAAAATGCCCGCTCCCACTGACGTGCCCGGCCTGCAGCGCTTCCTGGGCATGGTCAACTACTTGGGTAAGTTCATACCCGACCTCAGCGAACTGAGTGCCCCCCTGAGGGAGCTGACCAAGAAGGACAATGCCTGGGTCTGGCTCCCGCACCACCAATCGGCCTTCGTGGCCCTGAGGTCCAGACTCGCACGGACCCCCACTTTGCAGTTCTTCGACCTGAACAGGCCAATCGTCCTCACCTGCGATGCATCTCGGTTCGGCCTTGGTGCTGCCTGCCTGCAGCTCTACGACGACCGACAGCTGCCCATCTCCTATGCCTCTCGCACAATGACCCCTGCTGAACAACGCTACGCCCAGATAGAAAAGGAGCTCCTTGCCGTGGTGTTCGCGTGCTCCAAATTCAGAGACTACGTTCTTGGAAAAACTTTCACCATCGAAACTGACCACCAGCCGCTGGTCTCTATTTTAAACAAGCCCATCCACGCAGCCTCGTCCCGCTTGCAGCGAATGATGCTGCAGCTGCAGCGTTTCACATTCAAAATCGTGTACCGCAAAGGCAAGGAGATGTTCGTGGCAGACACTTTGTCCCGTGCCCCACTACCTTCCACTTCCCGCCATCCGTACGAATCGGCTGACCTGATGGTGTTGAACGTCAACATCGTTCCATCTTGGCAGATGCAGTCACTGGTCACACACACTGCCGCTGATCCGAACCTTCAACAGCTTGAGGGCGTCATCCGCCGTGGCTGGCCTGAACGACGGTCTTCCCTGCCGGCTGGTGCCGTGCCCTACTTCCTGGTTCGGGATGAACTGGTGCTGCACGCGGGCGTGGTGGTGAAGGGTCACAAGGTTGTGGTGCAGGCTGCGCTGCGAGATCACTACTTCCAGACTGCCCACAACGGACACCCAGGGGTGGAGGCCACGTTATCCCAGGCCCAAGCACAGTTTTACTGGCCTGGCATGGTCAAGGACATCCTGGACAGGGTCTCCGCCTGCGCTGCCTGCAACAGCCTATTACCTCATCAGCAGCGCCAGCCTCTCCTGCAGCAGCCGGCTCCCGAGTTGCCGTGGATGGCTGTTGCCGCTGATATTTTCGAGTGGCGTGGCAAACACTACCTGGTCCTGGTGGACTCCTACTCCAGCTGGTTCGAGGTGGACCTGCTGCCGTCCCTCACGTCTGCTGCCGTCATCGGGAAGCTTCGCCGCCACTTCTCTACCTTTGGTTCCCCGGCATCCCTCCAGTCCGACAACGGCAGCCAGTTTACCAGCGCGGAGTTTGCTGCTTTCGCCACCCGGTGGAACTTTCGCCACATCACCAGCAGCCCCGAGTACCCGCAAAGCAATGGACTTGCAGAGCGCGCTGTCCGCAGCGCTAAGGAACTGATGGAACGTTGCCGGCTTGACAGTTCGGACTTGTACCTTGCCCTCCTCAACCTCCGCAACATCTCCCGGGACCCCGCGCTCGGTTCCCCTGCCCAGCGCCTCATGTCCCGCACCACTAGACCCCCTATCCCCGTCTCCCAGCAATCCCTGCAACCCACGGCTCGGAGCCCTGCCGCTGTCAGGGAGTTCTTCACTGAAAAGCAGCTCATTCAGAAGCGCTCCTTTGACAAATCGTCCCGTCCCCTTCCACCTCTGTTCGCTGGCCAGGTTGTCCGGATGGAGTCCACCTCCGGTCACCACCGGCTGGCCGTGGTCGTCGGCAATGCTGACTCTCCACGGTCGTACCTGGTCAACTACGAGGGCACCGTGTATCGTCGTACCCGCCAGCACCTGATGCTGGTAAACGAGCCTGCACCGCCTCCCGCGGTCCCGTATTCACCTCCCGTCCAGTCCCCGGTGCCTGATGTGCCTCCTGCTCCGGTACATCCGCAGTCGCCCCAGCCCCCTTCCCCTCCCTCGCCTGCGCGTGTATCGCTTCCCAGTCCTCCTCCTTCCCCTGGTTCCCCAGCCTCTGTACCCGCACCCGTCCATGCTGTTCCTTCGACCGGAGGGGATGGTGCGTTGCGCACCCGCTCTGGGAGAGTGGTCAGGCCGCCTGTCCGGTACGGTGTGTACGAGTAGTCTGTGTTGTGCTGCATTCTATCTGCTCCCTGCTTGTAGTTTGAGCCTAGCGCATGAGCCGTGGTCACTTTTGTTTCCAAGAGGAAGGATGTAGATCAGTGCATGTTCCTTTAACATAGTGACCTCACCACTACTAACCACTCCCCATTGTCTCTTGTATAATTGTAGCTTCCCCACCTCCAGCTCGCTCTCTAGTTCCAGTGATGACCACGGACAGCTAGGGCACAACATGTGTGTAGTGAAATTAATAAACAATATCCAGTAAAAGACTCTGTGTGCAAAGGACGTCTCTTTACAGGCCACATCTAACTCCCTCTTAAATATAGCCAATGAACTGGCCTCAACTACCTTCTGTGGCAGAGAATTCCACAGACTCACCACTCTCTGTGTGAAGAAATGTTTTCTCATCTCGGTCCTAAAAGACTTCACCCTTATCCTTAAGCTGTGACCCCTGGTTCTGGACTTCCCCAACATCGGGAACAATCTTCCCGCATCTAGCCTCTCCAACCCCTTAAGAATTTTATATGTTTCAATAAGATCCCCCCTCAGTCTTCTAAATTCCAGCGAGTCACAGGGAGAACGTACAGACTCTGTACTGATAGCACCCATGATCAGGATCGAACCTGGGTTGCTGGCACTGTAAGGCGGCAAATAACTCTGCCGCTGTGCCACTGTGCCGCCCTGTTAATATAAATATACTACCCTGATGGTGAACCACCTCTAACAATCTAACAATATCTGCTTCTAAACTGGCTCCTCACCACAACCATCATTTCGTGCCTCTCTCCTTTTGCAGCCAGCATGGTCAGGGAAGCCTTACTGAAAGTCATCGTGATTTTCCAGCACTGGCTCTGACACTCCCAACCATTTCTACCAGCCTGCACTCATTCCCAGGAGTTCCTAGGTATTGCAGAGGTCTGGAACTCATTGCAAAGTTTCACACATTTTCATACCGCCTGAACTGTTTGAAAATCTCTGGACACCAAATACTACTTTCCTCAACAAATTACCTGAGAAAAAAACAAGAAGTCATTAGTTTACTGATTATTGATCTTTTTCAATTTATAGCAGAGCATCCCGCATTACCTGTGGTGAATGCTGAAGAAACATGACATTTTCTGCATTGCTCAGATCCAATGTGACTGCACTGACGATGGATTAATGTTGCGCTCTGACAAACTTCGTGGTCAAGCAATTTAACTAGATTCAAGCAGGTGAAAGCGCCACAATGGTTGCCGTGGGCATGTAGAGAGTGTACATCACATCAGATTAAAATTAACCAAACAGATGATGGGAGTCAAGGGTTTTGGTCTGGTAGTTCAATTTACAACTGAATCGAGGTCGAACCTGGATTAAAATCTGATGGATTTATGTTAACATTCAAGTACAATTGTTTTTCTGTCTTGAACAGACCTCTCATAAGCTCAGGGGTGCATTCTCCATCTCCCATCCTATCTTGTTTTGGCCCTTGCACTTTTTTTTAATCTGCGGCTGTGCACTGTATCCTTTCTCTTTTGTACTGCCTATTGTACTCTTGTGCAGCATGATTTGCCTGGATAGCAAAGTTTTATTGTATCTTGGTACGCACATTAATAACAAACACCAAATTCTGCTATCTACTGCTTATGTTTCTAATTTAGTCATTTCAGCAAGTCAATGCCAAACACTCCCTGATCATCAGCAGTCCAGTGAGATACTCCCTCCTGCCTGAGCCTACGATATGTTGCTTTATATAAGAGGATGTGTTGCAGCAACTTATCAACTCTTCATTTAAACCATCTGTCTTCACCTCTGGGTGGCACGCTGTCGGAGCTAGTAGGGATGTTGCCCCACTGCTCCATGGTCCCAGGTTCAATATTGGGAGTTTGCTTTATCTCCCTGGGACCACTTGGTTTTCTCCCAGGTGCTCCATTTCCCTCCCTTACCCCGAAGACATGCAGGTTGGTTGACTAATTGACCGCTGTAAATCGTCACTAGTGTGTGAGTGAGTGGACGAATCTGGAGGGAATTGATGGTGATGCAGGTGATTTATTGTCAGCACCTACTTGCTGGGCCAATTAGCCACTTTTCCCCTGCTTATTTTCTCATAGACAAGAATACCAGGTGCATGGACATCCCTATCCATTAGTTTGTCTTCGTCTCAAATTATCCCACGCTCAGTATATATTGTCACTCCTGGTGTGTTATAAGAGTATCTTCACCACAAGGATCACAGCAGTTCAGATGCAAGAGGCATTGCTAACTATAGATGGACAATACATTTTACACAAGATAGAAAACATCCATATCTCAAGAACAAACATAGAAATGCAAAAGGTTGGTGCTATCTCACCACTCCTAAGCTGGAAAGAGTGCAGAAAAGCAGAGAAGATTTGGGTCTCAAGGGCCAGAGTTGTAAGGAGAGATTGGACAGGTTAGGATTTCATTCCTTGGAGCACAGGAGGCTGTGCAGTGATCTTATGGAGGTGTATAAAAGCATAAAGAGATAGGGTGAATGCACAGAGTCTTTTCCCCTGGGTAGGGGAATCAAGGACTAGTGGGCACATGTTTACCGGAGGGGATGGATTTAATAGGAATTTGAGTGGCAACATTTTCATACAGAGGATGATTGTTATATAGTTGAGGAAGGTGCAACAACAACATTTAAAAGACATTTGGCAGGTTCATAGATAGTAAAGTTTTAGAGGGATACAAGCCAGTCAATGGAAAATGGGACTAGGTTGCATAAGGTATCTTGGTCAGCATGGATGAGTTGGGCCGAAGTATATGTTTCCATACTGTATGACTCTGACTCTATTGCTAGATCATTTATCTTCCTTGCTCTTCAAATTTAGTTTATTGTCTCTTGTACCAAGGCACAGTGAAAAGCTTTGGTTACATGCTAACCTGTCAGTGAAAAGACAATACATGATTACAATCGAGCCACTCACAGTGTACAGATAGACAATAAAGGGAGTAACGTGAATAATTTTTAGTTTAAGATATAAAGTCCAGTAAAATCCGATCAAAGATAGTCCAGTCAATGGAAGGGAGGATGGTTTGTGTGATGGTCTGGACTGTGTCCACAATTCTCTGCAATTTCTGTGTGCAATTTTGAGTGTGCTCTTCGGGAACATAAACAGTGGAGATCAGTTGGTTCATGGAGTAATTGGACCAATTGTTACATACAGAGTTGATGTGTGTAACTTCATTCTGATGTCCATGCTGGATTTTAGTGCTTGATGTTTATCCAGCTTTGTCTGTTGAAGTCATTCTGTCCAAACTTCCCTCGTCTTGAATGCCTGACTGACTGATCAAGTGTTTCCAGGTTATTTTTAACACAGGGATAATAGAACACCAGCCTTCAATGTGAGGGTGCGATAGCCGATCATAAAGGGGAGCCTGGAAGGGTTTAAAACTATGATAGGAATGTAAAGAACATTATTAATTCAATATAGTTTGATACTCTCCTTGGAATAAAAGGTAAATGCTATTTCCAAAAACATTAACTGAGAAATGAGAGTGGAACATTAATATTTTTATTTATTCCTGCCAATTTAGAAAGTAGTAAAAGCAACAGTTTAATGGGGTGCAAAAAAATCATTTTAATTTCTCATTTCTTGTGTGAATACCGACCCTTTTTATACTTTACACAGCCTGTTATTTTATTTAATGTGTGACTCAAACAATCTGGGGTTTGCACCTGTTTGAGGCAAATCACAGACTTTATTTGTTGAAGAAGTAATGGTAGAGACAGACAGACTAATTACTTCTGACAAAACCCGAAGTACAAATCAGCAAACCAATGCCCCTTTTTCCCAGCCTACACTCTTATCCTTGGCAACATGATTTTTTTTAAAATAATGGTCGGCTGCTATTTTCCATTAAGGTCAATTCTCTCTATTTTGTTTCAGTTAATAGAAGCAACAAGAAATTGTTTACTGATGTGGAATGCAACTGCATAAATTGCCAGACAGCCAACTGAATCTATAGGTTGAGCTGCCATTATCATTGCGGATGTCAAATCTGCGATAGGTGAAAGGGATTGCAGATTACATCTATATATCAGCCCTGCCTCTGAGTGTTTTGCAAAAGGGAACAGGAGAGCAAAGATGAGGATGTTTAAGGAATAACACAGAGCTGAAAAAGAAGTTGCAAAAGACAAAATGGGGCTCAAAATTTGGGAGTTGATGATGGTTCTAATGATCTAATAATGCTAAATGATTGGGGAATGAGATACTGAATAATGGTGAGGAGTAAATTAGAATTAGTCACAAGGGGATTTTTATGGTGGTCAATTTTTTGTTGGAAACACTCACTGCAATTGCAAGTTCAAAAGCCTGAGGAAAAGAACATTTTGGACTGTAATCAGGAACCTGTCTTTACTGGAAGGGTGGTAAATCTTTGGAAATTGCTCTCCCAAGGGGATTGTAGAATTTTGGTCGGTGTGGAATATCACCCACAATCTTACTGAATGAAATAAAGGCTCATGAGGCCAAATAGCTTAATCCTGTTCCTAATTTTTATCCTTTTACCACCCTAAATTTAAATTTTATGAGGGACCTAGTTTTGAAGTAATAGCTATTTCTCTTTCTGCAGATGTTTTGTGACTGTTGAGAGCTTCCAGTATTTTCTGTTTTTATTTAAAATCTCTTTTGAAGGGAGTATTCATATTAACTGTTCAATCAACATCACTTAAACATATTATCTGATCTTCAAATTGTTGTTTTTGGAATTTTGTTGTGTGCAATTTGACTGCTGCATTTCCCTGAATTACAATAGTAAAGAAATATTTCATTAATTGCAAAGTGATTTGTGACCAGCAATACATAAATATACATCCATGCCTCAAATAGTGTGGAAGAATCCAAGGAGGGAGTTAGAAGTGAATTTGAGAATCTAAAATAAATTAACTGGGTTTAAGGAAACTATAACATTTACAAGGGCAGGGTGTGGGATTGGGATCAAACTGTAAATACAGTAACTCTTTGCAATTGACAGACCTCCATATAGTGGATAGACATAAAATGCCAGAGTAGCTCAGTGGGTCAGGCAGCATCTCTGGAGAGAAGGAATGGGTGACGTTTCGGGTCAAGACCCTTTTTCTTGGTTATAGCGGACCAAGGCTTCCATCGCACCGTCCTCCTACATCCACCAGTTACCCGATGAGCGGCGTACTTACGGTGGTGGGAGTGGAGAGAGCGAACAGCACGAAGGCAGTGTCAGTACAAGACCCGTCCCTGGCGCACTGTGTGTGGGGCTGTGGGCTCTGTGGACCCCTCTAACATTGCCTTTCTTCCCTCCCGGCCTTGGGTTAAACTTTACCCCCCTCACTCGGTTATAGCAGACAATTGGCAATAACAGACACCCCCCCCCCATGCTCCAATATCGTGAGGGTTTACTGTATTGTGTTAGACATGGATAGTGGAAGGCCTTGTCCATTATCCATTGAAGAGGGAATCCATAAGATAATTTATAAAACTGCAACAGATGAGAATTTATTCTTCAGGGCAGAATAGAAGCACACGATGCTAATATCTAATAGATAATTTCTTAATGAGAATGCTAATATCTGAAAGACAAGTTAAAAGATAATTAGTAAAATTTGGGTTAAATAAAAGAGAGAGAATTTTAGCTATTCAATTAATGCACTCCAATATCTCCCTGAGATATCTTGCTCAGTGCTTCTCTCCACTCTGGCAAAATCTCTCCAATAAATACTAACTTTTGTCTTTCCAACCACAGTTGTTCATCTTTTTCCAAAGTTTATTCTGATATCCCATAACATTGAATTTTGGTTAATTGGCAAGTGTGGAACTTTATCAAAAGCTTCTTGGAAATGAAGGGCTACCAACAATTCACCTGGATCATCACTTCCTCAATGAAGCTGCAGTTAGTAGACAGGCTATTCCTCATCAGATTACATAGGTGCAGGAGGAGGCCATTCGGCCCTTCGAGCTGCACTCCAACTTTCTGTGACTGGTATACAAGGACACCCAGGTCTCGCTGCAACCCCCCCTTACCCAACCTAACACCATTGAGATAATAATCTGCCTCCTTGTTTTTGCCACCAAAGTGGATAACATACTTCCTAACCTTTCACAAGTTATTGTTATGCAAGTCATCCACTTGTTTGCTCCTTATATCTTATGTTGAAGGAGAAAATAAATAACACTGGCCAATCTTTTGCTGCTTGCTTCGTTACCATTCTTCAATGTGATCACCGCATCAACCAATTTCTAATACATGGGCGCATTCACAGTATCCAATGAAACCTTTATATCAACTTTCAGTCCTTTACAATCCTTCAGTCTCTTTCACCATCATGGTGCATGCCATCCAAGCCTTTGAAGTGGGTGTTGTAGTAACATAAACCAGCAATCAGTTGTACATATTAAAGATCCACAAAATGTAAAAGGGCGAATGATAAATTAATTTAACTCA
Source organism: Rhinoraja longicauda (assembly GCF_053455715.1). Lineage (NCBI taxonomy): Eukaryota > Metazoa > Chordata > Chondrichthyes > Rajiformes > Arhynchobatidae > Rhinoraja > Rhinoraja longicauda. Next base: position 28,458,384 of record NC_135969.1, on the reverse strand, counting down.
AGTGTCTGTGATCCTGACACTTGACTCATTTTTTATGAAGTGGAAGTAATTGATATTTAGTCAGTTGCTTCATAAGTTATTTGATATCTATTCATCACATTGGAAGGCTTCAAATCTAATTCTACTTCCTACGCATTCAATGATATTTGGCCAAACCTTGCCAATTTTCACCATGCTTAGTTTTTTAAAGTTTTATTTTTAGTTTTAGAGATACGGCATGGAAACAGGCACAAATCCATAGACCCAGTTTCCTGAGTTTGACGTTAAATTTAGAGAGGGTGAACTACGATACGATACAATGCAATAGAACTTTATTTATCCCAGGAGGGAAATTGATCTGCCAGCTGTCATAAAACACAAGATACATGAAACATGAAATTAAAGTGACGAGTGGAAAAGATTGGGGATGTGCAAATATTGGGGGGGGGGGGGGGGGGGAGGAAGAGAACTACATTATACTATAACTAAAAGAGATAATGGTGGAAGCTTTGGCAGGTTAAGTAGCATCAATGGCAGAGTGCAACAGAAATGACTTTTCAAATCAAGGGCCCTTCATCACCTCAGGTCCTGCTACGGTGCTTGAAGTTCAGCTAACAGTTTAATAGCATGCTAAAGCAGTCTCTGCTCCTTAAACATTGATTCATATAAGATAATTATATCATTATTTTTGTGTTTTACAGCAATAAAAACAATTTTAAGAAGTTTTCATAATGATTTTTCAGCTTTTGATATAATTTCACATCTTAAATCCTAATGTTGTTCCCTCGACAGAATGTTTCCAGTTTGCTTAATAAGATTGCTTACGATGTTAATTGGCTGCTGAGGGCAACATTGCCACCACACATATCAGGTCCATGGGATTTGGTGTGAAGCTTCTTTCAAGATCAGTACTGTCCAACCTATCTGACTGGCTGCAAAGTCAAGTCAATATTACACTGGATATCTGCTTGGAAGGAGTACGCAACTTTAAAAGGTAATTTAGATACTTACTCTCTTCAATCTACAGTACATCTTTTCAGATTTTCTCTTCTTTTTTTTCTGACCATGGTTTTTTTGCTGTGCTTGTGAAAGACTTTGCTCATATTTAGCCTCAACATATTTGCCTTTCGCAAAACCATTCATCACCAACATAATCACACTTTTCATGAGCTTCTACGTTTTTTATAGTCAACCCTTCCACATAGGAGATCTGTCTGGACCATTTTTCCTCTTTTCCACTTCTAATGTATTTACTAATCCACTTGGGATCACATTTTGGTCATTTGTTTCCGGGGATTCATTTATCTTGATAGCTCATCGTTATATGTTCAAGAGTGATAAATAGTTACAACACCAGGGAATGGCAGTATTAATGAGAGGTTTTGCTTGAATATTTAAACATGTTTTCGTGGAGTTCTGCATTTTTATTTTGTAGATTCAGATAGATTTGGCAAAATAATTTCATGAATGCTGCTAGGGTATCTAGCCACATTGAGGGGAAGTCAACAGATAATGATGTGTTAAATCTATGGTGGCAATATAACGTTCCATCTGCAGAATGTACTATCCTTATCATCCATTGCCTTCAGAATCTTTGAAAATTGGATCATTTCCCCATTCTTTATCTTGGGTCAGGCAGAATCCTTTCAACAAGAAAACAAGTTGCCCAAATTAAATGCAGTGAGCATCTTATCTCAGGAGATGTCGCTTTTCACATCATAGAATCATAGAGTCATAGAACTTAACCTTGAAACCCTGGTATATTTCTCATGAATTAGATTTTTAGATTTAGAGATACAACGCGGAAACAGGCCCTTCGGCCCACCGGGTCCGCGCCGCCCAGCGATCCCCGCACATTAACACTATCCTACACACACTAGGGACAATTTAAAAAAAACATTTGCCCAGCCAATTAACCTACATACCTGTACGTCTTTGGAGTGTGGGAGGAAACCGAAGATCTCGGAGAAAACCTACGCAGGTCACGGGGAGAACGTACAAACTCCGTATGGTACAGCACCCATAGTCAGGATAGAACCTGAGTCTCCGGCGCTGCATTCGCTGTAAGGCAGCAACTCTACCGCTGCGCCACCGTGCCACCCTATATCCGCACTATATCCTTTTCAAGAGTAATCTACTTTTTCAGCAAAGTAATCAAAACAGCATGTGGACTATAGGGCTTTCTTGTAGATTATAGTGGACGATATCTATACATAGATAATATATATACTGTATATATTATCTTCAATGGGACTCAGTTCAGCAGTGACAATACCATGCTTCTTCGGTTGTACAGTATTTGTTGAGCCGGAGCTGGAGTGTTAGGTACCCCACCATGGGGAGGTAGATTATTATTGACCAGGGGTATAATGCAGAAGAAACTTGTCTTGCTCTACCTCAAGATTAAAAGGTGGGAAGAAGGGTGGGGGTGTATAACTAAGCTACCTAGCATTGTTATAGGAATCAGTGGAATAACTAGAAAGAATACATGGCACAGTGATGTAGTGGTAGTGCTTCTGCCTTACAGCACCAGAGACCCGGGTTCGATCCTGACTACGGGTGCCGTCTGTATGGAGTTTCTACATTCTCCCTGTGATCTCCATGGATTTTTTTCCGGGTGCTCCGGTTTCCTCCCACACTCCAAAAATATACAGGTTTGTAGGTTAATTGGCTTTGGTAAAATTGTAAATTGTCTTTAAAATGTGTAGGATATTTTTAGTGTGCGGGGATCGGTGGTCGGCAGGGACTCAAAAGGCTGAGGGGCTTGTTTCCGCATTGTATCTCTAAACTAAACTAAACTACTACATGCTGGGGAACATGAGCGGTAGATTGAGCGTGCTCTGACTCATTGAGTTTATAGGGTTCTTCCTCAGCTGCCACATGCAGCCAGAGACAGTCCTAGTAATGCTGCCAGCCTCCAACTGTGATTGTCAAGCATTGGGCGGTAGAACATTAGGAAGAGGTGTAAGCTTTTCTGCCTCTTGGGAATATATAGCCACTCAATTGAATCTGAGTTCACTTATATGACATTGCTTCATATCCCTTGACACCCAACCAAAGCAATTGAATTCTGTCCTGAAAATTTAAATTATCCAATCCTCCTCATCTTTTTGTGTGACTAGTGAAATTTCTACCATCCATTTAGTGCAGCACAGTGGTGCAGCAGTAGAGTTGCCGTCAGCAATGGCAGCCTCGCCAACGGCATGTCTGTCTTTTTGTCTTTTTTGTTATTTTTAGTGTGTTTTAATGAGGAATGTGGGGGAGTCACTGTGGTGGATGTTTATGTTCAAATGTATTTTGTGTGTTTTGTTGCTTTTTATTGGTATGACTGGATGGCAAATCAAATTCCTCGTATGTTGCAAAACATACTTGGCTAATAAAGTATGATTATGATTATGATTACAGCGCCAGAGACCTGGGTTCGAACCTATGACCACAGGTGCTGTCTTCACAGACATTTACGTTCTCTCTGTGACTGTGGGTATCCTCCGGGTGATCTGATTTCCTCCCACACTCCAAAGACATACAGGTTTGTAGATTGAGTGGCTTTGGTAAGTTGTAAAATTGTCCCTTGTATGTCGGATAGTGTTAGTATAGGCTGATCGCTGGTCGGTGCGGACTCGGTGGGCTGAAAGGCCTGTTTCCATGATGTATCTCTAAAGTCTAAAGTCATTGCCGATGATAGAAATACACAATACCACCCGATTTCTCTCATGAATGACATCCCTTCTTAGTAGAAGAAGGGTCTCGACCCGAAACGTCACCCATTCCTTCTCTCCCGAGCTGCTGCCTGACCTGCTGAGTTACTCCAGCATTTTGTGAATAAATCCCTTCTTAGTAGAAGTCATTTCTCTGCATCTCCTCCACTGAATCTCTTCAGCGTTTCATGCACCTCCTTTCCATCATCCCATAATCTCGCATGTAATACAGAAAATAAAATGCAAAGCCTGAGGAGAAACAGAGGCAGAAAACATTGCCCACTCTTGCCACAAAACTGGATGTGTGGATTGGGATCTTATAAGCAGCTGCAAGGTCTAAGTATTGAAGCTGGCTAAGAGGATGTAGGCAATGGTCTGCTGAATACATTCCCAATTTCAAGTTAATGAAAGGAAATGCAGTGAGTGTCTTTTTTTAATGCCCTTTATCTCCCCCTCTCTCCCCAACGCACCTTCATGGTTACTATTCAATTTAAGATTTTTTAAAAAGCAGATTGTACGGTAGATCTCAACATCATTGGAAATTAGTTACATTGCAGGGGAAACGCAATGCAAGAACGCAAGCCACCTTATTTTTCAATTTTTCTTGAAACTTATTTTCAAATTGCCCAAGCCACGTGTTTTCTCCATTGAGTTTACCCATAGTTTCTCTTCTTGGCAGCTAAAATTTAAGAATAAGTAGCATGGTTCTGCCAAAGTGAGCGTGCAGTGATCTTAACGTTCTCGGACTGATCAGATGTGACGGGGCTAAACAACGGGCGATGAAGATAAGTGAGTCTGGGATGAAATATGATTAAAGTGAGGTTTTTTTCCATTCGCTTTCAATTTAAAACTACACAGGACAAACGATTCATCTTTGTTGCTCACATAATGAGCCAGTTGATCAGCAGGCAGACAAGAAAAAAGGTCAGGATGAAGAAGAGAGAAGCCAGAAACAAGCTGGGCCATTTGATCACGTTTGGGTGAGTTGTTAAAAGCTGTTGAGATTTAAGTTCATAAGTTGTAGGAGCAGAATTAGGCCATTCGGCCAATCAAGTCTACTCCGCCATTCAATTGCGGCCGATCTATCTTTCCCTCTCAACACCATTCTCCTGCCTTCTCCCCATAACCTTTGACACCCTTACTAGTCAAGAACCTATCGATCTCCACCACAAAACATCAATTGACTTGGCCTCCACAGCTTTCTGTGGCAATGAATTCCACAGATTCACCACCCTCTGACTAAAGAAATTCCTCCTCATCTTTCTAAAGATATGTTCTTTTATTCTGAGGCTGGTGCTAGACTCCCCACTAGTGGAAAAATCCTCTTCTCATCCACTCTATCCATGCCTTTCACTAATCGATAAGTTTCAATGAGGTTCCCCCTCATCCTTCTGATCTCGCGAATACAGGCTCAAATCCATCAAACGCTTATCACGTGTTAACCCAAACATTTCTGGGATCGTTTTCTTAAACTTCCTCTGGACCCTCTCCCACGGCAGCATGTCCTTCCTCAGATATGGGGCTCAAAGATGCTCACAATACTCCAGATGCAGTCTGCCCAGTGTCCTATAAAGCCTCAGCATTACATCCCTGTTGTACTAGTCCCTGAGTGAGTGCCGGTCAGGTTGGGATTTCTGCTCATGTGTACGAGAGCACAGAGTTCCCAGCTGTGCTGACAGATGTTTGCTGTCACCTTCAGGGTCAGGCACTGCTGCTGGGCTTCTCATGGTGACCAGCGCCAAAGCAAGAAGTTGCAACAGTTCCCCATCGTTTAGATAGAGAGACCCGATTGAAAAAAGTCAAGTCAAGTCAAGTCAAGTTTATTTGTCACATACACATACACGATGTGCAGTGAAATGAAAGTGGCAATGCCTGCGGATTGTGCAAAAAAAGAATTACAGTTACAGCATATAAATTAAAGTTAATACAGAAAAGACAACATTTAGTCCCTGGAGTTATAATAGTTAACAATCCTGATAGCCTGTGGGAAGAAACTCCATCTCATCCTCTCCATTTTTACAGCATGACAGCGGAGGCGTTTGCCTGACCGTAGCAGTTGGAACAGCCCGTTGCTGGGGTGGCAGGGGTCCCTCATAATCTTGCTGGCTCTCGATCTACACCTCCTGATGTATAGGTCCTGCAGGGGGGCGAGTGTAGTTCCCATGGTGTGTTCTGCCGAATGCACTACTCTCTGCAGGGCCATCCTGTCCTGGGCAGAACTGTTCCCAAACTGTGCAAGGTTGAACTTCGCACTGTCAAATTCTCCAATCATTTCAATGTAGTATGAATGAATGAATGAATGAATGAATGAATGAATAAGTTTATTGGCCAAGTATGCATATACAAGGAATGTGCCTTGGTGCTCCGCTCATAAATGACAACACAAACATACAGTTAACAATTAAGAATAAAGCATAACCACATCAAAACAATAAGGATACAACATTACGGTCTAAACATGTGGGTGAAAATAAACCAGAGCAAAAAAGAGACTACAGACTTTGGTTATTGAGTAGAATTATCACTCGTAGAAAAAAAGCTGTTTTTATGTCTGGCTGTGGCTGCTTTGACAGTCCGGAGTCACCTTGCAGAGGGAAGTGCTTCGAAAAGTTTGTGGCCAGGGTGAGAGGGGTCAGAGATGATCTTGCCCGCTCGCTTCCTGGCCCTTGCAGTGTACAGTTCGTCAATGGGGGGAAGGTTGCAGCCAACAACCTTCCCAGCTGTGCGAACGATCCGTTGCAGCCTCCGGATGTCATGCTTGGTAGCTGAGCCAAACCAGACCATGATGGAGAAGGTGAGGACGGACTCAATGATAGCAGTATAGAATTGGACCATCATTGCCTGTGGCAGATTGTGTTTCTTCAGTTGCCGCAGAAAGTACATCCTCTGTTGGGCCTTTTTGACTGTGGAGTCGATGGTGGCACCCCATTTAAGGTCCCCTCCCTCACCTGCGTCTCCTTGCTGCCCTTCTGCCAAAGCCGGCTGCCTTTTATTAGCTTGGTTGTACAGCACATAGCAGAATATACCTGGTGTCTACACAGTGGGACCCTGGAGAAAAACCTGACTCTGAGTGGATTGTTGGTGCTTTCCATTGATATAATTAATACCTCTTAATTACTGTAATTATCTCCTGAATGGTTAGGATTTCAAATTGCAGTTTTTTCTGCAGAGAGGCTGCCTGACCAGCTGAGTTGCTCTAGCATTTTGTGTCCATCTTGGGTGTAAACTAGCATCTGCAGTTCCATCCTGCACAATAAAATCCTGGTGTCAGATGGCCCAACAAAAAAAGAGAGTGAAAAACAAAAACTGCTTTTGTAATGCTCACCAGGTCAGCAGTAACCATGGAAAAGACAACGTTCAATGGTTCAAGTTGATAACTTTTAACCAGGCTTCTGATGAGAGCCGTGAACCTGAACTGCTAACTCTGGGTCTTCCTTCACAGATGCTGCCTGATCCGCTGAACACTTCTGAAATATTTCCAACATGTTCAGAAAAGATGGTGGCAGCAGTGGAGGGTGAAAAATGAATCAGAAGAACGCTCAAAGAAAATATGCCTTCGAAAGAGTCAAATAATTATAGTGATTAAAAGATATTGGCTGCAATTTGGAATCCTAAATATTCAGGAGATAATTATGGCAATTAAGAGGTTCTGGCTGTGAATTATGACTGGGAGAATGAGTGGAAGGTGAAAGGTATGTTTTCATGAAGAAGATGTTTACAAAATGACAGAGTAAAAGGTTCAGGGTGCTCTGACTATTTTTCCGGTGTTAAACAACCTTCAGTTGGCCCTGCAGGAAGGTGTATATTCATGTAGGACAGAATAGAATCTTTGCCATGCTGGTATTCCAATGAGCAGCAGCACATAGAATAAAAAGGGACAAGGTCACCCCAGCATTATTAGTTTTCTGTGGGGTAGACAACGCCAGAAGATCAGAAAAGGGGCTGTTGCTGCTAATAATAATAATTTGACTCCATTGAAGGCATATTTCCTTTACATGTGGTTTTGCTGCTTGCCACTTAAGTCAGTAAGGGGATCTCTACAGTGCCAGGTGTGCTCGCACTGGAGGTCTTCTTTCGTGTGTCAACTACAACAATCAAAAGTGGCAATTGGTGCTTCGGAGTGCCATAGTTGACGCTTCGCTGCAAATTTTGCCAGTTCCGTAGAACTACCCAAGGTGGACGACGAGGACGTAAAGCTGTTTCCACCCCACACTGGAGGTGTATCAAAATGATGGCAACCATTGTTCAAGCTATGATCTCAACCTGATACGACCTCTTCTCATCCCCCTCACTGCTTTCCTCCCCACTATCAGTTAACCTTCCAATCTTGCACAAACTGCAGTTAACCGTGAATCTCAGTGGCTCTTTCTCAGTGCTAGGCCATGATCATTCAAACCAGTGTGCACCGTTCACTGTTTAGATGATTCCAAGGACCAAAGGGTGAATGCACAAAGTCTTTTTTCGCAGAGTAGAGGACGGTGACCGCGAGGGACGTTCTCCGAGATCTTCGGTTTCCTCCCACACTCCAAAGACGTACAGGTATGTAGGTTAATGTGTAAATTGTCCCTAGACTGTGTTAGGATAGTATTAATGTGCAGGGATCGCTGGTCGGTGCGGACTCGGTGGGCCAAAAGGCATGTTTCTGCGCTGTATCACTAAACTAAACTAAAAGAAACAAAGGCTAATCACATTTCTCGTTCTTGAACTTCCTTTAGCTGCTCCACTTTAAACCAGTGGCTATGTGGCCAGGTTTTAAGATCAAACAACCCTTAATTAAAGTTGACACCTGATTTCAATTCGAGTGAGCCATCCTTTTGTTGAATAAAGCTATAAGAATAAAACAACGAATCTGCATGATGCTGTTTTTTGAAGTGATGAAATTGGAGTGATGATCAATGGCAACAAATGCAAATGGTATCATAGTGTTGTACAGCAGAGAAATGGACCCTTCGGCCCACTCTGAGCATGTTCACCATGGAACTAATATACGAGTCACATTTGCACACATTTGCTCACAGCCTAAGTTGCAACACTGAACTCTGCGTAAATGGTGGCTTCACCACACCCCTGGTAAAACATAGACAACCTCCTTAGATGGAACAAAAACTGTGGCAAAAAACTATAACTGCAGCATGACTAGACTTCAGAGATACAGTGCGGAAACAGGCCCTTCGGCCCACTGAGTCTGCGCCGATCAGCGATCGCCCTGTACGCTAATGCTATCCCACATAGGAGGAACACTTTTACCGAAGCCAATTAGCCTATAAACCTGCACGTATTTGGAGTGTGGTAGTTAACTGGAGCACCTAGCGAAAGCCCACGCTGTCACAGGGAGAACGTACAAACTCTGTGCAGACAGCACCCGTAGTCAGGATCAAACCAGGGTCTCTGGCGCTGTGGGGCTGCAACTCCACCTCTGCACCACTGTGCTGCTCTATGACTTTAGCATTCAGTTGTAAACTATTATTTTCTTTGAAGTTGATGGGCACACTATGGGCGGCATATTGGCTTAGGCAGTATAGTTTCTGCTTTACAGCTCTGCTGACCCCATTCTGACCTCCGCTGCTGTTTGTGTGGGGTTTGTATACTTACTCCATGACACGATGGGTTTCCTCCAGGTGCACCAGTTTCATCCCATTTAATCCTCCAGGTTAATTTGCCGCCGTAATTTTCCCCTAGTGGGAGGGTGAAGGGTAGAATCAGGGGAAGCAGATAGGAATGTGGGGAGAATAACATGGAATTAATATTAGATTAGTGTAAATGGATGTTTGATGGTTACTCTAGACTCCATGGCCCACTGTCTGCTTTATGCTGTATGACTCTATGAATATTGAGCAATAACTGTAAGCATGTGTAATTATTGTTGCTATCATATATTGTATTACTGTCTAATCCATCAGCTTTGCAGTTAACACCCAGTGTCACATTCAAAGATGATCGCATAGGTAGACCAATAACTGAATAAACCTTGCAATCACAGCATATTGCCTTGGGTGCTGCAATATTAGTAAATGAAAGCCTCCTCCAAAAGCCATGTGGTCACAGGGAGAGCTTGCAAATTCCACACAAACAGCATCCAAAGTCAATTCAAACCCAGGTCTTTGGTGCTGTGAGAAAGATTAAAGGTCAATGATCAAACCCTAAATGGAGTTGCTTCCAAAAACCTCTTACGTCTTAAATAAATACAGACTCAGATGTAGATTATTTATTTTCACCATCTGGCAAGTCGTTCCACCATTTAATGAGATTAGGGATGACCATACTCCCTCCATCTTTGTTCCAAATCCCTTAACGCATTGGCTTGTATAAAACTCTAAATAACCTTCCTAAAAAAAAAAACAGGACCACTTATCAGCCATCAAAATATGAGCCGTCCTTCAAACTCTGTTAAATCTGAATTTATTTGACAGGTTTTTTTCATTTGTGAACTCTATTGTGTGTTGTGAGATCAATCTGTGTTCCACGTCATGCGAGTGCTTTTAATGTGTGCTGACGGACCAGACTTCCAATTGACGCCACTCTTCCTCGAAACACTTTGGATGCCATTTGAAATCTTGAACTGCAGCCTATGCCTTGTATGTTATTTGAAATGGTTCCCGATGCCATCATGTCTATGGCACAAACCTTCGGTGTTTAGTTTAGTTTAGAGATACAGCGCGGAAACAGGCCCTTCGGCCCACTGAGCCCGCACCGACCAGCAATCCCCGCACACTGACACTATCCTACATGCACTAGGGGCTATTTTACATTTATACCAAGCCAATTAACGGACAAACCGGCACGTCTTCAGAATGTGGGAGGAAACCGAAGATCTCGGAGAAAACCCATGCAGTCATGGGGAGAACGTACAAACTCCATAGAGAAAGCACCTGTAGGCAGGATCGAACCTGGGTCTCTGGCGCTGTAAGGCAGTGACTCTATTGCTGCACCACTCTTCCGCTGCATAATGTGAGTCTTGACACTTCGTTCTTGGACCTGCCTGGATGTTTTGCACTTGGTGTAGTTGACTATGTAGAACCATGTAGGATCTTTGGAATGGATTTTGGTGTGGTCAGCCAATAAGCCCCATTTCATGTCTGCAATACTGCACATCTCAATAACAGCAATGTTTGGAATTATTCATAAAAGCATTAAAAAAAACACTGCACAAGTGGGACATATAGCCCCATTAACATCTGCTCCAACATTTTAATTAGATTATATCTCGTATAATCTGATATCCAGTTCCTCTCTTCTACTCATTTCCCATAACCTAAGACTCCCTGACAAACTGAAAATCTCAACCTTCAATGGTTCATCATTCACAGCTCCACAAGGCAGAGAATTCCAAATATTTGTAACTCTCATAGATAACTCATTCCTCCTCACCTCTTTGTTTCAAAGGTGAACTTCCAGTAAAAGATTTGCTTTATTTCTCCACATTATTTTTCTTTTTACCTTCTGGTCAAATTTATGTATAATTCATATATTGTGTATTTGTCTATTTTGTTGTGATGCAGCTGTGAGCAAGACTTCCCTTGCATCTGTACTTAACCCTACTCCGTCCACTCAACCAATCCTCCTCTGAATCTTAAATGCCTCAATAACTCCATCGCTCACTCCTCTAAATTTACATTGAGTGCAGTCTCAGCCTTGCGTCGTTAGTAACCCCCTTCATCCCTGAAATTAACTGAATGAACCCAGTCCAAACCAAAGATACTAGAGGAACAAGATGGACGACTCCGTTGAAATCGCCTTTACTGAAATGTAGTACGCAAAGGAGCCATTTTAGTAGGCAAAACCCGTCGTTCACTATGCCTCTCGCAGTGTAATCAGTGTTTTGGGGAACTGTATGTGTGATGATCCCATTAAAATGCAGAATATATCTCATCTATCAATTCACAGATATTTGTTATTTTTCTTTTAAACTGTTTCTGCAAGTTTCTGCCTACTAAAATGGCGCCAAGACATACTACCGTTTTTAGGGTCGCGTGGTCTATCTTTTTCCTCTAGTATCTTTGGTCTAAACCCCTTCCGATGAAAGTGAGCCATCTTGAAATTAGTGTCAAATTTTCAGCAGTATTCCAGGTTCTGAGTTTTCCCAATCTTCTTATCCACGAACAAATGTAACATTTTATGCTTTGCATTTTATTTTGGTATCTTCCTTATGCCTCTTTCTCATGATTAGAAGGTCCATTTCCAGTAGCAGGTTTGATTTATTCCTAGCAGCCTTTTTTTTTTAACTGTCTTGTTGAATTAATGTCAGATTTATGTACAATTTGTTTTTGTGTGTATGTTTGAGTCTATGTTCCTGCAATGCTGTCGCAAGCAAGATTTCTATTGTACCTATATCTCACCCTACTTCTGCACATGGCAATAAACTTGACTTGATTGGAATTGATTACTCTGTAACAGAAAGTGTGGCTGCTACATTTAAGATGTAGCGCTAAAGTGATTTACCCTAACTAAAACATTTCATTCTGTAGAATTTCACACCTACTGCAAAAACATTGCAAGATGTTCTGTGGCTAAATTCTGGGCGATAGGCAGGGTAGAGAGTCATAACCTAGTTCCCAGAGTGGCAATGACAAAAAGCTAGAGGACAAAGGTCAGAGAGGTGAAGTTTAAAGGGGATATGTGGGGCAAGTTTTCTACACAGAGTGGTGGGTGCCTGGAACATGCTGGAGGCAGATATAATAGTGGCATTTAAGAGGCTTTTAGATGGGCACATGGAACAAGATTCAAGACCAATTAAGGTACAGTGAAATTTGAGTTACCATACAGCCATACTAAGTGAAAAGCAACAAGACACACAATCACATAAAAATAAAATTTAACATAGACATCCACCACAGCGGATTCCACATTCCTCACTGTGATGGAAGGTAATAAAGTTCAATCAACTTCCTCTTTGTTCACCCGCGGTCGGGGCTGTTGAACCATCCACAGTTGCCGCTGCCGACTGTCCAAGCCTTCGCGTTGGGATGATCGAAACTCTCCGTGTTGGGACGGTTGAAACACTCTCCGCGGCATGGAGCTCCCGAGTCAGCCTCTTCTTACCAGAGACGCGGGCTGCACGATGTTAAAGTCCGCACCGCGCCCACGGCATGAAGCGAAGGCCGCCAACGCATCGACGTTAGGCCGCAGTGGGGACGGAGATACGATAAGGAGAAAAATCGCATATCTCCGTCGAGGTAAGAGATTGAAAAAAAGTTTCCCACAATTCTCCCCCACCCCCACATAAAACAAACCAAGAAACACTAAAACATACTTTTAACGTACTTAAAATAACAAAGACAGAAGAAAGGACAGACAGACTGTTGGCGAGGCAGCCAGTGCTGGTGGCGCCACCCGATGGATATGCAAGAAGTGGAGGGATATGGATCATGCCCAAGGAAAGGTTTGTTTAAATTGGCATCATGTTTGGCATGGACATTGAGGTTAAAGGTATGTTCCTGTGCAGTAATTTTTACATGTTTTATGTTTGAAATCTATATGTTATGCTATGTTGGTCTGTCAGGTAATACGCCTGAGAAACTCCACACATATGCGCCAATGTTCATGCACTATTAATAGAATGTGGTAGCAATGGCTGGTCAAATATTCACATTGATGCCACAAATAATTTGCCACTGATTGAACACAGTCTTCAGACACATCTCTTGTCATTCTATTGCGGTTTGGATAAGTTCCAAGCTTTGGAAAGCCTTGCATTAATAGTGGTATCAGAGATGGGATAATGGTGCAGAGTATTTCCTGACTAGAATGTAAAAGCTGTCAACTGGTTTTAGTTCGTGCTTAACGAATCTACCTTTTGTTATTGTATCTTTCTATTATATAATTGGATACGTGTTATATTTTATGTTGTGCGATCATATCATGATTTTGCAAATGATTTAACAAAATTAATCATCAGCCAATGTGTAATAAAGTTGTATAATATAACTGGATGATCAAATTTATGGAATAAGTTCACAATCTATTTCAAATACAAAAAAAGAGTCTCATCCCCAGTCTACTGTATAGTTTTTGTTTTGTTTTGATAGTAACAGAATATAATTGCTATAAACTGCATGCCGAGAAAATATGGATGATTGGTTCTATTGTTAGCCCTGCTGGAAAATCATTGAATGGGGGAATAATTAAAAATGATCGCCTTGTATCTTGATGGGAGCACAGAGGCATTGGACAGTCAATTATCAGGTCATGAGGTCATAAGTGATAGGAGCAGAATTAAGCCATTCAGCCCATCAAGTCTACTATGCCATTCAATCATGGCTGATCTAGCTCTCCCTCCTAATCCTATTCTCCTGCCTTCTTACCATAATCCCTGATATCCGTACTAATCAAGAATCTATCTATCTCTGCCTTAAAAATTTCCGTTGAATTGGCCTTCCACAGCCTTCAGTGGCAAAGAATTCCACAGATTCGCCACCCTCTGACTAAAAAAACCCTCCTCATCTCCTTCATCAAGGAATGCCCTATAATTCTGAGGCTATGGCCCCTAGTCCTAGACTCTCCCAATTATGTCATTCTGGAGAGTAAGCCTTGTACAATTAATGCAGTGCTACAAACAATCAGGCAGACAGGGTCAGAAGAATGATCAGGGGAAATTAACGGAGCTTATTAACGGTGATAGGTAAGATTATTTTTTAATTGTTTCTTTTTTCTGCTTAAAGCTAGAATTGAATAAGTCACCTGAGATGTGATTAATCTGATGCAGGAAAATCATCTTCTATTGAGGGGATAGTTGATTTATAGCTTGCATAATATCTAAAATACTTTAATCTGTATTGAAAAGTTTGAAAAAATACTTGATCTCAGTCGTGGTGATAAAGAAATGCATGGTCTTTCCAGTTGAAACTGATAGTGGAAAGCAGAGAAAGGATGTATATGAAGACAGTCTCAAACAGAGTAAAAAGCAGCCAGTATTATATTAGGCTATATATCTTTTATGGTCTATTCCTGTATGGAATGCTCAAAACTAATGGCACACAAAAAAGTCATGTCAACCAGGAAAGGTCTGTGGAGCCTATTGTCATCTTCCAGCTCTTGATCTGCAGATTCCTTTCACAGAATCAACTTCAAGCTCCTCCTATTCACATATAAAGCCCTAAATGGACATTCCCCCCCCTACATCAAAAATCTTCTAACCCACCTCTCTAACTCCAGGTCCCTCAGGTCGGCCGACTTGGGGCTACTCACTATCCCGCGGTCTAGGCTTAAGCTCAGGGGTGACCGCGCTTTTGCGGTTGCAGCTCCTAGACTGTGGAACAGCATCCCTCTCCCCATCAGAACTGCCCCCTCCATCGACTCCTTTAAGTCCAGGCTCAAAACCTATTTCTACTCACTAGCGTTTGAGGCCCATTGAGGAGGCGCTGTGAACTGTTTTGTATGTGCTGTTATGTTTGTGTGCTACTGTATGTTTCATTTTTTCCTTAGTACCTAAACAGATGTACAGCACTTTGGTCAACGTGGGTTGTTTTTAAATGTGCTATACAAATAAAATTGACTTGACTTGACTTGACTTTCCTCCAATTATTTTGACTTTTGGGGCTTTGTTGTTGACTTTCCAATTGCGAGGTCCATTTAATTCACTCTCTCCAAGTTTCTTGTCATTTTACCCAGCTCAACTGGCTATGTTATTTCAAAAACATGAAAATAATAATCAACAAAAAAAATGAAGCTGCTGGAATTTTGAAATAAAAGTAGAAAATGTTGGATAACCCAAGAGGTCGGACAGCAAATGTGGAGAGAAGAGCAAAGTTAATGATTCAGTTCAAAACTCCTTGTGAACTAGGAAAGAGAGAAATTGTGTTAGTTTTATATTGCTGAGAAGTCGGGGAGAGATGGATAGGACAAAGGGAATATCTCTGATAGAGTGACACCAGGATTGTTGTGTGGATAAGTTAGGTAGGTTATCCACCTGAGGCCTAGCAGCAGGATTACCAAGGTAACGAGGCCTCCAGCTCAAGTGGACCTGCTAGGCAGCAAACAGTGCATCTACAGAGGCAAGTGCAGGTGCTGGACAGGATTTTACCCGATCTCAGCTCCACTGCAATTCTGCTTTAGTTTAGCTTAGTTTGATTTGGAGATACAACATGGAAACAGGCCCTTCAGCCCACAGAATCCATGCCGACCATCAATCACCCATTTACATTTGTTCGATGTTATCACTTCCTACACACTGGGGGCAATTTACAGAGGCCAATTAACATACAACCCCGCAAGATTTTGGGATGTGGGTGGAAACCAGAGGTGCTCAGAGGAAACCTATTCGGTCACAGGGAAAACCACAAAGGCACTGCCCAGGGTCAAGATCGGACCCGGGCCTCCTGCGCTGTGAAGCAGCTGCTCTACCAGCTATGCCACTGTGCTGCTCTTCAGCAAATGAACGGTCCAAGTGGATTCTTTAATAAAAAGTTGGAGAGGATGCAATGATTTTTCCCTGAAATGCAGCATAAGAAGTGAAATGAAGTCAGGAGGGCAAGTGGCTTGTGTTCACTTGAATTTAAAACATTAAAGGTTGACATAATATAATGCTAAACGATAATTACTTTTAAAAGCTGTTTCGCTTGTTGATGAGATCCAGAACAAAAGAACTGGACACATCATGATCATGCTTCGTCAATAAGCAATGATAGTTTCCTTAAAATTAATTTTTGATAAAGAGATCATTAGACTTTTATTGGATAAGGCAATTAAGCAATGCAATGTGGGAGCAGAACAGTTCGTCTCCTGCAACACTCGTCCGTGGCTGATGTCTTGGAAGGGTTTAACAGGTGGATTACATGCGCCGCAGGTCGGATGGGCCTGTGGTGGGTGCCGGTGGTCAGTCGAAGATGCGCTGCTGAGAGAACAAAGAGGGACCTGACGTGGGGAGGGGAGGGGGGGTGCGGGGGTGCTGAGAACAAAGAAGGACCGGCGTGAGATGTCTGCCGAAACAAAGAGGGATCCAGCATGGGGCGGGGGGCGGGGGGGGGGGGGGGGGGGGGGGGGGGGCACCAATAACAAAGAGAGACCAATGTGGAATATATTGAATGCTTCCGTAACTTTGTCGGCACCCTATATGTGGCGGCTTTGTGCGTACTTTGTGTATGGTATGCAAAACCAAGAATTCACCGTGATTTGTCACACGTGATAATAAAGTATCAACCAATCAATCAATTAATCAAACACACCAGAGGATTCCTCCACCGATGTGCTCTTGGAATATAAAACAGTGAACAGCATTGCACAGGAGCAGGTCCTGTCACGCACGGCGATTAGCAAATGGAGTTTCATTCAGATAAATGTGAGATGTAGCATTTTGGGAAGCAGATCCGGATTTTCACAGTGAATGATAGGGCCCTGGAGAGTGCTGTAGAGAACAGGCATCGAGGTGTACAAGTGCATAGTTCCCTGAAAGTGGATTCACAGATAGATGGGATGGTGAAGAAGGTTGTTGGCATGTTGGTCTTCATCAGTCAGGGAACTGAGTTCACAAATTGGGACATTATATAACAATTGGACAGGTATATGGATAGGAAAGGTTTATCAGGATATCGGCAAAATGTGGGCAAATATGACTAGCTTAGATGGAGCATCTGGGTTGGCATGGATGAGTTGGGCTGAAGGGCCTATTTTCATGTAGCTAGACTCTATGGCATTGAAGTTACAATAGACAATAGACAATAAGTGGAGGAGTAGGCCATTCGGCCCTTCGAGCCAGCACCGCCATACAATGTGGTCATGGCTGATCATTCTCAATCAGTACCCCGTTCCTGCCTTCTCCCCATACCCCCTGACTCCGCTATCCTTAAGAGCTCTATCTAGCTCTCTCTTGAATGCATTCAGAGAATTGGCCTCCACTGCCTTCTGAGGCAGAGAATTCCACAGATTCACAACTCTCTGACTGTAAAGGTTTTTCCTCATCTCCGTTCTAAATGGCCTACCCCCCTTATTCTTAAACTGTGGCCCCTGGTTCTGGACTCCCCCAACATTGGGAACATGTTTCTTGCCTCTAACGTTTCCAACCCCTTAATAATCTTATATGTTTCGATAAGATCCCCTCTCATCCTTCTAAATTCCAGTGTATACAAGCCTAGTCGCTCCTGTCTTTCAACATATGACAGTCCCACCATTTCGGAAATTAACCTAGAAAACCTACGCTGCATGCTCTCAATAGCAAGAATATCCTTCCTCAAATTTGGAGACCAAAACTGCACACAGTACTGCAGGTGCGGTCTCACTAGGGCCCTGTACAACTGCAGAAGGACCTCCTTGCTCCTATACACAACACCTCTTGTTATGAAGGCCAACATTCTATTGGCTTTCTTCACCGCCTGCTGTACCTGATTGCTTCCTTTCAGTGACTGATGCACTAGGACACCTAGATCTCATTGTACGTCCCCTTTTCCTTATTTTACGAAGGAAAAGATGCAGAGAAAGTGCAAAGATGGCCATTATTTGTAGGGAAAAGTGTTAAACTTTGTTGGGGTACGATGTTAGGATATTGGGAATGAGTTATTTCTTGTTGCAGACACAAACATTGCCAGACTTTGCTAAGAGGAAGAAGCACTTCAATTCAAAAACAGAATGCTCCAGAATTTGGAGATCCAAATAATGTGCTACAACCTTAACAATAGCTCAATTATATTAAATTACAAGCCGAGTAAGAGGAACATTAAAAAACTGTCAGAAATAATTGGTACACAAGATTTTTTCTTGCTATAAATTGAATGAGGTCAGACCATCTCAAAATAAGACTGCCATTAAAATTCAGCAACTCACAAACATTATGTGATAGCTATACTTAGCGTTGAAGTATTCACAAGAGTAGGCACACTTGATAGCTTGTCATTGGAATGAGAAACATGAGGAAAAAGTGAGTACAAAAAGTAAATTATAATTAATGTCTTGCTGTATTTCTGCTGTTGGCTTTGACAAGAAGGGCCATGGACTAATGGAAAGAAGACACCAAAATATCCTGACAGAGTGAAATCAGCTTGCTTGCTTTTTTTAAATATCAAGATTCAAAATAATTGAGTTCAAGTGGAGACCAGGATCTTAAATCCAAAACAAAAGCAAGAGATGATGAGTGTCAGGCCCAGCCTCTCGTGTGCTCTATTGAATGAGCCATAAATATCATGGACCTTTGCCTCTGACCATGTGCAAGCAGATCTTGCCTGCCGCGGACTGGGTGACCTTTGTTTCTGGAGTATTGTTGCTGTACATTAACCAATTTAGCTTGGAGTTTTTTGAAGATTATCTCTACCCCCCCGCCCCCCACAATTTTGATGGAACAAGTGGTGGCACATTGGTGCAGCGGTAGAGTTGTTGCCTTTCAACACCAGAGACCTGGGTTCAATCCTGACTGTACTGTACGCTGCTGTCTGTACGGAGTTTTCTGCACTCTCCCCGTGATCTGTGTGGGTTTTCTCTGGGAGCTCCAGTTTCCTCCCACACTCCAAAGACGTGCAGGTTTGTAGGTTAATTGGCTTAGTAAAATTGTAAATTCTGCCTAGTGTCTGTAGGATAGTATTATTGTGCAGGGATCGCTGGTCGGCACAGTGTTGGTGGGCTGAAGGGCCTGTTTAAGCGCTGTATCTCTAAACTAAACTAAAAAGATGCAATATTGCAGCAAGTAAGACCGAGAGAAGTATTTGGGCAATGACACAGCCGAATTTGAATATGCTCTCCACTGAGATCAGTTCTTTTGTAGACCAAAGTGGACCAAACATAAGATCGAGACACATTTCAGCAGATGGTCTATTTTGAGGTGATCCACGGTCCCTCCCATTCTGCACTCTGCATCCTCCTCTTTGCTCTACCTATTGAAGTTGACTGTGTCTTGATTGTATTTATGCAAAGTATTATCCGATCTGATTAGTTAGCATGCAAAACAAAGTTTTTCACTGTACCTCAGTACACATGACAATAATAAACCTAAACCTAAACCTGAAGGAGTCTAACCTGAAGAATCAGATGCCATCAATCCAAGAAGACTGTACTGTCCATCCAACACCTGCGTACTCTCATCCTACACTAATCCCATTTTATTCTCTTCGCATTCCCATCAACTGCCATCAGCTTCCACTACTCATCTGCTTGTTGGGGGCAATTTATGTGACCTACTATCCTACCGACCCCTCGCATGTCTATGGGACGTGGGAGGAAACTGGGGTGGAGTGGGGGAGCACCAGGGGTAGAGTGGGGGAAAGTACACGAGGGCACAGAGAGAACGTGTAAGCTCCACAAAAACAGCAGCAGAGGTCAGGTTTGAACCTGAGGCACTGGTGCTGTGAGGCAGCAGCTCTACCTGATAAGTCACTGCTCTACCAGTGGCTTGTCCTGCTACCTGCATTTTTCTTGGAGTTGTTATTTAGTGAACGTTGTATTCACTGTGCCTCACAATGGTTAAAGATTGAAATGCATTGGTGTTCAGAGAAATCTATGTGTCCTCGTACTAAAATCACTGAAGCCAAATATTTAGGCACAGCAAGCTATTGTGGAAGGCAATATAATGTTAGCTTTTATTGCATGAGGATTTGAAAATGCAAGAGTAAAGACATCTTACATTAATTACTTATCACCTTGTTCAGTCTGCATCTATAATATTATGCAGGACTGGTCTCCTCATGTGAATAACGAGATAGAATGTCAAGAGTGTTTAATTGTCATATGCACCGGGACAAGAACAATAAAATGTTTACTTGCTGCAGCAACGTGAATTCAACAACACTTCAAATAAATAAATGATAATTTAGTTTAATTTAGTTTAGTTTAGTTTAATCCAGTTTAGTCTAGTTTGGTTTAGAGATACAGCATGGAAACAGGCCGTTCGGCCCACCGGGTCAACGCCAAACACAATTACTGGTACATTAGTTCTATCCTAGATACTAGCGACAATCTACAGAAGCCAATTAACCTACAAACCTGCACATCTTTGGAATGTGGGAGAAAACCGGAGCACCCGGCAAAAACCAATGTGGTCAGGGGGAGAACGTACAAACTCCATACAGACAGCACCCAAGATCGGGATCGAACCCATGTCTCTTACGCTGTAAGGCAGCAACTCTATCACTATGCCACTGTACCGCAGTG
Organism: Rhinoraja longicauda; assembly: GCF_053455715.1. NCBI lineage: Eukaryota > Metazoa > Chordata > Chondrichthyes > Rajiformes > Arhynchobatidae > Rhinoraja > Rhinoraja longicauda. The sequence continues at coordinate 28,437,643 of NC_135969.1, read as the reverse complement.
ATAGAGTTGTCTTTTGCGCCAGGTAAACCAGGCTACAAGAGTGCAAGCCAAAATCCATGGTGCAACATGGACATTACAAAGTCTTTAGTAGTTCAATGCTGAAGTAGGATTGGGGTTAGAGAGGTGTAGTATCATTTAAGAACCTTATGGTTGATGAGAAGAAACTTTTCTTGAACCTGCTGATAATAGTTTCCAGGATCCTACACCTTCCCAATGGTAGTGATGTGATGAAAGCATGGTCAGTGATATTGGTCTTTGATAATATTATCTGCCTTCTTGAGCCTGTGCCTGCAGATCCTTTCAATGATGGGGAGGTCAATACACATGATAGACCAGGAAATGCTCACCACAAGATAGACATGTGGATGCTGTCTCCACTGACTGGCTTGTTTGTAACTGGGGACTCAGTCTCAAAATGAAGGATCAGCCATTTGGAAATGAGGAGAGGAGATGTTTCTGAATCTAGAACGACCCGAGTCTTTGGAATTCTTTACTCAAGGGGGTTATGGAGACTTCTTCATTGAATGAAGATAGAGATGAATAAGCCATTTGGACTTTAAGGGAATGAAGGGATGTGGAGTTAGTGCAGGAAAATGGCATGAAGATAAAGGGTCAGCAAAGGTATTGGTGGAATAGTCATGAAGGGTCAAGTAGCCCAAATAGCCCAGTCATTGTCCCATATCTTCTGCTCTTACTGTCATGCCCAGCCAGCTATTTGAAGACACCAGGACTAGTTGAGGAGTTTCCTGTATTCAAATCAAGTCAAGTTGAGTTTATTGCACAAGAGCAGTGAGGTAGAGATACAATGAAAATCTTGCTTGCAGCAGCGACACAGGCATATTGACTCAGACAACACACAGGAATATAATTGTTGTATAAATCATACAGAAATCACCCACAAATTCTACAAGATAGTATAATGAAAAAAACACACCAGACATTAATACAAAAGCACAATCTCTATGTACTAAAACTCTCACTTGTTTGTTTATTTGTTCCTGAACTACAGCCAAAATGGTACACAATAGTGCAATAATTTTAGGCCCACCTTACTCACCGTCGTCCCTTTGGTGCTAATGGAAGAAGTTTCATTGAAATCTGTGTTATATTTTTAACGTTATTCACATTTTAAAGTTTAAATCTATTTCCTAGGGAGGGAGGTGGGAGGGATGGAGGGAGGGGGGGAGGGAGGGGGGAGGGAGGGGGAGGAGGGAGGATAAGGGGGGTTGAGGGGGATGATGGGGGAGGGGAAGGGGGGAGGGGAAAGGAGGAGGGGAGGGGTAGGGAAGGGGAGGGAGGGGTCAGCGAAGGGAGGGGAGGGGGGGAGGGGAGGGGGGAGGAGAGGGTGCCGCACCAATGCAGGAGAGGTTTGGGTCCACTTGGTCTAGTTAGAGATAAAAACTACTGCACAGAAGTGCACGGGGTGGTCCTTAATCTTGCATTGTCGATTGTAGGACCAGGGTTATGTGGGTCGATTCAAGAAGCTGATAGTTGTGGGAAAGTAATTGTCCCTGAACCTGGTGCTGTGCGATTTCAGGCCGCTGTACCTCCTGCCCAATGGTAGCAGTGGGAAGAGGAGTTCACCTGGATGGTGGGGCTACTTGATGATAAATGCCATCTTACTAAGGCAGCACCTCAAATAAATGCTTTTGATGGATGTGAGAGCTGTCCCTGTGATGTTTTACCCATGTTCACATGATTCAATAAAGGCAATCGTTCTAAAAGTTATTTGTGAGCTTCGTTTGGGGCAAATCCTGGGCAACAAAACCCAATGTAACATCCGTCCTAGGAGGATAGAAAAGAATAAATCATTTTGGTTGCTAATTGTAGGACATGGATTTAATGTAATTGGCAAATATTTCAGGAGGAAAATGTTTCACATAATGCAGAAAATTGTTACGATCTAAAACATACTGCCTGACAGCATGGTGAAGGGAGAATCAGGAGTAATATTCAAAAAAGAATTAGAGATATACTTGAAAAACAGCAAACAATGAAAGTTAGAAAGGCCCCAATCCAAAACGTCACCGATCCATTTTCTCCAGAGACGCCACCTGACCCTTTGAGTTACTCCAGCACTCGGGGTTAAAAATGAAAGGTAAAGGGTGGCACAGTGGTGCAACCGTAGAGTTGCTGCCTCAGCTCCAGAGACCTGGGTTCAACCCTGTCTAGGGGTGCTGTCTGTACGGAGTTTGTACTTTATCCCCGTGACTGCTTGGGTTTCTCTGGGTGCTCCAGTTTCCTCACAAACTCCAAAGACGTACAGGTTTGTAGGCTAATTGGCTTGGGTAAAAATTGTAAATTGTCCTTAGTATGTAGAATAGTGCTAGTGTGCGGGAATCACTGGTCGGCGTGGTCTCGGTGAACTGAAGGGCCTGTTCCCATACTGTACCTCTAAACTAAACTAAAATAGGAGTGGGAGTAATTAGGTACTAAATTCAAAGAGTTAGCACAGAGAGGAAGGGTGAAGTGACTCCTTCTGCACTGAAATTCCCTAAATCAAACCAAATTGAACTGGGTTTGCAGATGATCTGAGGACTGACTCCACGAGACATCGCGATCTTGAGATTTCATGCACTGAATGAATGAACATCCATGTGAATTTCCTATATCTGGTATTTCAATTGAGGAGTGAACTGTTTAAAATAAAGAGCTTTGCAATGAGTGACATTTGTGTCTTTGCAATGAGTGACATTTGAAGCAAATCTGCTACTAGCTGATCTGCCAGAATGGAACCTGCAATTTTAAGTGTTGTCACATGCCTCGAACTGAACTATGTGTTCCTTGTTCAGATGGAATTGATTTTATTGTCCTTTCCTTTCTGCAGGTCAAGCCATCATGTCAGGTACAATTTATAAGGAGATAATCTAGTCTATTTCACCCCGTCTCTTCCTTTCTATGTCTACCTTCCTCTATAATAAATTCCAGCCTGTAATCAGTTGGGTTGGAGATGGCTGCAGTTATAAATCTTCACAAGAGCTGTCACACATGAGTTGTAACAAGTTACAATTAGGAGGATGTCTGGTAACTGTTATCGATTGCAGATGGCATGGAAAAATTGCTGTTTGATTTTATGTCGCAAACAGCGTATAAATTTCACTTTTACAATTCTTTGCTCACAAATTAATTAATGAGTTTGAATGTTACAGTTGGAAAGCAGATTATTGTAATATTTTGGAGAATTATAGTAATTGCACGAATTAAAAACTCTGCTGTTTTTTTTGTCAGGAGCAGTGCCAAACATGGTGGGGATTTTTCACTTTTTACAATGTGATGTTCCTCATTCAGCTTGTCTAGCGGTACACACTGTGCTGGTGATGTTCTCACCAGACCCCACATATCCCATTTAGAGTTGGCTGATCTAATTGTTTCACCTCTGTTATGACCTTTACAACAAAGAAACATAAGGTATTATTCACAAAATGCTGGAGTAACTCAGCAGGTCAGGCAGCATCTCAGGAGAGAAGGAATGACCCGAAACATCGCCCATTCCTTCTCTCCTGAGATGCTGCTTGACCTGCTGAGTTACTCCAGCATTTTGTGAATAAATACCTTCGATTTGTACCAGCATCTGCAGTTATTTTCTTACACAACATAGAAACATAGATTGATTGTGGATGATCAGCCATGATCACAATGAATGGTGGTGCTGGATCAAAGGGCTAAATGGCCTCCTTCTGCACCTATTTTCTGTTTCTATAACTCTCACAACCTCCTCCTGTTCTTTCCAACCACCCTCCACATCCCCCTATCACCCATTTTCCTCCTCTCCCCCAACTATCCCATCTGCCCATCACCCACACACTCCTCCCACTGACCGCACTGTCCGCTCCTTCCACTGTTCCCACCTGCCCACCATCCCTCCTTTATTTAGTTCCACTTTCCCTTTCTTATAAGATCCCATTATCTGCAGCTCATTGTTGTCTCCGTTTGTACCCTCAAAGGCTCTATCGTTTGCTTGCTTTTGCTCCATCCCTTCCCTCCCCTCCCCTCACCACGTTACACTGGCTATCTCTCCTTTATTCTTTGAGTCCAGATAAAGGGTCTTGACCCATGCCGATTGTCCATATCCTTCCACAAAATCTGCCTGGCCCATTGAGTTCCTCCAGACGTTTGAAGGAACAAAGAACTGCAGATGCTGGTTTACAAAAAAAGGCCATAATGTGCTGGGGTAACTCAGTGGGTCAGGCAGCATCTTTGGAGAATGTGGATAGGTCACCTTTCAGGACGGGACCCTTCTTTAGACGCTACATCTGAAGAAGGGTCCCAACCGAATGTCATCTATCCGTGTTCCCCAGAGATGCCATCGGACCCGTTCAGTTACTCCAGCACTTTGTGTCTTTTTAATCGTCCAGCAGTTTGTTTTTTTGCTACCATTCAATTACAAGCAAAGAATGGATTTGTTGCCAAAACACTGTTACCAAGCGACACCTAAAATACCTGTCCACAATGCCCAGCTTGGTCTTCACCAAGAAGACGAGGCTCCAGATCTCAAATCATCCTTGATCCAAATGGGGAACAAAGAGCTAAATTCCAACGGTGAGGCGAGAATGACTTTTCATGCCTGAGGAAACCTCAGCAGTCACAGGGAGAACGTGTCGTCTTCACATATGTAGCGCCAAGGATGTGGTTGAGGGGGGCATCAGGATTGAACTGGGTCGCTGCGGATGTGAGACAGCTGCACTGCAAAAAGTTCAAGGTAATGAACTTCATGAAGAGTATGTCCAAGATGCTGTTGGGAACACTTTTTCATATTTATGTGTGGAAATGGTTGAGTGAAGCAAAAGCATATTAATTATGGATAAGGAAATCTTCTTAGACTATATAGCAGGTTTTTATTGCGCACCCATAAATTCACGAACAGAAATGCACATTTAGATCATCTTTTATGTTTAATTAAAAAATAAGCTGTTCTATAAAACTAGTGATGTATTTGTTTTGGGTAGTGCTAGTTCATTGCTGAAAATCTGTTGAATATAGATTCTGCCATTGCATCTGGGAACAGTATTCCTGCTCTATGTGGAGACTTGTTTGGAAGATTCTACATACATGATACTTAGCGCTTTGTGTGTGGTTTAGTTGCTCCATATAGTTACATGCACCTGTTGTTTGCCTCGTTCCTTTTCATGGTCAAACTCACTCCAGACATATTGCAAGAGAAATTAAGCTCAGGTGCAAGGCTCAAGCTCGGTCAATGGAGTGTAATTCAGAAAAGCATGAGGTGTTATGTTTCAGGATGACAAACCAGGGCAGGACCTTCACAATGAACGGTAGGGCCCTGGGGAGTGGTGGGTAGCAGAAGGGTTGAGAAGTAGAAAACACATAGTTCCCTGAAACTGGCATCGCATGTAGATATAGACAATAGACAATAGGTGCAGGAGGAGGCCATTTGGCCCTTTGAGCCAGCACCGCCATTCAATGTGATCATGGCTGATCATTCTCAATCAGTACCCCGTTCCTGCCTTCTCCCCATACCCCCTGACTCCGCTATCCTTCAGAGCTCTATCCAGCTCTCTCTTGAATGCATTCAGAGAATTGGCCTCCACCGCCTTCTGAGGCAGAGAATTCCACAGATTCACAACTCTGACTGAAAAAGGTTTTCCTCATCTCAGTTCTAAATGGCCTACCCCTTATTCTTAAACTGTGGCCCCTTGTCCTGGACTCCCCCAACATTCGGAACATGTTTCCTGCCTCTAACGTGTCTAACCCCTTAATAATCTTATACGTTTCGATAAGATCTCCTCTCATCCTTCTAAATTCCAGTGTATACGAGCCTAGTCGCTCCAGTCTTTCAACATATGATAGTCCCGCCATTCCGGGAATTAACCTAGTAAACCTACGCTGCACGCCCTCAATAGCACTTCCCACCCAGACCACCCCCTCCCCAGGTACCTTCCCCTCCAACCGCAGTAGATGCAACACCTGTCGCTATACCTCCTCCCTCGATTCTGTCCAGGAACCCTGACAATCCTTTCAGATTAGGCAGAAGTTCACTTGCACCTCCTCCTGGGATTATCTGTAAAGAAAAATTATTATTAAAAAAGAATATTAGTTCCAGTAACTGAGTCAGGATTTCCCGAACATCTGAGCAGTGAGATAAATAAAGAACACAAGATCACAAGGGAGTGGGAGCAGGAATGGGACACCTGCGCCCTAATGCTTGCCCTGCTATTCAATATGATTGTGGCTGATCTACAACAGGTCCTAACTCCATCCCTGTGCTACATTCCCAACACCCTCAATCCCTGCTCTGTTGAGAATCCACCGTCTTTCGCTTTAAATACTTCCGATGAGCTAGTCTACTTAGCTTTCTGAGGTAAAGGTAAAGGTCCATCAACCCAGCGCACAAGATAGACTATGTTTAAAAATGTGTGTACAGAATGGAGGTGTTGTTGCTAGGGCTAGCATTTATTACTGATCTATAATTGTCCTTGAGAAGGTGGTGGTGAATTGCTTTCTTGAACTGTTGCAGTCTTCCTGCTGACCACTAGGTCCAGGAGCAGCTATTTGCCTGCAACCATCAGGCTCTTGAATTGATCTGTTCACCCCCAATCCTCAAGGTTTCAAGGTCAGTTTTTGTCACAAGTACCAATTGAGGTACAGTGAAATTTGAGTTACCATAAGTGAAAAGCACCAAGACACACAACCACCAAAAATTTAACATAAACATCCATCACAGTGGATGCTACATTCCTCACTGTGATGGAAGGCAATAAAGTACTTCCTCTTTGTTCCCTCGCAGGGGTAGTCAAACCATCCAAAGCCCCCACAGCCGACGATCGAAGCCCCCGTCGGGGTGATCGAAATACCCGCCTCAAGGCGGTTGAACCTCTCTCCGCGGCATGGAGCTGCCGAGTTCAGCTTTCAATACCATAGTCCCCACCAGACTTGCTGAGAAGCTGCTGGAACTGGGGCTTAACACTCCTCTGTGTGCCTGGGTCCTGGAACTTCTCACCGCCAGGCCCCAAGTGGTCAGGATGGGGGAACACACATCTAGCCCCCTCACCCTGAACACAGGGTCCCCCCAGGGTTGCGTCCTTAGCCCCCTACTGTACTCCCTGTACACACATGACTGTGTGGCCAGGTTCAGGGAGGAGGTGGCTGATCTGGCACTCTGGTGTCAGGACAATAGCCTCCTCTTGAATGTCAAAAAAACGAAGGAGCTGATTGTGGACTTTAGAAGGGCTCAACATCCAAGGACGTACACGCCACTGGAAATAAATGGGTCTACTGTGGATAGAGTGAGCAGCTTTAAATACTTGGGAGTCCACATCAAAGAGGATCTGACATGGACAACACACATTGCCACACTGGTGGGTAAGGCAAGGCAGCGCCTTTACCACCTCAGACAGCTGAGGAAATTCAGAGTGTCTCTGAGGATCCTTCAATGCTTCTACTCTGGGGCTGTAGAGAGCATCCTGTCCGGCAACATCACAGTCTGGTTTGGGAACAGCTCTGCCCAGGACAGGAAGGCCCTGCAGAGAGTAGTGCGTTCGGCAGAACACACCATGGGAACTACACTCATCCCCCTGCAGGACCTATACATCAGGAGGTGCAGATCCAGAGCAAGCAAGATTATGAGGGACCCCTGCCACCCCAGCAACGGACTGTTCCAGCTGCTACGGTCAGGCAAACGCCTCCGCTGTCATGCTGTGAAAACGGAGAGGATGAGGCGGAGTTTCTTCCCACAGGCCATCAGTACAGTTAACTATTATAACTCCAGGGACTAAATTTTCTTTTCTGTATTAATTTTAATTTTTATGCAGTAATTGTACTTTTTTTTGCACAATCCGCAAACATTGCCACTTTCATTTCACTGCACATCGTGTATGTGTATGTGACAAATAAACCTGACTTGAGTTGGCCTCTTCTTACCAGAGACCGCGGGTTTCATGATGTTAAAGTCCACAGGCCTCACGGTTGGAACTTCAGTCCTTGGCAAAGGGATCGCAAGCTCCACGATGTTAAAGTTAGCAAATTTGCCGATGATACAAAGCTAGGTGGCAGTGTGAACTGTGAGGAAGATGCTATGAGGTTGCAGGGTGACTTGGAAAGGTTGTGTGAGTGGGCGGATGCATGGCAGATGCAGTTTAATGTGGATAAGTGTGAGGTTATCCACTTTGGTGGTAAGAATAGGAAGGCAGATTATTATTTGAATGGTGTCAAGTTAGGAAACGGGGACGTACAACGTGATCTGGGTGTCTTAGTGCATCAGTCACTGAAAGGAAGCATGCAGGTACAGCAGGCAGTGAAGAAAACCAATGCAATGTTGGCATTCATAACAAGAGGAGTTGAGTATAGGAGCAAAGAGGTCCTTCTGCAGCTGTACAGGGCCCTAGTGAGACCGCACCTGGAGTACTGTGTGCAGTTTTGGTCTCCAAATTTGAGGAAGGATATTCTTGCTATTGAGGGCGTGCAGCGTAGGTTTACTAGGTTAATTCCCGGAATGGCGGGACTGTCCTATGTTCAAAGACTGGAGCGACTAGGTTTGTATACACTGGAATTTAGAAGGATGAGAGGGGATCTTATCGAAACGTATAAGATTATTAAGGGGTTGGACATGTTAGAGGCAGGAAACATGTTCCCAATGTTGGGGGAGTCCAGAACCAGGGGCCACAGTTTAAGAATAAGGGGTAGGCCATTTAAACAGAGATGAGGAAAAACTTTTTTAGTCAGAGAGTTGTGAATCTGTGGAATTCTCTGCCTCAGAGGGCAGTGGAGGCCAATTCTCTGAATACATTCAAGAGAGAGCTAGATAGAGCTCATAAGGATAGCGGAGTCAGGGGGTATGGGGAGAAAGCAGGAACGGGGTACTGATTGAGAATGATCAGCCATGATCACATTGAATGGCGGTGCTGGCTCGAAGGGCCGAATGGCCTACTCCTGCACCTATTGTCTATTGTCTATTGTCCCGCAGACCCCTGTGGCTTGGAGCGCCCATCGGTCTCCAGGAAAGGCCACCAACTCCATGATGTTAGGCCGCAGTGGGGACGGAGATACGATACGGAAAACAAAATCGCACTTCCGTCGAGGTAAGAGATTGAAAAAAAGTTTCCCCCATCTCCCCCCCCACCCCCCACATAAAACAAACCAAGGAACACTAAAACATACTTTTTAGCGCCTACCTCAGCAATGGAACACTACTGACACCTCTTGCACTGCTGTGGACTCGTTTATTTTTCTAATTGTGTATCTCTGCACATCATTTTTTTGCACTCTTGTTTTTCACTCTTGTAGAATTCATGTGTAATTTATGTATAATTGATGTTTGTCGTGTGCTGTCTGACTTTATGTGAATACGATGTTGCTGCAAAGCACCATTTTCATTGTGCCTGTAGCTCTCTGTGCATATGTCAATAAACTTGATTTGAATTGATTTGAAGGAACTCCAATCATGCCGCTGTGAAGGAACTTCCAGGATTGCGACACTGCAATCGCAAAGACATTTTGTATGATCATCCTTGACTATCTTGATCATCCTGAGCATCCTGAGCAGTAAAACCATTCGATCAACGGCTCTCTGCTTCTCCACTGCCGAGTATGCCTGCGCAGTATGGGAGCGCTCAGCTCATGCAAGGAAGATTGATCCTGTGCTAAACACAAGCTGTGCACTGCACCAGTGGATGCATGAAACCTACCAAGACTGACAACACCTACCTACTCTCTGGCATTGCACCTCCTGGAATCAGAAGAGCTGTAGCCAGTCAAAAAAAACGCCTCAGACAATCAGAGGATGAAAGACACCCCCTACATGACCACCCTTCCTCAGCGTTTGAAATCACGCAGAAGTTTCCTCTCTTCTGTCCATCCCCTGGACTGCAGTGCATCGTCCAGAAGGCTCAAACTCTGGGAAGAGAGAATAGAGAAATCTCCAGAAGACACTCACATGGCAATCGATCCCTCTGAGAAACTCCCGCCAGGTTCCGACCAACCGTGGATAACCTGATGTAGTCTCAACAGACTGCGGACAGACGTGGGGAGGAGCAAATCGAACTTGCTGAAGTGGGGATGTACTGAAGATGCAGGAGACTGCGAGTGCGGACGGGGCCTCCAGACTATGGAACATCTCCTGAGCTGTGACATGCTGCATGACACATGCACTGTAAAGGATCTTGCAGAGGCCAACGACATGGCACTAACATTTGCTCACTATTGGCAAACCGTTGTGTGACGACACAAATAAAATCCTGAGCAGAACCATGCAACCAGGAATAGACTCCCCTGAATGATCACCAGAGTGCGTTGTGTTCAGAATCAGCTATAGTTAGGTTTAGAGATACAGCGCGGAAACAGGCTCATCGAGTCTATGCTAACCAGCCATCCTACTATAGGTATGCTATCCTAGGTATGGTATCCTACTATCGTTCTCACTAGGAACAATTCACTTTTTTTTTTAAACTGAAGCTAATTAACCTTCAAACCTGTACGTCGATGGAATGTGGGAGGAAACTGGAGCACCTGGGGGAAATCCAGGCAGTCACGGGGAGAACGTACAAACTCCGTACAGATAGCACCCATAGTCAGGATCGAACCCAAGTCTCTGACTGTGTAAGGCAGCAGCTTTACTGTGCCGCCCTTTGATATAGGATCACATGAGAGTGCATCTCAAGGCAATAGTGAATGAAAGGGATGGTATTTCCAAAGCTTATTTTATAGGATTTACTTTGCACTTTGTAGTATTTTTTCCTGCCATTCCTTGGCATTTACCTTGTATATGGATTATGTATGTAACGTCGATTTATTCACAAAATGCTGGAGTAACTCAGCAGGTCAGGCAGCATCTCGGGAGAGAAGGAATGGGTGACGTTTCGGGTTGAGACCCTTCTTCAGACTGAAGAAGGGTCTCGACCCGAAACGTCACCCATTCCTTCTCTCCCGAGGTGCTGCCTGACCTGCTGAGTTACTCCAGCATTTTGTGAATAAATCGATTTGTACCAGCATCTGCAGTTATTTTCTTATACTACATGTATGTAACGTCAGCAGTTCTTGCCGGGTAGTCCTTGCTCTGCAGTGTTTACATCGTCGTTTTAAACACAATATATTGTTAAAAGAAAATTGAGTTGCACTGCTCTGTGAGCCTTAACCATTCCTACCTGGACAGGTTCAGGTTGACCTCACAAGCACGGGGATAAAGGCTGTTACGAGAGCACCCTAACCACACCATCTCTGATATATAAACATTGGACACATTTTACGTAAAATTAACTCCTTTAAAATGTGAAGCTATTAGTGTAGCAGCTCAGCAGGAACGACTTCCTATGTCTGGAGGGGAATATAAATTGGTTGAGATGTAACAAAAAGGCAACTGCTCACTTGCACCACTTCCTCCACTCATTGATTCAGGATCTGCACCAACATCTCTATTATTTTAAGCCGATGCTCAACTAAATTTGCTGATTCATTTTCTACCTCATTCATCTTAGAATATAAATGATTACGATATGTTTTCAACACATATCATTATGATCAATATATTTAAAACCAGCACATTTTGTTGTCTCTCTGGACAGCACCTCTTTAGATATTCTAAATAGTTTTATCCTTTTGTTTGCAATCTGATTTTTTTCCTCCCCATTGCAACAACAGCCTATGATAATCATTCATTCTTAAAAATGTATGAAGAAACTGCTTTTGCTGTTTTATTGAAAACAATAGAAATTCCACATTAGGTTTCTCATTAACTGCGTTGCCACCACTGCAGATATTCATTTAATTTTCCACAGGAGCACTTTCAACCCAATCTCAAAGGATGCACAGGCAATTTGTGGAGCAAATCTATTTCCACATTATCCATGTTTTGTAACGTCTGATCTATCTTAGGGAATATACCTCCAAGTGGTTCTGTTCCCATTCCAGTGATCAGGATGATCCTGCTAAAATTCTTTTAAAGCCATATTAATGCATATTTTAATGTATTAATTTAAACCTTCATTGAAGAGAGAAATTGAGTTCAAGTGCAGGATTTTTTTTTGCAAGAACAATTTTATCAGATTCAATTTAAATTATTTGTAGGGATCCTTCATTGTGATTGAAACATAAAAGGTCAAGTCCAATGTAGGTCATTTTGGCTCACACTTCATTCAATAGGTTTTCCTTTCCAACTTATCCAGTGAGTCATTGGTTGCTTATATTCCAATTGCTGTAAATTGTCCCTAGTGTGTGTAGGAGAGAATTAGTGCACTGGTGATTGTTGGTCAGTGCAGACTTGGTGGACCAAAGGGCCTGTTTCCATGCTGTAACTCTAAACTAACCTTGAGATAGCAACTCCACTAGCTCTTCCCATTAGATCTGTTAACCAAGACATCTCAAAATATATCTCCTGATTCTGCCCTACCACTTCAAACAACATTACACTCTGTGAATGTGATACATTTCTACCACTGGCTGGTGAAACAGTAATAAGCAGATAGGGTAGGAAGGAACTGCAGATGCTGATTTAAACCGAAGATAGACACAAAATGCTGGAGTAACTCAGCAGGGCAGGCAGCATCTCTGGAGAGAAGGAATGGGTGACGTTTTGGGTCCAGCCCCTCCTTCAGACAGTCTGAAAAAGGGTCTCGACCCGAAACGTCGCCAATTCCTTCTCTCCAGAGATGGTGCCTGTCCCGCTGAGTTACTCCAGCATTTTGTGTCTTTCTAAGGAGATGGGGTTTTGACCCAGAATTAAAGGAACAATTTGGAAAATATTCTTTCCACTGCAGATGATTAAAATGTAGAAGTCTCTTGCAGACTATCATTGAAACAGCAGCCAGACATCTCAGTTAAATAGGAATTAACTTTAAAGATAGAAATACTAAAGGACAAAAGGTGCAAACTGGAACTGTGGAGATAAACACTAGAGCAGACTTGATGAATGGAATGCTCTGATTCTGTATTTTAGCACCCTATAGTTCAAAGGAAAGGTAGTGCAACTGTCAGACAAAATTGTTTCTATTTAAAACCTTGTGAAATTTTACTGTGGGAAACTATGAAATCCTTGTGATTTTTGGCTGCAATAATTCTCCTGTCGTATCGAAAAAAATGCATTGTAGTTGAAATGAGATGTCAAAACAAATGTCAGACATCTCAGCCTAGAAACTGCATTGCAGAGCACCCATTTTACACGTCCTGATCACACACAAATCTACTTAACCTGGAGCAGATTGTGCTAGTGAATATTTACAGATGCCTGCTGGAGATCTAGATAGGACACTTCTGAGTCCTCTTTATAATAATAATAATAATAATAATAATATTCATTTATTGTCATTGCAACGAGTACAACGAAATTAAAAAATAGCCAATCCTGACGGTGCGTACAAACATATATGCAATAAATGCAAAAACAAATAAATACATAAATACAATTAAATACAATTATATTAAGTACAAGATTTTTTAACGGTGTTGCCTAGTGCAAAGGTAGTGTTCAGTTCTCGTATGGCCCTGGGGTAAAAACTGTTCTTAAGTCTGTTTGTTCGGGATTTGATCGACCTGAAACGTCGACCAGAGGGCAGATGAACAAACAGACGGTGGCCGGGGTGGGATGGATCTTTTATTATTTTGCCTGCTCTACTGAGGCAGCGTAGTCTGAACAGGTGCTCCAGGGAGGGCAGTGAGCAGCCGATGATCTTCTGGGCCGTCGTGATGACCCTCTGAAGGGCCTTCCTGTCCTTTTCTGAGCAGCTGGCATACCATGTGGTTATACAGTATGCCAGCACACTCTCGATGGAGCAGCGATAGAAGGACAACATGAGCTTCTCCTGCAGGTTGGTTTTCCTGAGGATCCTCAGGAAGTGGAGTCTCTGCTGTGCCTTCTTTACTGTGGTGATGGTGTTGGTAGACCAGGTAAGATCCTCTGCGATGTGCGTACCCAGGAACCTGAAAGCTGGTACCCTTTCCACACAGACCCCATTGATGTAGAGTGGGTCGTAATCTCCACTGGTTTTTCTAAAGTCAATTATAAGTTCCTTTGTTTTGGAGGAGTTCAGGACCAGATTGTTCACTGAACACCATGCTGCCAGCCTTTGGATTTCATCCCTATAGGCTGTCTCATCTCCTTCTGAGATGAGTCCAACCACAGTCGTGTCATCCGCGAACTTGATGATGGTGTTGGTGGGATGGGTGGGGGCGCAGTCGTGAGTGTAGAGGGAGTAAAGGATGGGGCTCAACACACAGCCCTGTGGTGAGCCGGTGCTCAGTGTAATGGTGGAGGAGAGGTGAGGGCCTATTTTGACGGTCTGGGGGCGGTTGGTCAGGAAGTCCTTGATCCATTGGCAGATGGTTTGGGAAAATCCAAGGTCGGAAAGTTTGGTGACCAGTCTGCTCGGGATGACCGTGTTAAAGGCAGAGCTGAAGTCGAGGAAGAGCATCCTCACATAGCTCCCCTGGTGTTCAAGGTGGGTCAGTGCAGTGTGAAGAGCAGTGTCGATGGCATCCCCTGTAGACCTATTTGCTCTGTAGGCAAACTGGTGTGGGTCGAAGGTGGGTGGGAGGCTGGCTTTGATGTGCTGCAGGACCAGTCTCTCGAAGCACTTTGTGATGACCGGTGTGAGTGCTACCGGACGGTAGTCGTTAAGACCGCTGATGACAGACTTTTTCGGCAGTGGGATGATTGTGGCGGACTTCAGGCAGGGAGGGATGGTGGATTTTAAAAGGGACAGGTTGAAGATTTTTGTGAAGACCTCAGATAATTGGTCTGCACATTCCCTCAGCACTCTGCCCGTCACACCATCGGGGCCTGCAGCTTTCCTGGGATTCACTGCTCTGAGCACGCGCTTAACATCATACTCCTGCACAGTGAAGGTGTTGCTGTCAGGTGCTGGAGAGGGTGTTATGTCTGCCACTGTAGCTTTCACCTCGAAACGAGCAAAGAAACAGTTAAGTTCCTCTGCCAGCGAGGTGTCGCCGTCGGCAGTCGTGCGGTTGCTGGTCTTGTAGTTGGTGATGTGCTGGATGCCTTGCCATACCCGCCGTGGGTCATTGTTGGAAAAGTGGTCCTCAATCTTCCTCTTGTAGGACGCTTTGGCATCCTTGATGCCTCTCTTCAGGTTGGTTCTAACAGCACTGTATAGAGCTCTATCACTAGACCTGAAGGCGGTGTTACGGTCCTTGAGGAGAGACCTGACATCCTTTGTCATCCAGGGTTTTTGATTGGGATACAACCGGATGCGTTTGTCGACGGTGACATTGTCAACACAGTTTTTGATGTAGCAAAGTACAGTTGATGTGTACTCCTCCAAGTCATGATCCTCAAAAATATCCCAGTTGGTCCTTTCGAAGCAATCCTGCAGCTGCGAGGAAGCTCCTTCAGGCCATGTCTTAACAGTCTTTATGGTGACTGGAGCTTTCCTCCTGAGTGGGGTGTATGCTGGAGTTAGGAATATGGACAGGTGATCTGACTGCCCCAGGTGTGGTAGTGGTGCTGACCTGAAACCCTTCTTAATATTTGAGTAAACCTTGTCTAGTGTGTTTTTCCCCCTGGTAGCACATCTTATGTGTTGTTCAAGTTTCGGGAGAACTGACTTTAGGTCTGCATGGTTGAAGTCCCCGGCTATGATGTGGGCTGCTTCTGGATATGTGCTCTGTTGTGAGTTTATTGCACCGAGCAGGTAGCCTAAAGCTGTGCTAGCGTTAGCATTCGGTGGGATGTAGACTGCTGTTACTATAACCCCTGTAAATTCGCGAGGAAGGTAAAAAGGCCTGCATTTAACTGTTAGGGACTCCAGATCAGGAGAACAGTGGCTATCTATGATTTGGATGTTAGTGCACCAGCTGTTGTGCACGTAAATGCATAACCCCCCCCCCTTGCTCTTACCGGAGTCGATGTTTCTGTCCCAACGAAACGCTGTACGCCCGGCTAGCTCAATGGCTCCGTCTGGGATAAGTGGATGAAGCCATGTCTCTGTTACTAAGAGAATGCAACAGTCCTCCACGAGTTTGTTTGCTGATATCTGTAGTTTTAGTTCGTCCATTTTGTTGATGATGGATCTGGCGTTGGTGAGAAACATGCTGGGTAGCGGTGGTTTGTGTGGCTGTCTCTTTAGCTTGGCAAGTATACCGGACCGGCATCCTCTCTTTTGCTTCCTGTTTCTCCTCCGCCTGCGACGCCTGTTCGTGCCGACAACTATCCACGGAGCGCCCGGTGTCCTGGCTATCTCTTCCGGTATATTTCGCGGGTGTGGAAATTCGCGCACAAGGTCCCGATTGCACTGGAATCCTATGAACAGAAGATCCTTTCGGTTGTAGGTAGGATTTGCCTGATTTTCCTGATTTTCCTGACTAAATTTGACTAACAGACATAACACAGATAACACACATAAAATGCACCGAAAGGGAGAGCTGTGAGCCGCTGCGTCCGTGCGCGCCGCCATCTTATCATATCATATCATATCATATATATACAGCCGGAAACAGGCCTTTTCGGCCCACCAAGTCCGTGCCGCCCAGCGATCCCCGCACATTAACACTATCCTACACCCACTAGGGACAATTTTTTACATTTACCCAGCCAATTAACCTACATACATGTTCCGATGTTTTCCCAGCTTCAGATATGATCCTAATGATATCGCTATTTGTACGACATACACTTTCCATCATATTGGCTTAAATTGGCGTTTTATGGAGCGAGACAGTCTCAGAACTGTGGCACATTGTGTTCTTCTGCGCTTCTCTTGTTATTTAAGCAACCCTCTGTCTAGGCTGTCCCAGATATAAAAGCAGGCATTTCACACACACATCAGAGTCTGGAGAGTGGACCTCACCCACTTGAAATTGTTTTCTCCAACGCTTGCTGTGATGTATCAGGAGTCTCTGTGAAGATTTTCTGGAGACACTTTAGTTTAGTTCAGTTCATTGTACCTCAGTACACATGTCAATTATCAACGAAACTTAACTTATTATTCTTGGGCAGATTACAACCCAATGGTATGAACGTTAGTTTCTCTAATTTCTAATAACCCCTCCATTCCTTTTCTTCCCCCCATCCCTCCCTTTCTCACCCTAGTCATCCTTCTAGTTCCATCCTTGTTATCACCTCTTCCCCAGCCAACAAAGGGCCATGTGCGTAGGAAGGAACTGCAGATGCTGGTTTACACTGAGGATAGACACAAAATGCTGGAGTAACTCAGCGGGTCAGGCAGCATCTCTGGAGAAAAGGAATAGGTGACAACCTGAAACATCACCTATTTCTTTTCTCCAGTGATGCTGTCTGACCCGTTGAGTTACTCCAGCATTTTGGGTGTATTAACATTGGGCCATTATGGGCCCCACCCTGTCTTGGTCATCTGTTGCTGGCCCTGCTATGTTCTGGCCATTTCTTACCTCCAGTTCCCTCCTCTCTAATTTCAGTCTGAAGAAGGGACCCGACCTCGAAACATCACACATCCTTTTTCTCCAGAGATGCTGCCTGACCTGCTGAGTTACTCCAGCACTTTGTATCTATCTTCGGTATAAACCAGCATCTGCAGTTCCTTTCTACACTTAGCTTATTATTCGACCCATAATGATTGTCATGGCTGGCTACATAGGATGGGTAGTGAACTGCTCGGCAAGAGGCAAACATATATCCATCAGTGAAGAATCAAACCCAGAACATCTTAGTTTAGTTACACAGCGCGCACGGAAACAGACCCTTTCCACCCATCAGGTCCACGCCGACCAGCGATCCCCACATATTAACACTATCCTATACCCACCAGGGACAATGTTTACATTTATCAAGCCAATTAACCTACAAACCTGTACGTCATTGGAGTGTGAGAGGAAACCGAAGATCTCGGAGAAAACCCACGCAGGTCATGGGGAGAACGTACAAACTCCGTACGGACAGCACCTGTAGTCGGGATCGAACCCAGGTCTCCGGCGCCACACTATCTGTAAGGCAGCAACTCTACCGCTGTGCCACCATGCTGCCCCCTATCTTCAGAGACATCCCTCCCGAACCAAACCAAATCCTCTCTGATGAATAATACGCTTGTACGTTTCGGTTTTGCAAGGCTGTCTTTATTGACATATGTTGCAGGCTGCAGGAGAACCTGAGGACATTATTTCAATTCTGCGCTGCTCTCTCTGCCAGTATCAAGGTCATATTGACTCTCAACCTTCTGGCCAGAAGGACTTTTCAAGTAATTACATCAGATCTCCTTATTAATGGAGATGTACTGGGCAAATTTGTAAACAGAGGGTGGCTGGAATGTGTTACTGGGGCGGTGGTGGAGGCAGATATAGCAGTGGCATCTAAGAGAATTTTAGATAATGTTAAGTTTAAGGAAGAGGCTTATCAAGTTTAGAGGTAGAACTAGCATAAGGATTGTGATCTGTTTCGAATTCAGCAAATGTGAAACGAGGTGTAATAACACTTTGGGTCGGAGAAATTGGGTAACAGGCCAGAGCCAGAAGATTCAAAATCTCAAATTGTTCATATTCATAAAACAAGGCAAGAGACATAAAAGCCATCTGAAAATAGCTGCATGTATCAAGTTGGAGGATTCATAACAGGGATTAAAGATGGCAGAGAAATTAATCAAGTACTTTGAATTTGTCTTTAGGGACAAATTTACTCCAGCATTTTGTGTCTATCTGCAGTGTAAACCAGTATCCTCAGTTCCTTCTTACACAATAGTAAAGATGTTTGATTGCAATTATATAGGGCCTTGGTGAGATTGCACCTGAGGATTTTTTACTATTTAGTTCTCCTAAACAATAGAAGGATATACTTGTCAAAAGGGGAGTGAAACCAAAAATCTACCAGTCTAGTACTGCTATGGAAGATTTAGCAGATGACGAGGGACTAAGTCGATTAGGCCTGTATTCTCTAGAGTTTAGAGCAGTGAGTGGTAATCTCATTGAGATTTATCACATGAGAAGGTGCACCTGGCTGTGGTTTCCAGAATCAGGGGTCACTGACACAGAATGAAGGGTGGACACAAGGTGCTGGAGTAACTCAGTGGGTCAGACAGCATCTCTGGAGAAAAAGGAGAATCTGCCTGACCCGCTGAGTTACTCCAGCACCTTGTGTCGATCTTCGGTATAAACCAACATTGCAGTCCCTTCCTACTCAGAATCCATTTACGACTGAAATGAGGAGAAATTCCTTCACTGAAAGGGTGGCAAACCCTTGGAATTATCTGCCTTAAAGGGTTGTGGGTGCTCATTCACTGTGTTAATTCATAGAAGTTAGAACATAGAAAGGTATAGCACAGGAACTGCCCCATTGATCCACTATGTCTGTGCCAAACATGATGCCAAGATAAACTGATCTCATCTGTCTGCATATGATCCAGGTCCCTCCATTCCCCGAGTATCTTTGTGCCTATCTAAAAGCCTCTTAAACACCACTACTGTATCTGCCTCCACCACCACCCTTGGCAATGCATTCCGTCACGAACCTCCGGGTGGGGTGGGAGCTGCTTTACGTCCTCGTTGTCCACCCTGGGTAGTTCTACAACACTGGCAAAATTTGCAGCAAAGCGTCAACTACGGTACTCTGAAGCACCAATTGCCACTTTTGATTGTTGTAGTTGATATACGAAAGAAGAAGACCAACCTTCGGGTGAGTAAAGAAAGATATAAGAAAATAACTGCAGATGCTGGTACAAATCGATTTATTCACAAAATGCTGGAGTAACTCAGCAGGTCAGGCAGCATCTCGGGAGAGAAGGAATTGGGTGACGTTTCGGGTCGAGGGTCTCGACCAGAAACGTCACCCAATTCCTTCTCTCCCGAGATGCTGCCTGACCAGCTGAGTTACTCCAGCATTTTGTGAATAAATCTTCGGGTGTGTAAAATACTTGCCCCACACCTCTCCTATCAATTTACCCTTGTGCCTTAGTCTTTGATAGTTCTACCCTGGGAAAAAAAAGATTCTGACTGTCTAATTTAGCTATTCCTTTCATAATCTCATATACATCAACCAGGTCTCCCCTCAACTGCGAGAGAAAACAATCCAAGTTTGTCTAATCCCTCCTTGCAGCAAAATTCAAAACAGAGTTCATAAGTTCATAAGGAATAGGAGTAGAATTAGGCCATTTGGCCCATCAAGTCTACTCTGCCATTCAATCAGGGGTGATCTATCTCCCTCCTAACCCCAGTCTCCTACCTTCTCCCCATAACCTCTGACATGGGTTTCTGTAAATTAGGGGATTTTGGGAAAAGATCAGCCATGATCTTGATGAATAAATAAGGGAGCCAATGTATAAGTTGACTTTAGATTTTCCGAGAACTCTTGACAAATTCAAGGTACTGCTTGGCCTATTACTGCCCTCATTTTGTACATTGTTATGTCATTTTCTCGGCATAACCAAACTCTTCTCAAAGACTGCTTTTGAAAAGAAAGCTTAGAGCAAGATGTGAGGATAGAATTTTGTGGACTGCATGAATTGCTTCATTTTACTTTGTTCTTCTCAATTTTTACATTGTTATACAGTACAACAGAATTCCAGCCCTTTCTATTTCTTCCAATTCCAAAAGGCTTCCGAAAAGCCTGAGTAGTGATCTGATATAAATGGATATGTGTTGCTCCATTTTCTTTCATGAACACTTCAATATATTAACAAATCTTTCAGCAGTGAGACTAGTGTGGCAGCAATGTCTTGAGGCAGTGCCTGTCCACACACTTAATTCCTATAATTATGGTTGAGTAACTCACATGTGTAAGAAATGCCCTTGAAAAGACCAGGGTCAATGATTTTGAATTGACATTTTAAAAACATCAATTTGTAATACTGGTACTTTGGGAAATGGTGGAAGGAAGGAGAGAGTGCTTCAGATTCTGATTAAAGATGAAACACCTTAGAATCAAATGATTTCTTACTAATCTGAGACTATTGCAATGGGCATAGGCATTATACATTATTCAGGATCTGAGCATCACTGGAAAGGCCACCGTTTATGGCCCAATCCTAATTGCCCTTGAGATGGTGCTGGTGAGATACCTTCTTGAACTGCTGCAGTTCTTCTGGTGAAAATACACCTGCAGTGCTGTTAACATGGGACCTGCAGCATTGTAGACCCAGTGACCTTCACAACTAACCAATAACTTTCTTTCTGCCTTACCTCTAGAACCCTAATAGCCACACCTGATAAGAATGGGTCAATCTCAATTTGCAATTGACCTCTGTCCTCAATTAGATTTTTGGAAGAGCTTCCGTAGTCGGGATTGAACCCGGGTCTCCGGCGCTGCAAGTGTTGTAAGGCAGCAACTCTACCGCTGTGCCACTGTGCTGCCCAATGAGGTGTAGCTATGATCAAATGAACAGAAAATCTTGACGTTATATTTCCACATGTTGAAGCTCAATATTCCAGCACAGATTCTTGTGGACCAAACCCATCATTTGCCATCACAAACTATTTACTTTTAATTATTTTCTCAGTTTTCTCTTCTTTTAAGTCGCTTGGAATACACTCACCTATCTGCATCCATGTGGTCCCATCAAAAGCAAAATCCACTTTTGAGGCAAAATCCTTGCCCTCAATGGCCCCATTTCAACAAACAAATACATTTATATAACTAATGATGGGCTTTTCGAAAATACAAATACGTCTGCAACAGCAATCTGTGCCGCCCTTTCAATGTATTGGAAAGAACTGCAGATGCTGGTTTAAACAGAAGGTAGACCAAAATGCTGGAGTAACTCAGCGGAGACAGGTGGCATCTCTGGAGAGAAGGAATGGGTGATGTTTAGGGTCACTTCTCAAGAAGGGTCTCGACCCGAAACGTCACCCATTCCTTCTCTCCACAGATGCTGCCTGTCCAGCTGAGTCACTCCAGCATTTAGAGTCTATCTTCTGCCCATTCAATGGTTCAATGGTTCTTTATTATCACACGTACTGAGGTACAGTGAAATTCATTTTGTGCATACAGTTCACTAAATTATTACTATACACAAACACAATTCCAGATTAAGTACAAATTGTATAGAAATAGCTCACTGAGGCCATGTACAAGAGTCACTTGGTTTGGTGCCATTTTCAAAGTCCAATGGTTCAATGGTACTTTATTGCCACATGTACCAAAGTACAGTGAAATTCCTTTTTTTGCATGCACTTTGGAATTACTATACATTAACACAATCTCTGTTAAGTACAAGTGTATAGGGATTATACATTGAGATAGTATACAAGAGTCCAAGCTTCAACTGGTCATAAAGGCCTCCAATCAGCGAACCATCATCCCTTTCCTCGTCCGGCCACCATCCAGCCTTAGTACCATGAGGCCGCCTCTTGCAGACGACCTTGAGGACATGCAAGGTAAGACCCTGGTTCCTCTTACTGACCCTTTGGTTTTACATCCTCCGTTGCTGACTCTCGGTTCTATGGTTCTCTAGGGTGTGCAGGGGCCCAGCTCAGTGGCTTCCCTCTTCAGGTGGGTTTACTGGTTCCACTGCGGGTGAGCCAGTACCTTGTACCACTCGTCCCACAGTCCATTCATTAATATACTTTCATTTTTTAGCAGCTCCCTACGATGCCATTTTAAAGGATTCCATAATTGCATTAAGCTAACTGTACCCAGAAATTGGCAGATTGCAGACTCAGAATTATACCCTGGGAATGGGGTCAGGAGCAGGTATAAGGATGCCAGAAAGAATAGATGCTGGCGAGGGAGGGATTTATTTGATTTTGTCCCCTTTTTTGGGTACAGCGGTAGAGTTGCTGGCTTACAGCATCAGACACCAAGGTTCGGTTCCTACTATGAGTGCCGTCTGAATGGCATTTGTACGTTCTCCCTGTGACCGCGTGGGTTTTTTTCTGGGTGCTCAACTTTCCTCCCACACTCCAAAGATGTAGAGATTTTGTAGCTTAATTATCTTCGGTAAACTGTCCCCAGTGTGTAGAACAGGGCAAGTGTACGGTGTAATTGTCGGTCAGCACAAACTCAGTGAGCTGAATGGCCTGTTTTTGCACTGTATTTCCAAAGTATAAAGTCTAAAGTGCAGCATAGTTCTCAGCCCTTTCTGGGTTTTTTTTAATCAGTGTTACAATGAGAGTCTCTGATCTTCTCAGATCTTTGAGAAATATTTCCACCGTGACATAAACAGAAAAGATGAGCCATGTTTACAATTGAGTCAGGACAGCAAATGTGGGCAGTTATGTAGGTAATGCTGTGCATAAGAAAATCCAGCCATATTTTTGCAAACAATCCCATTACTTGATGTCTCATTTCATTTCCGGCACTAGGCAATAACTCTTGGTATAAATACAGGGAATATAGTTGTTCTGGGTTTGCATCAGAGAGCACCTTTCAGGAAATTTATATTGATTGGTGAGTACTTAGTGTAGCAATTTGAAGCAAGGGGCAGAAAACAAGGGTAGGAATTCTCTATAGGTCTTCAAACATTAATCAAAAAATTCAGGTCTGTATAACATGGGTATCACAAGAATCAACAAACAGACTGGGTAAATCAAATCAGAAATGTTAGGATGGATGATGCATTTATGGAGTGGTGCATTTAGGAATTGGTTTTCAAGACTGGTATGTTGTAAGGAACAAACTATTATAGGTCTAGTTCTGTGTAATGAGAAAAGGTTTATTGCAGAAATGGTAGTTAAGGGATCTTGAGGGAACAATTATCATAATATAATATAATTCCATTTGAAGATTGAGAATGATTTAGTTCAATCTAGAACCAATGCCTTAAATCTGAATGGACCAAACTACAAACACACGAGATGTGAATTGGCTATGGAGGGTTGGGAAATGACATTAAGAGATGAGAACTATGTGCAGAGCAACTTTAAAATGACTGTGCAAAGACATGCTAGGTGGAAAATGTGAGGTCATGTACTTTGATGGAAAAAAATAGCACAGACCATAGAGGATAAAACATAGAACATAGAACATAAAACATATAACATAAAACAGAACAGTACGGCACAGAATCAGGCCCATCGACAACTTAGGATATATTTTAAAATAATGTGCGCTTGAGGTCCATTGATATTCAATAGGATCTGGCTGTGCTTTCACACATAGTACTTAAAATTAATTCAAAGGATATTAAAGGCATTAAGGCAGATGGGGTTAGTGCAGGAAAACAGGGCTGAGATATTCAGCCTGTTTATCTCAGATCTGATCTACTGAGAGTTGCAAGGTCGACTCCTATTTCTATCTCTTACATTCTTAATCACAGATAGGGCAGATATCCTAATATGTTTTAATAATAATAATAATAATATATTCCTTTATTCATCACACACCGGGGAAATTTACAGTGTTATAGCAGCAAAGTGGATAGCAAGAGAGCAAGAGATCATTCATTATTAATAAAAGATATATAAATTGTCATCAGTTTTCTGTGTGTTCTTAGCTGTTATTGTTGACTCGGCTGCTGGGAGCAGTGCTGGTTGTGCAGTCTCACAGCAGCGGGAAGGAAGGACCTCCTATATCTCTCCTTCACGCGCTTGGGATGAAGGAGTCTGTCACTGAAGGAGCTACTCAGTGCAGTGACAGTGTCCTGCATGGGGTGGGAGTCGTTGTCCAGCAACGATGTAAGCTTTGCCATCATCCTCCTCTCTCCCACCACCTGCACTGAGTCGAGGGGGCAACCCAGGACAGAGCTGTCCTTCCTGACCAGATTGTCGAGTCTCTTGCCTTCTGCCGCTGAGATGCTGCTGCTCCAGCAGACCAAATCTCTTATTAATTTTGGCAGTTAATGAACCTGCAAAGTCCAGAAGTGCTCCAATGGATTAATCTGCTTCATTCCATAATGAGTGTCAGTAAAAAAACACTTGATTTAGTTTTTTCTCCCTCATTGCAGTTTAATGCTGATGCAAGATGTTTAGATACCACAATTGGATGGATTATATTGCATTAAAGATTAGTTTAGAGATACAGTGCCCACTGAGTCCGCACTGACCAGCGATCCCCACATATTAACACCACCCTACACACACTAGGGACATTTTTACATTTATACCGAACCAATTAACATACAAACCTGTACGTCTTTGGGGTGTGGGAGGAACCCCAAGATTTCCGAGAAAACACAGGTCATGGGGAGAACATACAAACTCCTTACAGACAAGCACCAGTAGTGAGGATTGAACCTGGGGCTCTTGCGCTATAAGGCAGCAACTCCACCGCTACTTCACCGTGCAGCCCAGTTTTTGCAACCATAAATGTGAATCTTCTATGGCTAAGTGCAAAATTAGGAACAAATTTCTTTGCTTGCAATGTAAGATGATTTGAGCACCGGAGTAGAGATTCTTGCTCCAATTAAGTGGGGCCACGATGAGATGACCTCTGTAATACTGTGCATAAGTCCATTATCCCCAACTAACTGAGGTTATTGCTCACCAGATTGATTTCCGTGATGGCAGGTCATTCACATGTGGAGAAATTAAACGAAATGGGGCTTTATTGTCTTGAGTTTAGTTACACAAAAGTGAATCCGCGTTCATCTTCACCTTGAGTCCTTCTCAGTAAAGAGTACATGCAGATTTCAACCTATCCTAATTATACTTAGGTACCTGTCACTCAACGGTTGAGCAGTTGTAGCAGACTATTTTCAGACACAATACAACTGATGGATGTCTTATTTAAGGGAATTAGATCAAATCTGGTTTTTTTTGTTGCTATTAACTAGTAATAACAAGGCATACTTTTGTAGCTCATTCATTGCTGCAAATGCCCCCATGGGATTTTGTCAAGTAAAATTTGTTTGAATGACGTAAATATATGTTAGGGATCCTTATAGGTGAAAGTTCTATCGTTGAAATATGTGTTGAGAAGTGTCTTAATGCAGGAAGAATTGAAGGAAGGTAGAGGGTGTTAACCAAGGATTGCGAGAGTATAGAGCAACTGACAGCGCAAACACCACTGTAGGAGAGTTGTAGTCTGTGGGGTGTGGATGGGAATATGGGGAGAAGAGGTTTAGTTTAGTTTAGTTCAGTTTAGTTTAGACATAGAGTGCGGAAACAGGCCCTTCGGCCCACCGAGTCCACGCCGACCAGCGATCCCTGCACATTAAGACTATCCTACACACTCGGGACAATCTACAAATTTACCAAGCCAATTAATCTACAAACCTGTACATCACAGTATGGTGTGCAGTTCTGGTCGCCAAATTATAGGAAGGATGTCGACAAAATGGAGAGGGTACAGAGGAGATTTACTAGAATGTTGCCTGGGTTTCAGCACTTAGGCTACAGAGAGAGGTTGAACAGGTTGGGTCTTTATTCTTTGGAGCGTAGAAGGTTGAGGGGGGACTTGATAGAGGTTTTTAAAATTTTGAGAGGGACGGACAGAGTTGACGTGGGTAGGCTTTTCCCTTTGAGAGTGGGGAAGATTCCAACAAGGGGACATAGCTTCAGAATTGAGGGACAAAGGTTTAGGGGTAACATGAGGGGGAACTTCTTTACTCAGAGGGTGGTGGCTGTATGGAATGGGCTTCCGGTGGAAGTGGTGGAGGCTGGCTCGATTTTATTATTTAAGAGTAAATTGGATAGGTATATGGATAGGAGGGGATTAGAGGGTTATGGTCTGAGTGCAGGTAGATGAGACTAGGTCAGGGAGAATGGTCGGCGTGGACTGGTAGGGCCGGACATGCTGTAGTTGTTATATGTTATATGTTATATGTTGTTATATGTTATATCTTTGGAGTGTGGGAGAAAACCGTAGCTCCCGGGAAAAACCCATGCAGACCATGGGGAGAATGTACAACCTCCGTACAGACAGCACCCGTGGTCAGAATTGAAACCGGGTCTCTGGCGCTGTAAGGCAGTAACTCTGCTGCTGCGCCACCATACTGCCCTATATGGTTACAGGGAAGGTTTCTTTCTGTGAACAACCTAAGCTCCATAGCACAAAATGGCAGCTAATGTATCATGAGGAAATATGTAAACGTATGGTATTAGTGGAGCGATTAATTTGGGTGTGAATGAGAGGCCTGATTCATTTACTCATATCAAGGGTTATGGGGAGAAGGCAGGAGAATGGGGTTGAGAGGAAAAGATAGATCAGCCTTGATTGAATTGCGGAGTAGACTCGACGGGCCGAATGGCTCAATTCTGCTCCTATGTCTTATGAACTTACGATTCCAAATAGAATATTTAGGAATCATAAATCTTGAGAATTCTAGTGTGTGCGAAATTTGCAGAAATGAGAAGGGCAAGATTTAATTATCTTCACTTTAGATTCATTGCTACTATTTCCCAGCCAAGACTAGGTCTTTCTGTTTCAATTAGGCATTGACCTGCAGAGCAGAGTCATCTAACACACATAAACAGATTCAGCTGAAAGCTTGTGAAATTAAATTATTTTCTGCTTCTGCAAAAATACAATAATATGTTTGAACAAAGACAATGAGATAAAGGTCAAGTTTAACCAATTACTTCCTGACTAGGAAAAGGACAAGAATATAGAACACAAAACAGTATAATGCGAACAAGTACTTCAGTCTACAGTGTTGGTGCCGAACATGATGCCCAGGTAAACTAACCTCCTCTGCCTGTATATGACCGATATCCCTCCATTCCTCTGCTCGACAATACTCCCCAGAGTCCTGGCATCAAAGGTTATGGAGAGAGGACTGGAGAATTGGGTTGAGGGGGAAAATGGATCAGTCATGATCGAATGACTGAGCAAACTTGAAGGGCAAATATGTCTAATTGTGCTCCTAAGTCTTATGGTCCCTCATCTGAAACTTTATATGTTTTTCTTTCCAGAAATGCTGTATGACCTATTTTGTTTTGCTCTCCAGAATATTCAATTTTCTGTTTTCCTAAGTGAATGATACAAAAACATTGCAGTGATCTTCATAACACTGTAGGTAACTTGCACAAGGTAACAACAAACAATATGATAGCTGAACATGGGAATTCATCAATCTCGATTGGCAAGAAAGGAAATCTAATAATGTTTCTGGCTGAGGCAGATGTCAAAATAGAATTTGTCCGTAGGATGTATAAGTTTGGAAAGCCAGATTTTCAGCTGGCTGAGATGCTAAATGGCCCTTCCACAGTACGGACAATGACAACTCACTCGCAACATGGCTGCCCATCGATTCTCCTCGGCATGTACCCGAGTCACCATGAAAGTTCACACGACACTTTGTTATATCTTAATATGCAAAAGAAGGTGGAGGCTGACATATGTCCATCAGCATATTTATTTCTTTTCTTCAGGCTTGCTGAGTGCACACGTCTGCAATCTAACCTCCTTCAGGCATCAACCAAAATGGTGTCTACCTAAGATCAAAGAAGTGACACGTTAAGGCTGCATGGTGGCGCAGCAATAGATTTGCTGCCTTAGCTTGCAGCGCCGGAGACCTGGGTTTGATCCCGACTATGGATGCTGTCTGTACGGAGTTTGTACATTCTCCCAGTGATCGCGTGGGCTTTCTCCGATATCTTCGGTTTCCTCCCGCACTCCAAAGGTATGTAGGTTGGTACATGTGTAAATTGTTCCTCGTGTGTGTAGGATAGTGTTACTATGTGGGGATCACTGGTCGGTGTGGACTTGGTGGGCCGAAGGGCCTGGTTCCATGATGTATCCCTAAAATAAAAGAGGTCTGAACCTCCAGGCATGAGGGAGAGCATTATCAACAGTATACATTTAATTTTATTTATATTACGACATAAACTATAAACATAAACATCACATAAGTGGTCATCAAATCTCATTCAGAACAAATAACTAGGAGTCAAAACAAGGAACAGATGCTTTGTTTACATAAAAGGACACAAATTGCTGGAGTAACTCAGTGTGTCAGGCAGCATCTCTGGAGAACATAAACACATAGGTGACATTTTGGGTCAGGATCCTTTTGCAGGCTGATTATGGGGAATCGGGGGGGGGAAGGGATTCCCCAGCGTCTTTCCCCCCTCCCCAGTCTGAAGATAGGTCCCAGCCCAAAATGTCGCCTCTCCATGTTCTGCTATAGGATCTCCAGCTTTTTTATGTCCTTTAAAATAACAAGGGAAACGGACTCATAAGATTATGTGATTCAGCCCATCAAGTCTACTCCGCCATTCCATCATGGCTGATCTAACTCTCCCTCCTAACCCCATTCTCCTGCCTTCTCCCCATAACATCTGACACCTGTACTGCAGAAGAAAGATTGAATAATCACAATCCATTGTGTTGTAAACTGTTGATAGCATAATTGGTTCGTGTATTGCCTGATTGGCTGTGTATTGTTTGCTGCATGTAGCTCTTTCAGAACTTTGGGTTATAAGTTTTGACCAGTTAGCACAGGGGGAATAGGGGAGATTCTTGATGAGCTCGGTATGTGGACCTCCTATGGCACTGGTCTCCGCCTGTGAAATGAGATTCTGGGAAGAAGCTGAAGCTGCAATTTTAAGCTCTTTAGTTCAGTCAAAGTATTGAGCTCAAGGTCTTCTCATTACCTGTTAACTAGAGTTCCCCACAGTGTTTCACCCAAAGGAAATTCTAAGTGCTCGGATATTTACTGTTCCAGCTTTTTGCATGCTGTGGCTTTATTTTTTTCTAATCCAAATAAAACAATATTTTACTGCAAAGAATCAGATTGCTAGATATAAAAATGTCTTTGCAGAGAATAATCTGTTATGTTTCTGAATATTTAAGGAGTGGATATCCATAGGAACTGGCCAACTCATCCAACTACTGAAGGTCACCTCACCTTCTGTCTCCTTTCTCTGTTCATTTATTTATTTACTTATTTATCTATTTATTCATGTCCCTATGTTCTCAAAATCTCTGTAAAGCGTCTTTGAGTATATGAAAAGCGTTATATAAATAAAATGTATTATTATTATTATTATTAACTAATATTGGCAAAGAAATTGCAAAACCCCAGAAACAAAGACCTTTTGACTAGTTCCTTTGCTGTTGAGACATGAGATAGCGCAGGATCATTTAGTGAATGCTACCTCAGGAACAGAGCAATAGAGTAACGGAGTAGAAAAGACAGATTCAAAGCAAATCCGGGTTCGATCCCGACTACGGGTGCTGCCTGTATGGAGTTTGTACGTTCTCACCGTGACCTGCATGGGTTTTCTCCGAGGTCTTCGGTTTCATCCCACACTCCAAAGACGTACAGGTATGTAGGTTAATTGGCATGGTAAATGTAAAAATTGTCCCTAGTGTGTGTAGGATAGTGTTAATGTGCGGGGATCGCTGGGCGGCGCGGACCCGGTGGGCCGAAGGGCCTGTTTCCGCGCTGTATCTCTAAATCTAAATCTAAATCTAAATCTAAAAAAATCAAATAAATCATTGCTCTTTAGTTTAGAGATACAATATGGAAACAGGCCAGCCATCAATCACCCATTCACACGAGTTCAATGTTATCCCATTTTCCCATCCCATCCCTACCCACTAGGGACAATTTATGGAGGCCGATTAAGCTACAGACCTGCACATCTTTGGGATGTCGGAGGAAGCCGGAGCACCTGTAGGAAACGCACACAGTCACAGAGAGAACGTGCAAACTCCACCCAGACAGCATCCACGGTCAGGAATGAACCCGGGTCTCTGGTGCTGGGAGGCAGCAGTTCTAACAGATGTGCCACTATGCCTCCCCCTGCATTATGCCATGCCTTTTAATCAAAGTTACAAAAAAAAATTTGAAGAACCAGATCCCTTGTGTTCCAGATTCCTCAAAGACCATTCCCAAGACATAAAGTTCCTGTTGGTTCAAAGAGAAAGTCAACCCATGTGGTTCATTAATCTTCCACTAGAGTTTGCTCATATTAGTTTAAGGTAACGCAATTTACAAACTTTCCCAATATCTATGACAATCAGATTTTGGCTGTAGTTGGCATGCAGAGGGGGTGATAGTGAATTGGAATCTTGCCTATTAAAGCGCCAGAGATCTGGGTTCGATCCTGACTATGGGTGCTGTTTGTATGGAGATTGTACGTTCTCCCCATGACCAAGTGGGTTATCCCCAGATGTTCCAGTTTCCTCCCATCAAAGACATACAGGTTTGTAGGTTAACTCACTTTGGTAAGAATTGCAAATTGTCCTTAGTGTGGAGGAAAGTGGAAGTGAACGGGAATTGCTGGCCACTGTGGACTCGGTGGATCAAAGGGCCTGTGTCCATGCTGTCATTCTAACTAAACTAAACCAACTGAAAGAAAGGTAACAGAGGAAGGACCTGCAGATGCTGATTTACACCGAAGATAGACATAAAATACTGAAGAAACTCAGCAGGACAGGCAGCATCTCTGGATAGAAGGATCTTGACCCGAAATGTCACCCATTCCTTCTATCCAGAGATGCTGCCTGTCCTTCTGTGTTACTCCAGCTTATTGCGTCTCTCTTTGAAAGAAAAGTAGGGTGTTGTAAAATTGTGTGTTTTTGCAACGGAGCCAATATATTCACCCAACCTCTCATCAACTTACTTGATGAATGTATTGTTTCGATGGACAACGTGGAGTAAAATGATTCAGTTCGAACACCTTTCTGATTGAATGAACAAACGACCATACCTTCCAATAAGGATAAAAGGATACAAAGTAACTCAGTAACATGGGTAGGTGATGTTTTGGGTCGGGACCCAAACTGTCATCTATCCAAGTTCTCTGGGGATGCCACCTGACTCGTTGGGTTACTTCACCACTTTGTGTC
Source organism: Rhinoraja longicauda (assembly GCF_053455715.1). NCBI lineage: Eukaryota > Metazoa > Chordata > Chondrichthyes > Rajiformes > Arhynchobatidae > Rhinoraja > Rhinoraja longicauda. Next base: position 28,406,112 of record NC_135969.1, on the reverse strand, counting down.
CTTCTGTGTGAACCAGCAACCACAGTTCCTTGTTTCTACTTCCTATCGGGATTTGACCTTGAAATACCAATCAGAATAGTATTGATTGTGCAGACAGACATGCATTCCTCTGATTTCATAACTATACATCAATAGCATGGGCAGTATTAATGAGGGTAAACCTACAGAGAATGAGATGTTTCCCAGTAGGAGCCACATGTGGCTGCATCTAATGATTGGGTCCAGAGTTTATCGGTGAGGCAGATAGACAAGAAGATGTTACGGTTGGGGCAGAAAGCTGTTCTGTTAGTTGCAAAATAGGACTGGCAAGAGCAGCGAACAATTGAAATAACAAGCACTGAAATATATTAAAAGGATATATTGATTTTTTTGAACATTCAATTATGAATAAATAAACGATTACATTTCAGCAATGGCTATGTTTTTGCTTGGCAACCACGGGATTCTCCAATCTTCTAATGATAATACAGAATACAGAATACAGAGCTTTATTGTCATTCGATACCGAGATACCGAGCGAAATTACATTTCCAGCAGTCACAGAACACACAAAAAAAAGAAAAGAACACAAGACACACGACCCCAACACAAACATCCATCACAGTGACTCCAAACACCCCCTCACTGTGATGGAAGGGAAAAAAACTTCCACTCTCTTCCCCCACGCCCACGGACAGACAGCTCGACCCCTACCGAGGCGACCGACCCGCACAGCTCCCGTAAGGGGATGGAAGTCCCCGTGGCCGAGCCGCACCGGGCGCTGAAACGTCCCGCGGCCGTGCCGGGCGATGGAAGGCCCTGCGGCCGAGCCGCGCCGGCGATGTTAAGTCCCACGGCCAAGCCGCGCCAGCGATGTTAAGTCCCGTGGCCGAGCCGCGCCGGGCGATGGAAGGCCCCGTGGCCGAGCCGCACCGGGCACTGTTAAGTCCCGGCAGTGTTTGAATACAAAACAAGAAATCAAATTAGAATGAGCTTATTAAAGTACTGGTAATTATTTGTGACTTTGCATTGTGCTTGTGCCAATGAAGATGTTTCAAAGCAAAAGACTGAGCAGACAGCAAGGATATAAAGAGACTTGCACTTCCTACACTTTGACTAATGGTGCTTATGGGCCCCCATCTTTCTCCAGTAATTAGGAATGATGTAGCTGAATATCATCACGCATAGGCCCAATATTTTTCTTTCCATTTTCATTGCTTAAATGAGTTAATAAACAGTGCAATCACTAAGTCTAAGATGGAAACGAATTGTAAATATAGAACGTATTAGAACATAATGCTTGGAGTATGGGCAAACATAGACATAAATCTAACTATGTACCTTGATCTGCTTGAGTGGTCCATTGGCATTGATGATTAGTTGCATCCACTCTGGGTCAATGGATTCTGAAGTGACTGTAAGATCAATGTGTGAATCACAGTCTCTTACATATTTGAGGCAGGAGGAGCCTCATGGGTTAAGGGAAAGGAGAATATGTGACATGGTACTCTCCTTCTGTGGCTTTAGTTTAGTTTAGTTTGATTTTGAGATACAGTGCGGAAACAGGCCCTTTGGCCCACCGAGTCTGCACCGACCAGCCATCTCCACACATTAACACCATCTACACACACCAGGGACAATTTTACACTTATACCAAGCCAAATTACCTACAAACCTGTACGTCTTTCGAGTGTGGGAGGAAACCGAAGATCTCAGAGAAAACCCATGGGGAGAACGTACAAACTCTGTACAGACAGCACACGTAGTCAGAATCAAAACCGGGTCTGTAAGTGCTGTAAGGCAGCAACTCTACTGCTGCGCCACTGTGCCGCCCACAGCTTCTCTGCTCCTGGTGCATGCGGTTTGTAGTTCTCTACATCATCCTGTTTAGTTTAGTCAATGCCCCTTTGCCAGTGAGCAGCCATGTGCTAGTACATTTGTTTCTATTTGAGGATATCCTGTAATCTATTCTTCTGTCTGCCTGTTAATCTCTTCAACGCACCCTTAGACCCCCCCCCCCCCCCCCCCCAAATTCCCCTTCTGTCACCCACCTCAACCTCCCTCCGCATGTCAGAGCATGGAAAAGAGTTTCTGTTTTGTGAGTTCAGTGTTAGATTGTAAACATTGTGGTCTGCACACATTGTGGTAGCTGTTAGAGCTACTGCCTCATAGCACTAGTGACCCGGGTTCAGTCCTGATCTCGGGTGCTGTCTGTAAGGAATTTGCATGTTCTCCTTGTGAAGGCAAGGGTTTCATCTGGGTGCTCTGGTTTCCTCCCACATCCCAAAGATGCGCGGGTTTGTAGGTTAATTACCCCCTGTAAATTGCCCCTTACGTGTAGGGAGTGGATGAGAAAGTAAAATAACATAGAATTAGTATGAACAAGTGATCGATGGTCAGTGAGGACTTGATGGGCCGAAGAGGTTGTTTCCATGCTGTATCTCTAAACTAAAATAACTAAACATTATTGTTATTGGATGTGAACATATCATAAGGCCCAAAATGTAGCAAAATAATTCTAAATATATTTAGTCAATTAATAATAAGCAAGTAATGCCAAGCCTCATCTATTGCACCCAATAATTGATTCCACACTTTAGAAGGACTTCTAGGATTTGGGAAGGAGGTTTCTCAGACTGTACCAATGATCCAATACTTACTTTATTTGGAGAGACTGGAGACTGGATTAAGACTATTTGTCTTGGAGTTGTCCAGTTTGAATGGTGATTTAATAGAGATGTTCAAATGATAAGTTTGCTATTGAGCTGTCAGACTGAAACAGTAACATAAGTAGGAGAGTAAGTCACAGTAACAGAAAGAGGGAGATGGGAACAGATTTAAAATGAATTGCAAAAGACCCAAGGAGATGATAAGAAATTTGACAGTCATGAAGATTAAGTTGATCAGAAACTATTTATTGTTAGCAGGTAAATTATACTGAGAATCTGAGCCAATGGTTCTGTGCCACAATTGTTTGATTTTGACTTTCATGATGACTGTAACTGAGCAGAGCTAGAATGGCCCCCAAGGCAGGTACAATGTACGATTTAGAGGCACAAGAGATTGCAGATGCTGGGATCCGGATGCAAGGAACCTGGTGGAAGTATTCATGACATCAGTAACGGTAACAGTTCGTACAGCAGTGCAGCGGTCGAGTTGCTGCCCTACAGTTCTAGAAACCCTGGTTCGATCCTGACTTTGGGTGCAGTCTGTATGCAGTTTGTCCGTTCTTACTGGGACTGCTGTTTTCTCCGGATACTCCAATTTCCTCCCACACAAAGACATGCAGGTTTGTGGGTTAAGTGACTTTGATAAAGTTGTAAATAGTCCCTAGTGCGCAGAAAATTATTAGGATACGGGGCGATCACTGGTCGGCACGGACTCAGTGGGCCAAAGGGCCTGTTTCCGCGCTATATCTCTAAAGTCTAAATCCTCTCCGGAATTCCCACCTGCTTTTGTGAGACTGGTATCTTCCCAGTGCTGAAGAAAAACAAGGCTACATCAGCAGAGTGAGCCTCTGGAGGCCACGAAGCAGCCTGGAGCCCCATTAGATCAGGAGCGTTAGCCAAGTGGCTGTGCACATGGAACGGATGTTTCCTGCAGTGATGTGGAGCAGCTGAGGACATTGAAACATCTCCGGGCCAGGACAACCCCTGCAACTCTGACCAGCATCACTACCACGACAATGGGCGTGTTAGGCCAAGTTTAAATTCCAATATTTAAAAAATAAAATTGGACTTGAAGAGTACAAGATTGCATCTGAAACATGGCGACTCTTGTGTACTGGCTCAGTGTAGTCGACTGTCTGACACTCTTATATTTAGTCTGATTGTACCTAATGTGTGGCAGGATTGTCACTGAGCTGTATGCAAAAACAAATACAAAATTGCTGTACTTAGGAACGTGACAATAAAGTACCATTGAACCATTGAACAGGGAGGTCGGTCAGGCAACATGTATGAAGACAAATGCATAGTCGACCAATGCAAGTTGAGACACTGCACCAGTGGAAGAGGAATTAATTTTCAAAGCAAAAATTATTTTGCTTTATTTTAAAGTGACTTATTTACATTTGATCTGGCACATGTGGCAAACATATGATGTGGTAATGATCATTTTTTTTTAAAGAAGCACTGTTAATGGATATAAAATATGATCAATAGCACAAAGTTTATGGGAAGGACTTTTACAGGTTTCTATAATCTGATTACAGATCGGAGAGATAACGTTTTAACATGCCAAGTTTCTGTATTAGATTTCAACATTACATCTGAAAGATGATAGAAAAAATGTCTTAATCACTGAAGCCAGCTGTCAGATGTATAGGGCTTTCACTTTTGATATTTCTTTCTAAGCCTGGCTAGTCCAGTACTGTAATGATGTTTGATATCAACATATCTGACAGGATGTAGATAGTAGTCCATGATTATTACCTCTGAAATTATTAATATGCATTAAAAGCAGAAAATCATTTCATTGGAGCAGGAGATTGGGGCCCAAGGAGGTACACACATCATGTCCATTAAATAAGCATGGCACATCATTGCACATGCAGCGTGCAAAGTATGTGCTGAAGTGTTATCATGCATCATTGGATCTGACTAGAGTAAGGGAAATGACAAGTGTTTTTCAATCCTTCCTCATTTCTCATTTCCTGACGGAGTGTCTATTACCCTTACAGCTGTCTCCGCATCTTTTTGTGCTTGCGATACGATATAAAAGACAATGGATGGGTTATCACCTGGGAAACGCGAGCAGAGTGACGAGTCTTGGGAATCACAGAAAAAAACTGCAGCTGCTGGAAATCCGAAACAAATTTGTCGCCGACGTGGGAAATTTTTAGCAAGTCAAGAAGCATCTGTGGAAAGAGAAGCAGTCAATTTTTTTGGTCTGGGGAAAGAGGATAGCAAAAGTTTCTTCATATATATAAACAGTGAGAAAGAGGCAAGAGTGGACATTGGACCATTGGAAAATGATGCAAAAGAAGTAGTAATGAGGAATAAAGAAACGTAACACCTTTCCCTAAGCTTCTTTCCTCACCTCCATCCAGGGACCACAGCAGTCCTTCCAGTTGAGAAGACAAATTGATTCCGTTTTTTTGCATCAGTCTTCACGGTGGAAGGCACCGGCATTAATGAGGCTGGTCCAGTTGAGCTCCCACCTGATCGGGATGAGGTTGAATGAGGTGCATGTGTACCTCTGTCTCACCCGGAAGGACGGCTGTGGTCCCTGAATGGAGGTGAGGAAAGAAGCATAGAGCAACACCTGCGGTAGCTGGGGAAAGTGCCTGGGGAGGAGGTGTTTTGGGTGGGAAGGGATGAGTGAACTAAGGAGTTGCAGATGCAGTGGTCTCTGCAGAAGGCATAAAGGGATGGGGATGGGAAGAAGTGACTGTTGGTGGGATCACATTGAAGGTGATGGAAATGTTGGATGATGCGTTAGATGCAGAGGCTGGTGAGGTGAAAGGTGAGGACCAGGGGAACTCTATTCTTATTCTGCCCGGGGGCAGGGAGAGCGAGAGCAGAATTAAGGAAGATGTGAAGAAAGGGAAGTGCTATATCTGATGTAGTCCAAGTGAATTTGAGGGCAGGATAGAAGTTAGTGGTAAAGTTAATGTAACAGACAAATCAAAAGTGTGCTGCAGTGTTAATAGCAAAAACATCCAACGATTTGTTGGTACTTCAACGTTCTGCAGGTGCTGGATTAGTGGAGTCTTACTGTAGCTCTAATGCACTTTGGAACAGCCTGTGGTCATGAAAGATACGGTGCACATGCAAATGTATTTATTTCCCAAGTGCTGAGTGGCATTCATCAGAATTTGTAAAATAAATCCTGCAACGTTGACCATGGATTTACCTGACGGAGGATATCGTCTGATCTACATTGAGGTTTTGTGGACATTGTCACTGAATGAGGACATCCTGTGCCATGTACTTTAACTACACAGTTGAACCTCTTCCAACTGGTCTCATATTCTAACATCAGTTACCGAGCTGTGGATCAGCTGGGGGTTTTACGTGAATTTTCAATTGCAGGCTGGCTTCATAAGTTATTTATCTGTAGATAATTTAATTAGGTTAATGGCTCTCTTCAGACAAGAAATATTTAAATGAAGCTAATGAGCAACAAATGGGGAGAGAAGGTGGGAATTATTGGATAGTTGGAGGCTAAACTGAAAGGGTGAGAATATCACTGACATCTCAAAAATGTGCACAAAGATTTTAGAAACACTGGAAGGATTTGATAAGGTAAAAGCCTAATGCAGTTGCCTTGACTGCACGAGTAGACGTTCCCCATAGACTTGTGTGAATGGAATTAATTTTGGAAAGCATCAAACACTTTTATAATATCATAGCAATTGACAGCAGAAGTATATTAACAGCTAACCTGGAGGATGACTCCTTTAACCTGTTCAGTGCAACTACCACGTATACGTGGGTCGGAGTATACAAGTGAAAAAATATCTTGGCAGAGAACAAGTTAAATGATGTTTGTGATGGTCACTCATTGTGTTGAATGCAAGTTCGGCTGTGTAGTGTTAAACTAAAGCACACAAACATTTTACCAGATGCCCTGGTAATACAGCACCATCATGAAATGGCCACCAGGGCATTTTGCCATATAAGCGTGTGTGTGCACATTTTGAAAATCTACAGGGATTTGTAGCATCCAGAACATAAATGATAGGACAGTGCGGCACTGGAATAGGCTCTTTGACCCACAATGTCCACGCTGAACATGATGCCAAGTTAATCAGATCTCCTCTGCCTGCATGACCCATATCCCTCCGTTCCCTGCATATCCATGTGCCCATCGAAAAACACGTGTTTTAGCTCACAATTCCAGCATCTTCAATCTCTTGTGTCTCCAATTGCTATTTATAACTCTCTTCACTCTGCAGTTTTTACCCATCTATTTTTGCCACCTTCTGAACCCTATAATCTGTTATTTTATCCTATTTATTACTTTAATGTGATGTATTGCATGGATCAAGTAGAATAATTTAAATTAGTATTGCACGACAATCAAATATTCATTCTTTCAGAGGTTGCAGCAGTATCATTGTTTTTGCTTCCCAAGTGATGGGGAGCTTTATCATTAGAATCCCTCTGGTACATACAGGGTGTGAATAATAATTATGACTTTAACCCTGTCATCCCTTCTACGTGACTAACTACTGCCGGAATTTTTTGTAGGAACATCCAAAACCCTTGAATAAACCACACATATTTTGCTTGAGCTCTTTATGTTTCATTTACCATAAGGCCTTAAGACATAGGAACAGAATTAGGTCACTCTGCCCGTCAAGTCTATTCCACTATTTGATCATGGCGGATCTATTTTCCTCTCTCAACCTTATTCTCCTGCCTGCTTCCTGTAACCTTTGACGCCCTTATTAATTAAGAACCTGTCGATCTCCGCTTTAAAAATACCCAAAGATTTGGCCTCCAGCGGCAATAAATTCCACTAATTCACCACCCTCTGACTAAAGAAATTCCTCCTCATCTCCATTCTAAAGTACGTCCTTTGTGCCCTCTGGCCCTAGGCTCTTCCACTGTTGGAAAAATCCTCTCTACATACACTCTATCTAGGCCTTTCATTATTTGGTAGGCTTCAGAGAGATCCCCCCTCATCCTTCTAAACTCTAGTGCGTACAGGCCCAGAGCCACGAAGCACTCATCATGCATTAATGCAATCATCCCTGGTATCATTTTCGTGAACCTCCTCTGGACCATCTCCAATGCCAAGCACAACCTTCCTCGGATATGTGGCCCAAAACTGCTCACAACCTTCAACATGCAGGTAGACTGGGAAAATCAGGTTGGAAATGGACCCCAGGAAAGAGAGTTTGTAGAGTGCCTTCGAGATGGATTCTTAGAACAGCTTGTACTGGAGCCTACCAGGGAGAAGGCAATTCTGGATTTAGTGTTGTGTAATGATCCTGATCTGATAAGGGGACTAGAGGTAAAAGAGCCATTAGGAGGCAGTGATCACAACATGATAAGTTTTACTCTGCAAATGGAAAGGCAGAAGGGAAAATCGGAAGTGTCGGTATTACAGTATAGCAAAGGGGATTACGGAGGCATGAGGCAGGAGCTGGCCAAAATTGACTGGAAGGAGGCCCTAGCAGGGAAGACGGTAGAACAGCAATGGCAGGTATTCCTGGGAATAATGCAGAGGTTGCAGGATCAATTTATTCCAAAGAGGCGGAAAGACTCTAAGGGGAGTAAGAGACACCTGTGGCTGACAAGGGAAGTCAGGGACAGCATAAAAATTAAGGAGAGGAAGTATAACATGGCAAAGAAGGGTGGGAAGACAGAGGATTGGGACTCTTTTAAAGAGCAACAAAAGTTAACTAAAAAGGCAATACGGGGAGAAAAGATGAGGTACGAGGGTAAACTAGCCAATAATATAAAGGAGGATAGCAAAAGTTTTTTTAGGTACGTGAAGAGGAAAAAAATAGTCAAGGCAAATGTGGGTCCCTTGAAGACAGAAACAGGGGAATTTATTATGGGGAACAAAGAAATGGCAGACGAGTTAAACCGTTACTTTGGATCTGTCTTCACTGAGGAAGATACACACAATCTCCCAAATGTTCTAGGGGTCGGAGAACCTAGGGTGATGGAGGAACTGAAGGAAATCCACATTAGGCAGGAAATGGTTTTGGGTAGACTGATGGGACTGAAGGCTGATAAATCCCCAGGGCCTGATGGTCTGCATCCCAGGGTACTTAAGGAGGTGGCTCTAGAAATAGTGGAAGCATTGGAGATCATTTTTCAATGTTCTATAGATTCAGGATCAGTTCCGGTGGATTGGAGGATAGCAAATGTTACCCCACTTTTTAAGAAAGGAGGGAGAGAGAAAACGGGTAATTATAGACCAGTTAGTCTGACATCAGTGGTGGGGAAGATGCTGGAGTCAATTATAAAAGACGAAATTGCTGAGCATTTGGATAGCAGTAACGGGATCATTCCAAGTCAGCATGGATTTACGAAGGGGAAATCATGCTTGACAAATCTACTGGAATTTTTTGAGGGTGTAACTAGGAAAATTGACAAGGGAGAGTCAGTGGATGTGGTGTACCTCGACTTTCAGAAAGCCTTCGACAAGGTCCCACACAGGAGATTAGTGGGCAAAATTAGGGCACATGGTATTGGGGGTAGGGTACTGACATGGATAGAAAATTGGTTGACAGACAGAAAGCAAAGAGTGGGGATAAATGGGTCCCTTTCGGAATGGGAGGCAGTGACCAGTGGGGTACCGCAAGGTTCGGTGCTGGGACCCCAGCTATTTACGATATACATTAATGACTTAGACGAAGGGATTAAAAGTACCATTAGCAAATTTGCAGATGATACTAAGCTGGGGGGTAGTGTGAATTGTGAGGAAGATGCAATAAGGCTGCAGGGTGACTTGGACAGGTTGTGTGAGTGGGCGGATACATGGCAGATGCAGTTTAATGTAGATAAGTGTGAGGTTATTCACTTTGGAAGTAAGAATAGAAAGGCAGATTATTATCTGAATGGTGTCAAGTTAGGAGGAGGGGGAGTTCAACGAGATCTGGGTGTCCTAGTGCATCAGTCAATGAAAGGAAGCATGCAGGTACAGCAGGCAGTGAAGAAAGCCAATGGAATGTTGGCCTTCGTAACAAGAGGAGTTGAGTATAGGAGCAAAGAGGTCCTTCTACAGTTGTACCGGGCCCTGGTGAGACCGCACCTGGAGTACTGTGTGCAGTTTTGGTCTCCAAATTTGAGGAAGGATATTCTTGCTATGGAGGGCGTGCAGCGTAGGTTCACTAGGTTAGTTCCCGGAATGGCGGGACTGTCGTATGTTGAAAGGCTGGAGCGATTGGGCTTGTATACACTGGAATTTAGAAGGATGAGGGGGGATCTTATTGAAACATATAAGATAATTAGGGGATTGGACACATTAGAGGCAGGAAACATGTTCCCAATGTTGGGGGAGTCCAGAACAAGGGGCCACAGTTTAAGAATAAGGGGTAGGCCATTTAGAACGGAGATGAGGAAGAACTTTTTCAGTCAGAGAGTGGTGAAGGTGTGGAATTCTCTGCCTCAGAAGGCAGTGGAGGCCAGTTCGTTGGATGCTTTCAAGAGAGAGCTGGATAGAGCTCTTAAGGATAGCGGAGTGAGGGGGTATGGGGAGAAGGCAGGAACGGGGTACTGATTGAGAGTGATCAGCCATGATCGCATTGAATGGCGGTGCTGGCTCGAAGGGCTGAATGGCCTACTCCTGCACCTATTGTCTATTGTCTATTGTCTATTGTCTATTGTCTAGGCTCATGAGTGCCTTATAAAGCTTCAGCATTACGTCATTGCTTTTATGTATTTTAGTCCCATGGAAACGAATGCTAACATTGTTTTTGTCTTCCTTACTCCTTACTCATTTGTAAATGTTTGCGATGTTCTTTGGTGGAGGTTAAAAACCCACTGAGCAACCATATTTCACACCAGCGACAAAGTAGTAAAGATTAACAGTCTTTGTAAAGGGACAAATTTTATGAGGATTCCAAATGAAAAAGCACAAGACTGTGTTGTAAGCTGAGTCAATTAAGTTCATAATGGAAATTTTGAGGTGAACACTCATGCATGAAGAAAAGGAAAGAGATGCAAAGATCAATGTGGAAGAAAAGTGAAGTCCAGTAATTGGCAAAGTGGCAGACAACGCAAACCAAAGTTCCCACTGTTCCAATTAAATTGACTAGGGCCCTGATTTAAACCAATTTAAATTTATTGGGCTCTGTGCTCAGTTTAAACTAATAATCTGTGTCCTGCACCCTATGTCATCTCATTGGCGCCCCATTTTCTGTGCTTCCTCTAGCCATACCAGTGACCCACTTCTTTTAAACTCATTGGTTTGACTGGAAAATATATGAACCCAACACATAATATTTATGAAGAGTGAATTAAAAGATGCTGGGGCATTAATGGAAATAACATTCAATAGTGTGGATAAAGTCGCATCACTAAATTTCTGACAAAGCCAGTTTACTGGAGTTTTACTGTACTGTTAACTGAGCAAGTGGCCCCTTTATATGACATATATGTACATTTTACTATCGAATTGCTACATGCAATAGGACAACAGAATAAATTCTTGCATCTGGACTTTTAATCAATGTGTGGTTAAAAGTGACAGAAGTAACAGACTCTGAAGTCGCTGTGCTGTGGGAGGATTAGCAATTCAAACATTTAATCCTCATTGACCCATAGAAACATAGAAAATAGGTGCAGGAGGAGGCCATTTGGCCCTTTGAGCCAGCACCGCCATTCATTGTGATCATGGCTGATCATCCACAATCAGTAACCTGTGCCTGCCTTCCCCCATATAGGATTCTGCTAGCCCCTAGAGCTCTATCAAACTATCTTTTAAATTCATCCAGTGAATTGACCACTAATGCCTCCTATGGCAGAGAATTCCACAAATTCACAACTCTCTGGGTGAAAAAGTTTCTTCTCATCTCAGTTTTAAATGGCCTCCCGTTTATTCTCAGTCTGTGGCCCCTGGTTCTGGACTCCCCCAACATTGGGAACATTTTTCCTGCATCTAGCTTGTCCAGTCCTTTTATAATTTATACGTTTCTATAAGATCCCCTCTCATCCTTCTAAACTCCAGTGAATACAAGCCCAGTCTTTCCAATCTTTCTTCATACGACGGTCCTGGGGATAAGCTCGTGGACCTTCGCTGCACTGCCTCAATAGCAAGGACATCACCCATGTCACCCATGTCATAATGGCAGCAGAATTGGGAAACATCACGCATTTTTACATTACATTGTTTTCAATAGCTCCCAACAAACACCTCCTGGTCCATGAACAATGTCTAACAATATTCATCGTGATTTACCGAAAATGTGCTTAAAATTCACGCAACTATATTTCAAACTTCAAATTTAGATAGTTTTCTCCAGAACACTGGAAATCCAGATAACATTATATGAGGCATAGAGAGGGTAGATAGTCAAAACCTTTATTCACAGGGTGGAAACATCAGACTAGAGGGCGACTAAGGTGAGGAGGGCAATGTTTCAAGGAGATAGGCAGGGCAAGATTGTGGACAGAAGCTGTGTGGCGCGTAATAAGAAATTAGCCAGAAGTGTTTCGTTCTTGACTCCAGGTTTCTTTCTTTCTTTCTTTTTTTCTTTCTTTCTTTCTTTCTTTCTTTCTTTCTTTCTTTCTTTCTTTCTTTCTTTCTTTCTTTCTTTCTTTCTTTCTTTCTTTCTTTCTTTCTTTCTTTCTTTCTTTCTTTCTTTCTTTCTTTCTTTCTTTCTTTCTTTCTTTCATTCTTTCTTTCTTTCTTTCTTTCTTTCTTTCTTTCTTCCTTCCTCCCTCCCTTCCTCCCTTCCTCCCTTCCTCCCTCCCTCCCTCCCTCCCTCCCTCCCTCCCTCCCTCCCTCCCTCCCTCCCTCCCTCCCTCCCTCCCTCCCTCCCTCCCTCCCTCCCTCCCTCCCTCCCTCCCTCCCTCCCTCCCTCCCTCCCTCCCTCCCTCCCTCCCTCCCTCCCTCCCTCCCTCCCTCCCCCTCCCCTCCCCCCCCTCCCCCTCCCCCTCCCTCTCTCTTTTTTTTTTTTTTTTTTTTTTTTTTTTTTTTTTTTCATTTTCAAAGACTTTATTCAGCACATTCACATGATACATCACATCAAAACCACATTCAAGGGTTACAAGTCATCAAATAGTCATTATAATACAATGTTGCCTTCATTATTTACAATGCTCTCAACCCCCCGCGGTGACCAGCGCCCACGGAAGGCCTCCATAGTCCCCGTGGTCTCCGCGTGTTCCCTCTCTAGGGTCACGCGCGCACGGACGTAGGCCCGGAAAAGGGGAAGGCAGCCGACTCTGGCAAGACCATCGACCACCCGCTGCCTGGACCCGCGAATGGCCAACTTGGCCAGGCCCAAGAGCAAACCGACAGGGAGGTCCCACCCCCCCGAAAGACCCTCCCCACCCCCTGCCTTGTGTCCAAACACTAGAATCGTAGGACTAAAGTGTAACCAGAACTTGAGGAACAACCCCTTCAGATATTGGTACAGGGGCAGTAACCTCTCACATTCCATATAGACGTGGAACACGGTCTCTTCGTCACCGCAGAAAATACAGGCGGTCGGCGAGCCCGTGAACCGGCTCAACAGTTTATTACACACCACCGCTCTGTGCAACACTCTCCACCCCAGGTCCCCGATGTAAAGGGGAACAACTCCCTTATAGAGAGCCCCCCACTGAGGACCGTCCCCGTCTTCAGGTGGTAACACAGACCGCCAAGATGTATCAGGGCGGTGTACGAAAACAAGGAGGTGTAGAATGTGCAGGAGCATTCTGTACAGTGTGCGTCTCTTCGCATCACGAAACAGCACGCTGGGCATCTCGGAAAGGCGGCTCAAGTTGTGCGGAGCCGGCGCCCGGGAGAGATCCCGGAGCCTAGGCCCGATGAGCAAATCTGACGGAGCGGGGGTAAGCTCAGTCAGAACTACTCTAGGCACACGCCTCTCCTCGACACCCGCCATGACAGGGTGAGGACCAGCTGCTCCCGCAGCCACAACGTCCCCCTCCCTTTGTGGAGCAACACGTCGGCTGAAAACAACCAAATTCCTCACTCTAAGCACGTCCCGATAGAAACTAGGCAGACCCCGTAAGGCGGGTCGACTGATGCCCGCCACCGGCAGCCGCGAAACCCCCCGTAGGCAACAACCCCGACGAAAAAAATACGTGGCCAGAGCGTGCCACCTGGGGGGGTTCTCCGTGTACATATACCTCCGCAGAGTCCTGAGACGGAGAGCCGCCACCTGGGTACGCACGCATACCAAGGACTGGCCGCCCTCCTCCAACGGGAGACTCAGGACTGCTGCGGTAACCCAATGCTTCCTATTTCCCCAGAAGAAGTCCACCAGCTTCTTCTGTAAAGTAGTTGCAAAGATGGAGGGCGGGACAAGAGTAGCCAGCCGGTACCACAACATGGAGGCCACCAGCTGGTTTATGACCAGCACCCTCCCCTGAAAGGAAAGGACTCCAAGCAGGCCTGACCAGCGTCCCAGCCGGGCGACGATTTTCATCTCCAGCTCCTGCCAGTTCGCCGGCCAGGCATCCTCAGTGGGACTCAGGTACACCCCCAGATAGAGGAGGTGCGTGGTGCTCCACGCATACATCACCATCTCCTCCGGCAGGGAGTCTACCTGCCACTGACCCACTAATAGTCCAGAGCATTTACTCCAATTAATCCTGGCGGATGATGCAGCCGAGAAAGTCCTCTGGCAGTCACGCATCCTCCGCAGGTCACCAGGGTCAGTGAACGTAAGGAGCACATCATCGGCATAGGCTGAAAGAACCACTTCCACCCCCGGACCTGGTAGAGCCAGGCCTGTCAGCCTCCTCCGAAGAAGACACAGGAATGGCTCTACACAGACCGAGTACAACTGACCGGACATGGGGCACCCCTGACGAACCCCCCTCCCAAAATGAATGGGAGCCAACAACACCCCATTAACCTTCACAAGACACTCCGCTGCAGCGTACAAGAGCCGGACCCTGGCTACAAAATGCGGTCCAAATCCGAACGCTTGCAGCGTCCCGAATAGGTAGTCGTGGTCTACCCTGTCAAAAGCCTTCTCCTGATCAAGAGACAGGAAGGCTACTGACTGACCAGTGCCCTGAGATAGATAAATCAGGTCCCTAACCAGGTGGATGTTATCCTGAATGGACCGACCAGGGACTGTATAGGACTGGTCAGGGTGAATCAGTTGAGACAGCACAGAGCCCAGGCGATTTGCCATCGCCCGTGCAAAGATTTTGTACTCTGTACAGAGGAGAGAGACCGGGCGCCAGTTCTTCAACAGGCGGAGTTCACCCTTCTTGGGCAGCAGGACAACGACTGCTCTGCGCCACGAGAGGGGCATCTCCCCGGTCGCCAGGCTCTCCCCCAGAACCTTCATATAATCATCCCCCAGGACATCCCAGAAGGCTCTAACAAATTCTACCGTCAACCCATCCAGCCCAGGGGACTTGCCCCTCCTGAGCTGGTGCAGGGCACGTGTCAACTCCTCCAGTGATAAGGAGTCATCCAGAAGATCGAACGCTTCCCTATCTACAGTCGGTAGACCCTCCCACAGGTCCCGCTGAGCCTCCCCGCTGCAACCATCTGCGGAGAACAGGGTCCCATAAAAGGACCGGACTAAAGCACTGATCCTCTCTGGATCTGTGACAGAGGAGCCATCATCCGCGAGCAGCTCCACGAGCTGTTTGCGGGCTCCCCGCCCCTTCTCCAGAGAGAAAAAGAAAGGTGACGCTCGGTCCAAATCGTGCAGCATTTGGACCCGCGACCTCACGTAAGCTCCTCGGGACCGCTCAAGCAGCAGGTCCCTCAAGGCTTCCTTCTTCCCCTGAAACTCTCCCCATTCACAGGAGTCCTCACCAATCCGACCCAGGCGAGACTCCGCCCCCGATAGCTCCCTCTCGAGCCTCTCAACCGCTGAGTCCCGCCTTCCGGTCGACCCCCACGTATATTCCTTACAAAAGAGGCGGATGTGAGCTTTCCCCACATCCCACCACTGCCTAAGTGAAGAAAAGCTCTCCTGCCTCTCTCTCCACTTCACCCAACTCCGTCTGAATGACTCCCGGAAACACCGATCCTCCAGCAGCTTGTTATTGAAATGCCAGTAAGCAGACCCAGCCCGCGTGCGCCCCGGATTGAAGTCCATGCGCACCAGACAGTGGTCCGAGCATGGCACCAGCCGCATTGAGGCCGCTGAGACACGGGAGACAAACGCACCGGAGATATACATTCGATCAATGCGGGAACCGCCCCCCTCAGACCTCCGCGAGAATGCGTTTGAGTCAGGGTGGAGGTTCCGCCATGCATCCACTAGCTCAAAAGAATCAAGCAAGCCTCTCAGTTTCTTTGCTACAGCGGGGGCACACTGAGTACCAGAACGATCTCGCACCTCAAGTGTGCAGTTGAAATCTCCCCCCAGAAAGACACACTCTCCTCTTTCAATAGTGCTCAACAGAGCAGTCACCTCCTGAAGTAGGCAGGCCTGCATCGTGCCGCTGCTGGGGGCATACACGTTAATAAAATGCAACGGCATGCCATCCAGACTCACAGCCAGATAGAGCAAACGACCTGGCACCACTTCCTGCACCTTCAGGATCTCTGGCTGAAAAGTCGGGGCCAACAGAAAAGCCACCCCGCTCGAGTTTGTGCTGAGGTGGCTCATGTAAACCCCCCCTTCCCACTCCAGTCGCCAGGTGGGTTCGTCACCGACAACAGTGTGCGTCTCTTGCAGAAAACACACCGCGTATTTCCCCTCTCTCAGGACTTGTAAATGCTGAAATCTGCGAAAGCTCGCTCTACTGCCATTTAAATTTAATGTAACTACTGTGAATTTGCAAACACGTTGGAATTATTTCCTCACATTGCTCTTGGTCGCAGAACCATCCTCCTTGAGGAACTTTGAGAATTCCCCAAGCTGATGCCTCACAGACGCAGGAATATCACTATCCTTGCTGCCAAGGATGCTATCAAGATCCTCAATAAATCCTGGCAGCTCTCCCCACCGCCTCTTCGCTGTTTCAACTTTAGTCTTGTGACTTTTAGATGTTTTGAGAAAGTCCTGAATCTCACGGATAAGGGTTGCGTTAAACACAGCCCTGAAGTCTGGGCGCTCCGCCAACCCACTCACACCTGGAGCAGCAGCCTCCTCTACACATCGCTCAAGGCCAGTGTCAGAGTCTGTGGGACTACAGCTTGCTGAAAGCTCACCCACCCCACTGCACAGGCCGAGCCCATCGCTCTCCCCCTCCTCCGGCATGACACCACCCCCAGGATCCATGCCGAGGGAGGGTCCCGATGCCTCTGACAGCAACAAGCTGTCCGGTAAAAGGCTAGGCTCCTGCACTCTCCCATCACACCCCACCTCTGGGTCTGGGGAAGAAAAAACAGCAGGCACCCCCGGGGTCCCAGGTGTTCTTGGAGTCTCCCCTACTACCTCAACCGATGAGGCATCACTCCCCTCATCACTTCCACTGGTTCTAATACAGAGCTCAGAGTGGAACGTTTGATCTCCCGCTCCTCCCCCCTCAGGCTGACTCTGCTCATCCCCCATCCCAGGGAGCACATTTCCAGGGGAGTCAAACCCATCAACCGGCGTGCCATCACCCTCAGAAGGCCCCTGAAACGAGGGGACCTCCTCCGACCCAGCGGACACACTCCCAGGGGCATCAACCCCGCTACCCGATGAGATGACTCCCTCGGAAGGCCCCAGAGATGAGGGGGCCGCCACCAACCCAGAGGACACGGTTTCAGGGGAGGCGATCCCAGTAACACCTGCAGAAGGTCCCTGAAACAGAGGCTCATCCTCCGGCCCACAAGTCACCAGTCCGTGGTCACCGCTCTCGACAGGGGTGGAAGGTCTCGAAATATCCGTCCCCCTTAATTTGGGCCCACGCTCATGCTCTTCCTCGCTTTCCGACAGCCTTCTTTTTGTCCCGGTGACCGGGGGAGGTGCGGTGACCTCCATAGAGGAAGGGTCCTCCACCTCCGCACCACCCGCTGCCCCCTTTCTACTCCCATGTTTGCTCCCCCCTGCCCCCTTCCGGTTCACCTCAGCTCCTTGCTGAGCCAAACCAGGTGCGCCCTGGACTTCACTGGGCCCACTGGGCAGGAGCCCATCTGCTGTTGATTGATTCCCTTGGAGGGGCTTATCCTTCTTCTTATCCTTATTCTTAGTCTTCCCCTTCTGCGTCACCCAACCTCCCTCCCCCCCTTCACCCTTCCCCTGCGCCTCGCCATCTACCACCTCCACAGGTTCAGGGTATGGGGGGGGGGGGCCCTCACTGCTCCGGGTCACCAAGGTAGTACTTGCAGCCTCTGATGGGTTGGCAGTGCCATCCCGGGTTACCGAGACGGAGCCAGCAGCCCCAGCCGAGTCAGCAGTTCCACCCCGGGCTACCGAGGCTTGGAGGGCCGCCCCGGATGGGCCAGCACTGCATTCCTGGGCCCCTGCGTTAGAATTTCTCGCAGTGGCCCGGCTCCTGGGACACTCTCTACGGAGATGTCCAAACTCCTTGCACGCGTGACACTGTGCCTCTCCCCAGCTCCAATACACGCGATTGGAGAGACCCTTATGCTCCACAGCGAAACTCCCCTCGGCACCCAACCCCACTTCCACCTTCATAAACACGCGCCTCTTAAAGCTCAGCACCCCTTTCTCATACGGGTCATTCCCGGGGTGCATGAGCCTAGTAAGTTTAGACCGCACCTCCCCAATCTTCATCAAGTGTGGAAGGATTTTTGCATCCCGGAGAAACGTGGGACAATTCCGTAGGAGAACCGATTTTACATTGGACACCCACGGTTCCACCTGTAGATGGACCCCCTCCACCGTGAGCCCCTTCTCCAACACTTGGGCCACATCCTTCCGGGACTTCAGTATCAACTGAACCTTCCCTCCTGCACTCTCGGAAGAGGCAATGACATCCCTCTTGAACAGATCATGCAAGCCCTTTGCAATTGCAGCCCTGCTCCACGTGAACCCGGTTTGAACCGAGATCCCGTAAATATCCCAGTCCAAGTCAACATGAGGCTCATCCACGAGTGGCCTCGAGGCCGCCGTCGAAGCCGCCACTGCGTAGCTCTGAACCTTAGGCCGAGCCCCCGCCTTCATGACAGTGGCACACCTCAGCTCCAGGGACAGCAGCACCTCAGCTCAAAAGCGATCCTCAGAGACAGTCACAGTCTGAATGAGCAGCAGAAGCAGTTTCCTCCAGCCAGAGAAAGGAAAGTCCCCAAGCTCACCTCCACAGTCCAGAGCAGCTTTTGGATGGCTCTTCAAAGCCCTGACAGAAGCAAAAGATACCCTCTTCACGTTAAGCCCAGGCAACAGCACTGTGCAAAACGGTATTGGGGCAGAGAGTCGGTGCTATAAATGTCAAAGACACCGAAATCATTCCTACCCACGATCTCCAGGCACTCTTGGCAATCCGCCAGCCACGGCTGCTCCCACCGCGGTGCAGAGGAACTCAGGAATTCCACACGAAATGGAGAAATCCTTAAACAAAGGAAAGTTTCCACAGTCCGACGTTCGGTCAAACTATGAAATCTCACTGCAACTGTTCCTCCTCCTTCGACAAGAACCTTGAAAGGTTGCTTCAAAACTTCTCAGTCGCCGGAGCAGAGAAAAACACGACCTCTCTCTCTCTCTCTCTCTCTCTCTCTCTCTCTCTCTCTCTCTCTCTCTCTCTCTCTCTCTCTCTCTCTCTCTCTCTCTCTCTCTCTCTCTCTCTCTCTCTCTCTCTCTCTCTCTCTCTCTCTCTCTCTCTCTCTCCCCCTCCCTCCCTCCCTCTTTCCCTCTTTCCCTCTTTCCCTCTCCCTCCTTCCCTCCTTCCTTCCTTCCTTCCTTCCTTCCTTTCTTTCTTTCTTTCTTTCTTTCTTTCTTTCCTTCTTTCTTTCTTTCCTTCTTCCTCTCTTTCCTTCCTTTTTTCTAACTGGGGGGTGGTGGGCAGATAATACAGAACAATACATGTATAATCAAATTTATAATGTAAATAAAATTTAAATTAAAAAAAACAGAAGCTGTGGGGCGCAGTGTCTGGAACATGCTGGCAGGGGTGATGGTGGAGGCAGATACAATAGTTGTATTTCAGAGTCTTTTGTAATGGCGCATGGATATGCAGGGAATGGAGGGGTGTGAGTCGTGTACAGGCAGAGGAGATTAATTTATTTGAGCATTATGTTTGGCACATACATGATGGGTTGGCACATACATGATGGGTTGGCACATACATGATGGGTTGAAGGGCCTGTTCCTGTGCTGCATCTTTCATTGTTCCTTGTTTTATGTCAGATCACTAATAGTAGAGATAACTGAATAGTTCTGTGCTGGGAACCAGTACACAGGTAGTGGATTCAATAATCTTTCTGCATTCAGATGGCTGATGTCCTAACTTGCTTTATCTTTCACTGCTATCTGAGATGGACAGGTCCAATTTTGGTTGAAGTAGGCTTTCAAAATGCTCATAAGCTCCAGCATGGAGCAGTTGGCCTGGGGGATTGTTCTTTGTGCTGTCCTAAATCATTTTAAAGATATGGTTTCAAAAATGTTGTATTCTGACATATTGCTAAACTGTATATTTTTTCTTTCAATATTAACCGAGGTTAGGTCATCATAGATCAGTAGACTATTGTTATACACTCTGCTTCCATGGCTGTGACTTGCTTCATGCGCGTAAACACATCATCATGCAGAAGATGCAAAGATCTGTAATTATATATTCATGAAAATCTAAAAACTGAATTGTTTACCCAGCAGCGATCATTCATTAGTTGTAATTTATGGCTTAATTCCCAACAATTACTTAATTTGTATGTGTTAGACAACATCTTATCTTAACAAAGGATACTTGTTAGCCGTGACTATAATTGAGAATGGCATTGTTTATCTCTGGTTAGCAGTCGGGAGAATTTTGGGAAAGCCCAGGGAAACGTTTCTGTTTACAGTGGTTTCCGTGATTAGTAGGTTGCGTCAGAGATGGTAATCTGTTTGTTTCTTAATCAGGAGTTTCTGGGTTCGATCCTCATTCCAGAGATTTGATCCATGGATGGAAAGCTGGTGGAGTGCTGGATGCTAACACTTCCGATAGAAATTTAACTTGGATTCTATAGGTCCTGTTCGCTCCACAAAAAAACCCATAACCTTATATTTTGAACATGAGCAAGCAAGACCACATTTGGAGTATTGTGTGCAGTTTTGCTCACCCAGCTAGAGGAAGTCTGGGGCAAAGTCCATCTGCTTTTGACCGTTGATTATTTAAAATGTGCCCAGCGAAGGTGAATCAAGGACCAGATAGCATAGGTTTAAGGTGAAGAGGAAAAGATTTAATAGGAATCTGAAGGGTCACTTTTTCACACAAAGGGTGGTGGGTGTATGGAACAAGCTGCCAGAGGAGGTAGCTGAGGCAGGGACTATCCCAACATTTAAAAAACAGTTAGACAGATACATAGATAGGACGGGTTTGGAGGGATATGAACCAAATGTGGGCGGGTGGGACTAATATAGCTGGGACATGTTCGCCGGTGTGGGCAAGTTGGGCTGAAGGGCCTGTTTTGACACTGTATCAATCTATGACTCTATGACTCTAATTAAGCTATGGGGGTGTCAATGCAAAGGCTCCTCTTGATGCCAGCAGAAATCCTAGTCGCAAAGAGACTGCAATTTTTAGATCAAAAAGATGTCACACTAGCGCTTCGAAGTAGCGAACTAAAGCAGATGGGACTGATCAAGTTATTGTGTGACAGGATCACGAAGATTGATTCAATGCAAGATATCACATCTGCCATGCGACTCACAGATGAATATGGCGAATTTTTGAAGGAACGAGGGAAACTTTGAGATATATTTTACTTCATGCTGCTCACAGAAGGGGAGCAAAAATTGTACTGTGCCACAAATCCGAAAACGAATAATGCAGTGAATTATTATTGCAAATGCATTACAAAACGACCCAGATATGGAAGTTAGACACAAAATGCTGGAGTTACTCAATTGGTCAGGCAGCATCTCTGGAGAAAACGAACAGGTGACGATTCGTCAGACTGAATGGAAGTGTTGACTATTACAATTCCACAAGCAAAACTCAAGAGACGGGTGTATTCTTTGATACATTCTTATTGAAGTTAAGATTGTTCGCATTTTGCATACTTTACAAATCCCCTCATTGGAGATTGGATTCTTTGTGGAAGCTGGGAGAATGTCTTCAGGAAAAGATGCTGCACAAACTAGAGTTACATCTGAACAATGCACAGAGACAGGCAAAGCATCCAAAGTCAGGTCAGAAATGTTGGATGGCCTACACAAGGAATCAGACAAGGCACATGGTGATGGACATCAGAGTGAAAGCATGGCCAATGCAGCTTAGATCTTGGATGCAATCTGAAGAATTCTGAGGAAGGATCTCCCCTCTTTCGGCTTTCCTCCCCCTCCCCCTCCACAATCAGTCAGAAGTAGGATATTGTTTCCCTATCCCCTGACTCTCAGTCTGAGAGATCCGAAACGTCACCTATTCCTCTTCTCCAGAGATGAGTTACTCCAGCTTTTTGTGTCTATCTTCGGTTTAAACCTGCTTCTGCAGTTCCTACCTACACATGTTGACTATTACAATTCCACAAGCAAAACTCAAGAGTAGGATGTATTCTTTGATACGTTCTTATTGGAGCTAAGATATGTCACCTATCCATATTCTCCAGAGATGCTGCCTGACCTGCTGAGTTGCTCCAGCACTTTGTGTCCTTTTCAGAAGGATTATGGATGGGAGCAAGAACTGGTAGTCTGGAGAGTTGCTAATGTTGTACCATTGTGTAAGAAGGATAGCACGGACAAGCCAAGGAACTACAGGCTGGTACGTTTGACATCAGTTGGGGTAAGTTATTGGAGGGGATTCTTCGGGATATGACCTACCAGGACTGGTAGGAACCAGACCAGACCAGGAAAACCATGGACTGATTAGGGATTGTCAGCATGGCTTTGTGTGTGGGAAATAGTGTTTCACAAATCTGATAGCGTTTTATTGAAGAGCTTGCTTAAAAGATTGATGAGGGCAGGGGGGTGTGCATTGTCTACATGGTCATTGGCAAGGCCTTTGGTGAAATCCTGCATGGTAGGCATGTCCAGAAGGTTAGAAAGCATGGAATCAAGTCAAAGTCAAAGTCAAAGTCAACTTTATTGTCAATTTTCAGTTAGTTTACACAGACAGAAAATCGAAAAAACGTTTCCCACAATCCCGAGGAATAAAGTGCATTAAATTAAGTTAAAATTAAAAAGGCACAGCAAACAACAATCAATATAAAATATAGTCACTTCAATGAAAAAAAGATGAAGATGAATATATTACAATAAAAAAATAATGAACAGTAGTGCAAAGCCTGTCCATAGCAGCGTTAAAAAAAAGTGTCTGGTGCTGGATGTGCGTGTGTGTGGGGTGTTAAAGTCCAGGTACAATGGGGGCAGGGGAAAGAGGAGGAAGGGAGGGGAGGGAGTTCAACATCCTGACAGCCTGGTGGAAAAAACTGTTCTTTAGTCGGGTGGTGCTCGACCTCAGGCTGCGAAACCTTCTCCCTGAAGGCAGGAATCCAAGGTGAGCTAGCCATTTGGTTTCAATCTTGGCTTGGAGAAAGGTGAAAAAGGGTCAATGTGAAGGATTGTTTTTGGAGGCCTGTCACCAATAGTGCACACTGGAGGGGTAGGAGCTGAGCCCACTGTTGTGTGTTACATACATTAATGATTTGGATGACAATGTAGTTAGCATTGTTACAAACATTATAGATTGGTGGCATAATAGAGAGTAAGGAAGGATGTCTATGTTTACACAAGACCTGGATCAGTTGGGAAGTTAAGCCAAGGAATGGCAAATGTAATTTAACTCTGAAAAGTGTGAGGTGTTGCACTTTGGTATGGCCAACTAGGGCAGGACCTATATATTCAGGGGTACACAACGTATAGAAAAGACATTTATTCACAAAATGCTGGAGTAACTCAGCAGGTCAGGCAGCATCTCGGGAGAGAAGGAATGGGTGACGTTTCGGGTCGAGACCCTTCTTCAGACAGACAGGTGGGCAGAGGGGGTGGGGTTGCTCTGCAGAGGGGGTGGGGTTGCTCTGCTGGTAAGGAATGATATTCATTCCCTTGCAAGGGGTGACATAGAATCAGGAGATGTTGAATCAGTATGGATAGAAATGAGGAATTGTAAGGGTAAAAAGACCCTAATGGGAGTTATCTATAGGCCCCCAAACAGTAGCCTCGACATAGGGTGCAAGTTGAATCAGGAGATAAAATTGGCGTGTCACAAATGTAATGCTACGGTGGTTATGGGAGATTTCAACATGCAGGTAGACTGGGAAAATCAGGTTGGAAATGGACCCCAGGAAAGAGAGTTTGTAGAGTGCCTTCGAGATGGATTCTTAGAACAGCTTGTACTGGAGCCTACCAGGGAGAAGGCAATTCTGGATTTAGTGTTGTGTAATGATCCTGATCTGATAAGGGGACTAGAGGTAAAAGAGCCATTAGGAGGCAGTGATCACAACATGATAAGTTTTACTCTGCAAATGGAAAGGCAGAAGGGAAAATCGGAAGTGTCGGTATTACAGTATAGCAAAGGGGATTACGGAGGCATGAGGCAGGAGCTGGCCAAAATTGACTGGAAGGAGGCCCTAGCAGGGAAGACGGTAGAACAGCAATGGCAGGTATTCCTGGGAATAATGCAGAGGTTGCAGGATCAATTTATCCCAAAGAGGTGGAAAGACTCTAAGGGGAGTAAAAGACACCAGTGGCTGATGAGGGAAGTCAAGGACAGCATAAAAATTAAGGAGAGGAAGTATAACATAGCAAAGAAGAGTGGGAAAACAGAGGATTGGGACTCTTTTAAAGAGCAACAAAAGTTAAATAAAAAGGCAATACGGGGAGAAAAGATGAGGTACGAGGGTAAACTAGCCAATAATATAAAGGAGGATAGCAAAAGTTTTTTTAGGTACGTGAAGAGGAAAAAAATAGTCAAGGCAAATGTGGGTCCCTTGAAGACAGAAGCAGGGGAATTTATTATGCGGAACCAAGAAATGGCAGACGAGTTAAACCGTTACATTGGATCTGTGTTTACTGAGGAGGATACACACAATCTCCCAAATGTTCTAGGGGCCGGAGAACCTAGGGTGATGGAGGAACTGAAGGAAATCCACATTAGGCAGGAAATGGTTTTGGGTAGACTGATGGGACTGAAGGCTGATAAATCCCCAGGGCCTGATGGTCTGCATCCCAGGGTACTTAAGGAGGTGGCTCTAGAAATAGTGGAAGCATTGGAGATCATTTTTCAATGTTCTATAGATTCAGGATCAGTTCCTGTGGATTGGAGGATAGCAAATGTTATCCCACTTTTTAAGAAAGGAGGGAGAGAGAAAACGGGTAATTATAGACCAGTTAGTCTGACATCAGTGGTGGGGAAGATGTTGGAGTCAATTATAAAAGACGAAATTGCTGAGCATTTGGATAGCAGTAACAGGATCATTCCGAGTCAGCATGGATTTACGAAGGGGAAATCATGCTTGACAAATCTACTGGAATTTTTTGAGGATGTAACTAGGAAAATTGACAGGGGAGAGTCAGTGGATGTGGTGTACCTCGACTTTCAGAAAGCCTTCGACAAGGTCCCACATAGGAGATTAGTGGGCAAAATTAGAGCACATGGTATTGGGGGTAGGGTACTGACATGGATAGAAAATTGGTTGACAGACAGAAAGCAAAGAGTGGGGATAAATGGGTCCCTTTCGGAATGGCAGGCAGTGACCAGTGGGGTACCTCAAGGTTCGGTGCTGGGACCCCAGCTATTTACGATATACATTAATGACTTAGATGAAGGGATTAAAAGTACCATTAGCAAATTTGCAGATGATACTAAGCTGGGGGGTAGTGTGAATTGTGAGGAAGATGCAATAAGGCTGCAGGGTGACTTGGACAGGTTGTGTGAGTGGGCGGATACATGGCAGATGCAGTTTAATGTAGATAAGTGTGAGGTTATTCACTTTGGAAGTAAGAATAGAAAGGCAGATTATTATCTGAATGGTGTCAAGTTAGGAAGAGGGGATGTTCAACGAGATCTGGGTGTCCTAATGCATCAGTCACTGAAAGGAAGCATGCAGGTACAGCAGGCAGTGAAGAAAGCCAATGGAATGTTGGCCTTCGTAACAAGAGAAGTTGAGTATAGGAGCAAAGAGGTCCTTCTACAGTTGTACCGGTCCCTGGTGAGACTGCACCTGGAGTACTGTGTGCAGTTTTGGTCTCCAAATTTGAGGAAGGATATTTTTGCTATTGAGGGCGTGCAGCGTAGGTTCACTAGGTTGATTCCCGGAATGGCGGGACTGTCGTATGTTGAAAGGCTGGAGCAATTAGGCTTGTATACACTGGAATTTAGAAGGATGAGGGGGGATCTTATTGAAACATATAAGATAATTAGGGGATTGGACACATTAGAGGCAGGAAACATGTTCCCAATGTTGGGGGAGTCCAGAACAAGGGGCCACAGTTTAAGAATAAGGGGTAGGCCATTTAGAACGGAGATGAGGAAGAACTTTTTTAGTCAGAGAGTGGTGAAGGTGTGGAATTCTCTGCCTCAGAAGGCAGTGGAGGCCAGTTCGTTGGATGCTTTCAAGAGAGAGCTGGATAGAGCTCTTAAGGATAGCGGAGTGATGGGGTATGGGGAGAAGGCAGGAACGGGGTACTGATTGAGAGTGATCAGCCATGATCGCATTGAATGGCGGTGCTGGCTCGAAGGGCTGAATGGCCTACTCCTGCACCTATTGTCTATTGTCTATTGTCTATTGTCTATACTAAATGGCAGAATCCTGGAGAGCATAGCAGAACATAGAGATCTGGGAATGAAAGAGCATGGTTCCCAAAATGTGGTAAGTGTGGTGAAGAAAGCATTTGCACACCTGCCATCAGTGGGAAGGGTATTAACTACAAGTGTTAGGGCATCATGGTGCAACTGTACAAGTCATTGGTGAAACTACACTTTGAGTATTGTATGCAGTTGTGGTTGCCCTTGCCAGAATGTTACTTGGGCTTGCAGGTTTGAGTTATAGGGAGAGGTTGGATAGGCTGGGATTTTGAAGCATAAGAGGCTGAGGAAGGACCCTATTGTATTGTATAATATCATGAGGGACATGGATAAAGTGAACTTTCACAGTCCTGGTTCTTAAGGTAGAAGATTCTAAAACTAGAGAGCATAGGCTTAAGATACAATACAATATATCTTTATTGTCATTGTACAGGGGTACAACGAGATTGGGAATGCGACTTCCATTCGATGCAATAAATTAATTAGCTAATCAACAGAAATTTAGACAACCCAGAGAAACAAAATTAGAAACAGTTAAATAGTACAAAGTGCATATAGGTCTGTGCCGGGTCGCTGTGTGACGTGACCATCCGAAGGAGACAGTTCATGGGGGGGGGGGCACTCAACAGGACTGGTTCAGAGCAGCTATAGCTCTGGGGATGAAGCTGTTCCTAAGTCTGCAGGTGCGGGCGTAGAAGGCCTTGTAACGTCTACCGGATGGTAGAAGTTCGAACAGACTTATTGCAGGGGTGTGAGGAGTCTTTATGAATGCTGGTGGCTTTCCTGAGGCATCGTGTATTGTAGATGCCCTCCAAGGCTGGAAGCTACATGAGAGATGATATTTAAGAGGGATATCAGGAATGAGCTGCCCAAGTAAGCCATTGAAGCGGATAACATTATGACTTTCAAAAGACGATTGGACAAATATATGGATTGGAAAGGTTTAGAGGTCTGTAGGCCAAATGAAGACAAATGGGACCAGCTGAATATGCCCACTTGGTTGAGATGGACAAGGTGGGTCAAAGGGCCTGTTTCCATGCTGGACAAGACTATGACTATATGGACAGCTGGAAAGGAAATTCACAGTGTATGGAAAGGATTGTGCATGATCTGGATTGGTGACACATATGTGAAAAGAGAGCAAGGCCAAGAGAGCATGGAAAAGCCATAACGTGAACGAGATGAGCTGTTCAGGTGCAGACTCTGATTGAGACATAATGTACCCAGTGTCAAATGAGGTCAAGTCTCATCAAATAACACACACTTAAATGCTAAGTCAAGGACAATCATTAACATTTCAGCTTAAACTTGAGAGCAATGTGCAACGTCCTTCTGAAGCAAGCTTTTGTATCTTAAGATGGTGCAGTTGAAACAATAAGTCACAATGCTGTCAATGAGCAAAAGCATACTGAAGCGAGATGGAAGAAGCCTTTAGGAGGTGCTGAATTTAAAAAAAATCAAGAGAGATCTAGTATGAACATAATCATGGAGACCTGAAAGATGTCACACCAATACTTGGAAATAGCACAGTACAGTAGATAGGACTGATAAAGCTTCATTAAAACAAGACCATAAACACTGATGCATTGCAGGTAAGCAACTCACAGGTAAGTATGCAGAAAACTGTAGATGCAGAAAATACCCCACTGCCATCCTCCACCAGCCTTATGTTGGGGTCCTAAAGGGGCAGAGATTGAGCAAGGGACAATGGGACAATGTAGTCCTTCCTTAACCGCAGCAATGGAATGCTAGTTTTCATTATGTGTTAAATCAATGATATGCTGAAACATGTGGCTCAAAGCAAATGTTTTATACCATGTACTTGCAAATTGATCAAGTACTGAATCAGGAGAATAATGCAGGTTTTTTTTTTCATATTTTGCACCAGTGATGTGTAGTTTCAGTTTAGTTTTCAAAGCTATTAAAGTTTGATTGTCAGATAGAAAACCTCTGGTAGTAATCATTCACCATTTGGACACCCTTTTTGTGAGGGTTGTTATTTCTCATTATTGGTTGCTATGGTGTTCCAAGTAATCAGTGTTCCTACTCATCTGCCGCGCGCTGTACACATTGAACTGGTTTCATAACTTTTCCAATTAGATGCTGAGGTACAGGGTTTCAAATCCCTGAAGAGATATTCTATACCACTGATGTTTATTCCCTTAATCAGCTTGAAACTGCCAGACTTGAGTAGTGTTCGGGGTACGAATCAATCAGAAGCAACACAAGCAGCCCTATGGAAGCCTGACTCCCTAAGGTGAAATTTGCCTGGAATGGATTTTATTTTATGGAAAGGCCGCATTGCTCTTTTACAAAGGAAAGAGGAGCTATTCCTCTTTTCTTCACAAATTCTCCTCCAAATTTCTGTGAACGAATGTAATTCGGGACATCACCGTAGCAGAGCTTGTGGAGCTGCTGCCTCCAAACTCCAGCGACCCCCGTTCAATCCTGACCTCTGGTGTTGATTTACTATTGTAACGAGCACCAAAGTACAGTCAAAAAAAGAAATGGAGACATAGAACTGCAGATGCAGGTTGAAACCAATGATAGACACAAAGTGCTGGAGTAACTCAGCAGGTCCGGCTCCACCTGTGGAGGAAAAGGATAGGCGATGTTTCGGGTCGATGAGATGAAGGGTTCCGACCTGAAACGCCACCTATCCTTTCTCTCCGGAGATGCTGCATGACCCGCTGAGTTACTCCAGCACTTTGTGTCTATCTTTACAATGTAAAAAACATTGTTTTGGACTATTGTGTGCAGTTCTGGCTGCTCCACCACAGGAAGCTTTGGAGGGGGTGCTGGTGACGTTTACCAGAATGGCAGACTGTTTGAGTCTGAAGAAGGTCCCGACCTGAAACATCACCTATCCGTGTTCTCCTGAGATGTTGCCTCGCCCGATTGAGCTGCTCCATCACCCTGCATCTTCTTTTGTAAACCAGCATCTGTGGTTCCTTGTTTCTACATTTTACCAGAATGCTGCCTGGATTAGAGGCTCGTAACTACGAGACGAGGTTGGACAAACTTGGATTGAATTCTCTAGAATATCAGAGGTTGAGGAATATATTAAATTATGAGAGCTATCGATAGGGTGGACAGTCAGCAACTTTTTCTCAGGGTGGAAATGTCAAGGACTAAAGGGCACAGGTGAGAAAGGAAAGTTTAAAAGAAATGTGAGGGGCAAGTTCTTTTTACACAGAAAGTGGTAGGTGCCTGGAACTTGGAATCAGGGGTGGTGGTGGTGGTGGTGGCAGATATGTTAGTGGTATTTAAGAGGATATTAGGTAGGAACATGGATATGCAAGGAATGGAGGGATTGAGTAATGTGCAGGCAGAGGAGATTAGTTTAACCCGACACCATGTTGGGCACGGACATTGTGGACCAAAGGACCTGTTTCTTTATTGTTCTATGTTCTACGTTCTTGTGTGCTATCCAGGCAAACTATGCCATACATGAATACATTAAGTCATGCAGAAGAGCAAATTTACAGAGTGCAGAATATAGTGTTACAACTATAGTAAAAGGGCAAATTTAAAACACAGTCCAACAATAAAAGCATCAAACATCAAACATCAAACACCACTCCAGGGTCTGAAATGAGTGGCACATATTCTCCTGTGCTGCTGTAAGTAAGAATTCCGTTGTTCTATCTGGGACAGATGAATGAATGAATGAATGAATGAATAAGTTTATTGGCCAAGTATGCACAAACAAGGAATGTGCCTTGGTGCTCCGTTCATAAATGACAATGCAAACATACAGTTAACAATTAAGAATAAAGCATAAACACGTCAAAACAATAAGGATACACCAGTACGGTCTAAACATGTGGGTGAAAATAAACCAGAGCAAAAAAGAGACTACAGACTTTGGTTATTGAGTAGAACTATCACTCGTGGAAAAAAAAGCTGTTTTTATGTCTGGCTGTGGCTGCTTTGACAGTCCGGAGTCGCTTTCCAGAGGGAAGTGCTTCAAAGAGTTTGTGGCCAGGGTGAGAGGGGTCAGAGATGATCTTGCCCGCTCGCTTCCTGGCCCTTGCAGGGTACAGTTCGTCAATGGGGGGAAGGTTGCAGCCAACAACCTTCTCAACTGTGCGAATGATCCGTTGTAGCCTCCAGATGTCGTGCTTGGTAGCTGAGCCAAACCAGACCATGATGGAGAAGGTGAGAACGGACTCAATAATAATAATAATGCATTACATTTATATAGCGCTTTTCAAACACTCAAAGACGCTTTACAGGGATTTCTAGAACATAGAGAAGTGAATAAATAGATAAATAAGTAAATGAACAGAGAAAGGAGACAGAAGGTGAGGTGACCTTCAGTGGTTGAAGGCAGTACTGAAGAGGTGAGACCAGTGATGTTTTGAATGTGGTGAGTGAGGAGGAGTCTCTGACGGTTTGGGGTAGTGAGTTCCATAGGGTGGGAGCAGCGATGGAGAAAGCCCTGTCCCCCCAGGATCTGAGTTTGGTCCGGATGGGGGGGGACAGGAGATTGGCAGCAGCAGAGCGGAGGGTGCAGGTGGGAGTGTGCCTGTGGAGGAGGTCAGTCAGGTAGGATGGGGCCAGGTTATGGAGGGCTTTGTAGGTCATGAGGAGGATTTTGTATTGGATTCTCTGTGGGATGGGGAGCCAGCGGAGTTTGTAAAGGATGGGGGTGATATGGTCACGGATCGGGGAGTGGGTGAGTAGACGGGCAGCGGAGTTTTGAATGTATTGAAGTTTGATGATTTTTGAGGGTGAGCCATAAAGGAGGCTGTTGCAGTAGTCCAGATGGGAGGTGATGAAGGCGTGGATGAGGGTTTCTGCAGCTGTGAAGGAGAGGGATGGACGGAGACGGGCAATGTTTTTGAGGTGGACGAAGGCTGTCTTTGTGATGTGTTTGATGTGTTTGTCGAAGGAGAGGGTTTGATCAAAGATGATTCCAAGATTCCGGATGTGAGGGGAGGTGGATACTGGGAGACCATCAATATTGAGGATGAAGTTTTGGGTGGATTTGGTGAGCGTTTTTGGACCAATGATGATGATTTCAGATTTGTTGCAGTTGAGTTTGAGGAAATTTGATTGAAGCCAAGATTTTATTTCAGAGATGCAGTTATTTCAGAGATGCAGCAATATAGAATTGGACCATCGTTGCCTGTGGCAGATTGTGTTTCCTCAGTTGCCGCAGGAAGTACATCCTCTATTGGGCCTTTTTGACCGTGGAGTCGATGGTGGCCCCCCATTTAAGGTCCCTGGAGATGATGGTTCCAAGGAAGTTAAATGACTCCACAGATGTGACTACGGTGTTGTTGATGGAGAGTGGGGGGAGGGGAGGGGGATCTCTTCGAAAGTCTACAATTAGCTCCACTGTCTTGAGAGTATTGAGCTCCAGGTTGTGGCGATGGCACCAGGACGCCAGCTGTGTCACTTCCCCATTCCACATGACAATAAAACACACTTGACTCTTGAGCACCAGGACAAGCAAAGATACATGGGAAACTGATAGTAAAGCTTGCACATGAGTGTTTAGGTGATAATTTAGTGCAATTTGGCTCGTTTCGATTTTCTACACTTGGCTAGGAATTTTTATCTTGATTTTATATTATTTCAGTATTTTGCCCAATCCGTGAAGGTGAGCAAAAGAGGGAATGCAAAATATGGGATGGACAGTGAATGGGACATATTATTTGGAGTGACTGTGTTAGTTGGAAGAACTGTATTAGTTGCAGCGTCTGAAGCACGTTGCATGTCTACTACTTGGAGTGTCTACATTACTTGCAGTGTCTGCATCAATTGTAGAGCCTGTGCTATTTTGAGTGTCGGTATTACATGGATTATTCATTACTGGGAGTGTCTGCATCAGTTGATCAATCAGCGGTAGTTGAAGTATCTGTATTAGCTGATGAATCTGCATTAGTTGGAGTGTCTATGTTAGCTGGAGTATCTGCATTCATTGAAGCAACTGTATTACTCCAAGTAAAGTACGACTTGGAATGTCTGTATTACTTGAAGAATCTGTATTAGTTAGGGTGCCTGTTTTAGTTGCAGTGTCTGCATTAATTGGTGTGCCTGCATTACTTGATGTGCCTGTATTAGCTGGAATGTCTTATTGATGAAGCATCTCCATTTGATGAAATTCTATAAACTCTAAGTGCTAGTAAAACCATAGTAACTGTCAGTAGAAATTAATTGCAATCAACATTCAAGTGGTAAATGATCCCTTCAAATAGCACTTGTGAGGTCCTTCCTGCTGCTGAATAGGTTTTCCACTGTGCTTGATCAAGCAAAGACATCAGCTGGAGCTTTGAGCTCCAATTTAGCAACAGTGATCTACAAATAGCATCACACACTGATAGACATCTTCATCTGCCCAGTCTCGACCCCCCTTCCCAATGTACATCCAATACGAATCATGCAACAGACAGCTATTCCTTTTCTCCAGAGATGCTGTCTGACCCGCTGAGTTACTCCAGCATTTTGTGTGTATCGTTTTCCATCTTGGAGCCAATTTAAGTGCGGCATGGTGGCGTAGCGGTAGAGTTGCTGCCTTACCGCGCAAAAGACCCGGGTTCGATCCTGACTATGGGTGTTGTCTGCATGGAGTTTATACGTTCTCCCCGTGACCTGTGTGGATTTTCTCCGGGTGCTCCGGTTGCCTCCCAATCCAAAGACATGCACCTCGCCCCATAACCCCCTGACAATCTGGATGGACCACTAGTCTCATCAGTTCAGGTTCAGATGAGGAGAATATGTTGTGGAGATTCAGTCCTGCAAATATCATGTTAATCTCCAGTATCAAAGCAGCAGATTATTTCCCAGTAATTCTCTAGAAGCTGATCTTTACTAGTCTCACATCAGTGATGATTTTGTTTAAATGAGATGATCAAAATAGCCAGTCATCCCTCACCGTTCATTGATATTCTGTGAACACTGACTGATCAGGCTTTTCCCAAACACTCTTTGCTCATTAAAGAATAAAAAGACAAATCAAATCCAGTTAATACAATATGTGATGCTGAAAATTCGACTGCTCCTTTTTAACATTAAACAAATGAAAATAAAATGTTTCCACGAGTCAAGTACAATAACAAACAGATCCAAAAAAACAAGGAACTCAGCAGGTCAGCCAGCACTGTGGACAATGGACATATGAAATTCCGGGTCTGGACCCTTCTTCTAACTGATGGAGTAACTGGGGGAGAAACCTGGAAAAAAAGAGGTGTAGGTGAGAAAAGGTCTGGCAATTGATATGTGAATACAGGTGAGGGGGGGGGGAGGGAGGGGGTGATTTGCAGATAGGTGGAGTAAGTGACAAAGTCTAGAGATAAAAAGGAGAAAGAAAAGGAGAAAAGAGGGGGAATGAAATGTAAAGCAGAAGAGAAGGATGAAATGGGATGGGGGAGGAGAAAGGGGAGGAATAAAAGAGAAATGTGGGACTCGGGGAATGGAAAATGAGAATACGGAGGAAGGAAAGGTGCAGGGTGGAGATGGTGGGAGAAAAGTGTTTGCACACCAGGGTAGGTGTTGGGGCAGAGTAAAGAGAGGGGGAGGTGAGGAAGGATATTACTTGAAAATGGAGAATTCAATATTCTTGCCGTTGGGGTGTAAGCTGCTCATGCAGAATATGAGGTGCTGTTCTTTCAGTTTGCATATGACCTCACTCCAGCAATGGAGAAGGCCAAGGATCAAAAGGTCACTAGGAAAGGAGAGTTAAAATGGTTGTCATTCTAGATCTCCAGTAGACCTTGACAGAGTGCACAAGTGTTCAACGAAGTGGTCTTCTAGTCTACCTTTGTTATTACCGATGTAAAGGTGGCCACGTCGGGAACACTGAATGTATTAGACGAGGTTTAGAAGAGGAGCATGTGAACCTCTGCCTCACTTGTAAGGGCTGCTGGGCCCCTGGATGGAAGTGAGAGAGGAGGTTTATGGACAGGTGTTACATCTCCTGGGCTTGCAAGGAAAGTGCCTGGGGAGAGTGCAGGTTGGATCACAAGCTGTGAGGCATCAGCGTAATAGCTGACCAAATTTTGAAGAAGTAAAAACCAAAAACTGTAGTTGCTGGTTAATACACGAAAGGACACAGAGTGCTAGAGCAACTCAGCAGGTCAGATAGCATCTCTGGAGAACATGGATGTTTTGAGGAAAAAGGGTCTTGACGTGCCCTATCCATTTCCTCCAGAGATGCGACTGGGCCTGCTGAATTACTCCAGCACTTTGTGACCTTTTGTGTATTATATATCATCTGCAGTTTGTTCGTTTCTACATTTCTACATTTCTGTTCCATGGCAAAATCTCCTCAAGGTGTGCCTATCTTGAAGAAGTTCTCCTCCTCTCAGACAGTTCTACAAGGCCCTCTCTCAGTGCTCCCCCTCTGTGATTCCTGCTGCTCTCCAGCTCTACCACCATGTTCTGACCTCGACTTGCTACCACAGCCAAGGGTGTTTCCTCGACACTTCCCTGCGCCACCTGGAAGAAGGGTCTTGACCCGAAACCTCACCGTTCCATGTTCTTCAGAGATGATGCCTGACACGCTGAGTTACTCCAACGCTTTGTGTCGAAATTTCAAATGAAGTTTAGCATGACTTTGCTGCCTTCTAAATTTATCCTGGAATAAAGTCCTGTGCTTGGTTTGTATCATTGTATGGCCTTGAAATGCTTTTAATGATTCACTCCCACATTATTACTCCCACATCATTTGGCTCCTCGCCCCATTGTATTTCCTCAGTATTATGTAATCTTTTAAAAATGTACCTTACATGTTTCTGTGTTGGAATTTACTTTGTAAAGAAATTCAGTAACATTATTGGTGCGCTCTTATCATTTACCACTGTCCCCAGTGTTGGCTGTTCCTCTGAATTAGGTCTCATCTGAATGTTTAGAAACTGTGTGTTTTGTTTCAAAAGCATAAATGGCTCTAACACTTTATGAACCTAGCATTGATCATTCTGGATCTTCAGTGTTGGCATTATTGCCAATATGAACTGATAACATTATTCCTACTCTCCACATTCAACCAATTTGCTGTCCATCTTGCCCAATGTGCCTAGGTTCAATCAGTTTAGCGATACAGCGCGGAAACAGGCCCTTCGGCTCATCGAGACCACGCCAACCAGCGATCCTCGTATATTAACACTATTCTGCACACACTAGGGACAATTTTTACATTTTTTACCATGCCAATTTACCTACATACCTGTACGTCTTTGGAGTGTGGGAGGAAACCGAAGATCTCGGAGAAAACCCACGCAGGTCACGGGGTGAACGTCCAAACTCTGTACAATAGACAATAGACAATAGGTGCAGGAGTAGGCCATTTGGCCCTTCGAGCCAGCACCGCTATTCACTGTGATCATGGTTGATCATCCACAATCAGTACCTCGTTTCTGCCTTCTCCCCATATCCCTTAACTCTGCTATCCTTAAGAGCTCTATTTAACTCTCTCTTGAAAGCATCCAGAGAATTGGCCTCCACTGCTTCTGAGGCAGCGACTCACAACTCTCTGGGTGAAAAAGTTTTTCCTCATCTCATTTCTAAATGGCCTACCCCTTATTCTTAAACTGTGGCCCCTGGTTCTGCACTCCCACAACATCGGGAACATGGTTCCTGTCAATAGCATGTTCAATACCTTAATAATCTTATATGTTTCAATAAGATCCCCTCTCATCCTTCTAAATTACAGTGTATACAAGCCTAGTCGCTCCATTCTTTCAAGATATGACAGTCCAGCCATCCCAGGAATTAACCTTGTGAACCTACGCTGCACTCCCTCAATAGCAAACAGACATTTACCCATAGTCAGGATCGAACCCGGGTCTCTGGCACTGCAAGTACTGCACAGCAGCAACTCTACCGCTGCGCCACTGTGTCAATATCCATTGACATTTCTTATTATATGGCAATTTTCTTAAGGATATTTGAAAATGTAAGTATATTATACTAACTTCTCAACCTGTATTTTAAAGAAGGTAAAAAGACTATCATTTAGAAATCATTATTATTTCTGAGTTTAATTGGTGTTTTTCTGCTGTCTCATTTAGATGAAGTTATTATTTTTCCCATTCTTAGTTCAGCTGTTCTTAGTTCTACGATTCAGCTGTCATCAAGCACCTCACCAATTAAGAGCAGTCCTGACCATCCATCTACCTCAATGAAGACCTTCAAACTATCTTTCATCAGACTTTACTAGACTTTATCTTGCATTAAACATTATACCCTCTATCCTGTATCTGCACATTGTGTAATCTTGTATAGTCTTTTCACTGACTGGATAGCAGGCAACAAAAAGCTGTTCACTGTACCTCGGTATACGTGACAATAATAAACTGAACTAAATAAACTAAACTAATCAGATGGTGTATATTTGATCTTGATATTTCATCATTCCCTTAAACATGTTATTAGCGTGACACATGACGCAGTTGGTAGAGCTGCTGCCTCACAGGTGTAGTGGTCTAGCTTTAATCCTCACCTCCAGTGCTGCTGGTTTGTACATTCTCCCTTTTTTTTAAAATCAAAAATATTTATTCAAATATTAAAATAATATATACAATACAATAAAACCAAAACAGAACCCACCACCAGAATAATATACAAACAAATATACCAATTGAAACTATTATACAATTATATTACAATCCCCATCCAGGATACATCCAATCCCCCGCGGTGCCCAGCGGTCCCGGAAATCCTCCAGGGTGCCCGTGGACAGCGCGTAGTCCCTCTCCAACACCACCCGGGCGCGGATGTAAACCCGGAAAAGGGGTAGGCAGCTGGCTCGGGCAGAGCCCTCTTCCGCCTGGTGCCGTGAGTCGCGGATGGCCAGTTTGGCTACATTCTCCCTTTGTGGGTTTCGTCCCACATCCGAAAGATGTGCATGCAAGTCGGTCGGTTAATTGGCCACTGTAAATAGACCCGTGGAGTGCAGGTTGGTGACAGAATCTGGGGGAAGTTGATGTGTTATCTTAGTTTACAGATACAGATACAGTGAAAAGCTTCGGCCCACCGAGTCCACGCCCACCAGCGATCCCTGTACACCAGCACTATCCTACACACAAGGGACAATTTACAATTCTTACCAAAGCCAAATTAACCAACAAACCTGCGGAGCGTGGGAGGAAACAGGAAAACCCCACACGGTCACGGGGAGAACGTACAAACTCCTCACAAAACAGCACCCATAGGCTCAATCGAATCCGGGTCTCAAGGCAGCAACTCTACCGCTGTGCCACTGTACTGCCTTTATCAAAACTAGCATTAGTGTAAGATCAGAGTTTGATGGTCAGCATGGACTTGGTGAGCCAAAAGACCTGCTTCCATGCTGTACAATTCTATGATATATAGACTACACGCTCTCCAGTAATACAGCTGTCTTCAGTTTATTATTATTTACATGCAGCCTTCTTTGATATTCCCTCACTAGACTTGCTTAAATATAATCCACCTGAATCAAGGGTTTTGACTTCTCTAAGATTGATTTGTTTATTCCATATAGCTCCTCTTTCAATTGTAAATACAATTATGGTACCTCTAATCTCATTTTACAATGTCCTGCCTACTTGATCTATCTCTCAGGTAAGTGCTGATGCAAAATAATTACTTTGCTGCTTCTGTTTGTGATCCCACCCGGCCTTCCCTCATCGCTCGAGTTCCATTTGACATTCTAGCTCTAATTTGTAAACTCACAGACTTACGTTATTCTGCTTTGTTTTTTCCTGTTAATTTAAACTTGTGGTTTACTTTTGGTTGCCTAATTATGTTATTTTCCTTCTTCATATTCTCCCCCATGCTGGCCCTGTTATCCAGCTCACGTATCTTCACTCACTGTTGGTTTTCCCCTCACTCTGTCATGGTGTCTCATTAGCGGTCGGCCGTTCTTGTTTATTGGCACATGTATTCTTGCTGCCAGTACAAGCTAAATGACTTGGAGATATTGACTTGGATCTCTATCCAGGCAGGCAAAGTGATTTCATTCATGAGAGTTGGGTTTGGGGGTGGGATTGGAGTTGATGGTGAATATCTTCAGAAGAGGGCGGCACAGTGGCTCAGCCAGTGGAGCTGCTGCCTCACGGCGCCAGAGATCCAGGTTCAATCCCGACATGTTTATCTGGGTATAACTTGAAGTTCTCCCTGTGATCTCATGAGTTTCCCCCACGTGCTCTGGTTTCATGTTCATACGTGATAGCAGCAGAATTAGGCCATTCGCCCTCTCAAGTCTACTCTGCCATTAACCATGGCTGATCTATATTTCCCTCGAAACCCCATTCTCCTGCCTTCTTCCGATAACCCCTGATGCATCCCAAAGACGTGTGGGCATGTAGGTTAATTGGCTTCTGTAAATTGCCACAAGTGTGTAGGGAGT
Source organism: Rhinoraja longicauda (assembly GCF_053455715.1). Lineage (NCBI taxonomy): Eukaryota > Metazoa > Chordata > Chondrichthyes > Rajiformes > Arhynchobatidae > Rhinoraja > Rhinoraja longicauda. The sequence goes on along the minus strand of NC_135969.1, from coordinate 28,367,409 downwards.
GTGAAAGCGGGACAACATAGAACTAGTGTGAATGGGTGATTGATGGTCGGCATGGACTCGATGGGCCGAAGGAGCTGTTTCCATGCTCTATCTCTAAAGTAAATTTAAGAAGTTAAGGTATCTTTGCAGTCTGTGAGAATTCATTGTTTGTTTTGGCATGAGGTTACTTTGATTAACAGGTGCGGTTTTCATTTGAATACATGGCCTAGAGAATGAGAAATATCCAGGATCCATTGATCCAGTTCCACCAAAGTGTAAGCATCTTATAATTCTAAGCATCTTATAATTTTATATACTTCTATCAGGTCACACCACAGCTTCTGGTGCTCCAGAGAAAATAATCCAAGTGTGTCCAACATTTCCTTATTGATAATATACTGTAATCCAGGCAACACACTGGTGATTTTTTCTGCATTCCCTTCATAGCCTCTACATATTTCCTATGATGTTGGGACCGGGACTTCACACAAATGTGGTCTACCTAAAATTTGATACAACTGCAACATGACTTCCCAAATTTGTCTCTTAATGCCCTGACCAATGAAGCCAAGCATGACGTATGCCTTCTTAACTACCATAACCACTTGTGTTGCCACAGTCAAGGGCTTGCACCTCAAGATCCTTCTGCACATCAATGCTCCTGCCATTTAGGGTTTACTTTCCTCTTGCATTTGACTTCCCAAATGCGGCACTTTCCAGTGAAGGTGGAACAAAATGGTGTTTGAGCATTTGAAAAAGAGCACAAGTGAATTTCCAGGCCTACATCTACCTCCCCTTTGGCGAAACTGTGTTTCTTTTGCTTAGAGGACCTGGCAACCATGGACTGGAAAGGGGGAGCTCATCGTGCCATCGCTGCTCGTCCCCCGAGGACCAGAGACAAGGAGGATGGAGCCGGTGATGACGGACTTGACAGGAGAGAAGAGAGGCTGGTAGGAGAGGGGAGGGACTAGGTTCGGGCCTGGAGTGCCTCGAGGTCGGCTGCAGGAAGATCCTCCGGCGAACAAACGAGGAGATGACGTCGGTCGTTCATCGATCAAGGAAGGCGTTGGCTGGAGGCCCCGCAGCAACCCGTGGCTTGCCTGAATTGGGCAACTGCACCATGGATTAGACTTGGAAAATGGCGCCTCTTGCATCCGGGCTAAGTAGACTATTTCTGTACGATTGCTAAACGGGCGTGGTACAGTATGGTGATGTTCTACTGGACTGTTTGTAGGCAACTGAACCATCCTCCCAACAGCTAGAGAGAAGCGACTATCTACCTCATTGGAGACGCTTGGACTACCTTTAATCGGACTTTACTGAACTTTATCCTGCACTAAACATTATTCACGTTATGCCCTTTGTCATGTATCTGCACACTGTGGGTGGCTCAGTTGCCTTTCCATTGACTGGTTAGCATGCACCAAAGGCTTTTCACTGTATCTTGGCACACGTGACAATAAACTAAGACTAAACTAAAACAAAACTAAACTGTAAGAAAATAATTTCACTGTGCATTTGCACTTTGCACATTTGACAATAAAGCACCATTGAACCATTGAAAACAGTGAGCCTTTTCCTTCCAAGCCAAGCATTCACATGGGCCGACTGGAGGTACATGCAGATTATTTACATTCATCACAGCATCCAGCTTAATTATAACAGCAAACCACAGTATAATGTATGTGTCCCAGAGAACACTATGTTAGACATCAACAGCAAAATAGCTGCTGGCAGCTCCAGACATGCAGTGCCTGGCGGTAGGAATTGAATTGAATTGAATTGAATAAATTTTATTAGCCAAGTACACCGATGAGCCAAAACATTATGGCCTGATGAGCCAAGACATTATGACCACCTGCCTAATATGCTGTTGGTCCTCCGTGTGCAGCCCCATATACAGCAGGGCGCGATGCACTGTGTATTGTGACACGTTCCTCCCGTGACCACCATTAAAATTTTCTGTGACTTCTGTCGGTTCGGACCAGATGGGATAGCCTTCGTTGCCTTCGCGCATCGATGAGCCTTGGGCGCCCAACATCCTGTCACCAGTTTGTGGTTTGTCCCTCCTCGGACCACTGTCAGTAGGTACTCAGCATGGCTGACCGGGAGCACCCCACAAGCCTTGCCGTTTCAGAAATGCTCTGACCCAGTCGTCTGGCCATAACAATTTGGCCCTTGTCAAAGTCACTCTGGTCTTTACTCCTGTCCATCTCTTCTGCATCCAACACATCAACTTCAAGAACCGACTGTTCACTTGCTGCCTAATATATGCCACCCCTTGACAGGTGCCATGGTAACAAGATAATCAATGTTATTCACTTCACCTGTCAGCGGTCATAATGTTTTGCCTCATTGGTGTATGTATACATACAAGAAAATTGTCTTGGTGCTTTGCTCGCAAGTAACATCACAACATGCAGTAAACAATTAGGAATAAAAACATAATACGTTAAAACATTAAGAATGAAACATTATAGTTTAAACATGTGAAGAATTAAATAAAATACCAGAGCAAGAGGAGGCTACAGATTTTTGATTGTTGAGTAGAGCTACTGCTCGTGGAAAAAGCTGTTTTTATGTCTGGCTGTGGAGGCTTTGACAGTCTGGAGTCGCCTTCCAGAGGGAAGTGCTTCAAAGAGTTTGTGGCCAGGGTGAGAGGGGTCAGATCTTGCCCACTTGCTTCCTGGCCCTTGCAGTGTACAGTTCGTCAATGGGGGGAAGGTTGCAGCCAACAACCTTCTCAGCTGATCGAACGATTTGTTGCAACCTCCGGATGTCGTACTTGGTGGCTGAGCCTAACCAGACCATGATGGAGAAGGTGAGGACAGACTATGATGGCAGTACAGAATTGGACCATCATTGCCTGTGGTAGATTGTGTTTCCTCAGCTGCCGCAGGAAGTACATCCTCTGTTGGGCCTTTCTGATGTGGAGTCAATGGTGGCCTCCCAGATAATGTCCCTGGAGATGATGGTTCCAAGGAACTTAAATGACTCCACAGATATGACTGTGGTGTTGTTGATGGTGAGTGGGGGGAGGGGAGGGGGAGCTCTCCTAAAGTCTACAATCAATTCCACTGTCTTAAGAGCATTGAGCTCCAGGTTGTTACGGAGGCACCAGGACGCCAGCTGTGTCACTTCCTGTCTATAGGCAGATTCCTCCCCATCCTGGATCAGTCCAATCAGGGTTGTATCATCCACAAACTTGAGAAGCTTGACAGACCTGTGGAGGTACAGTCATTGGTGTAGAGAGAGTAAAGGAGAGGGGAGAGGACGCAGCCTGGCGGTGCTCCTATGCTGAGGGTCTGCGGGTCCAAGATGTGCTTTCCCAGCCTCACATGTTGCTTCCTGTCTGTCAGGAAGTTGGTGATCCACTGACAGAGGGGTTCAGGCACTGTCAACTGGGAGAGTTTGTAGTGTAGTAGCTCTGGCACAATGGTGTTAAATGCAGAGCTAAAGTCCACAAACAAAATCCTTGCATCGGTCCCCTGGTAATCTAGGTGCTGAAGGATGAAGTGCAGGTCTAGGTTGACTACATCAACCATCAATCTATTGGCGATCTATATGCAAACTGCAGTGGGTCCAGCAGGGGGTTTGTGATATTTTCCAGCTGGGCCAGCACGTCTTTTAAGGGTCTTCATAATTACAGAGGTAAGTGCGACAGGCTGTAGTCATTAAGACCAATAAACCATGTCTTTTTGTGTACAGGAACAATCGTGGAGACTTTGAAGCAGGCAGGGACAGTGCAGGTTTGCAGGGACTGGTTGAAAATGTCTGTGTGCCAGTTGTTCGGCACAGAGCTTGAGGGCAGAGGGGGAAACATTGTCCGATCCTGGAGATTTACGGCTTTTCTGTCTGGGAGAGAGTGGGATGACCAAACCAAGTGGTCGTCTCCCTCAGCTCTTGAAGATACCTTGCAAGAAGCATTCTATTGACTCAGTCTTCCAGCTTGCCAATGCCCACCACACTACCTGATGCCAATCAGCGTCTGTGCGTTAATTCATTTGGTTTTAGTCCTTGACCATTATTCCATCTGCTTGGGTTTCTTAAGGGCAAGAGTGGCAGTGAAGTGCAAAGTCATGGAGTCATACAGTGTGGAAACAGGCCCATCGGCCCAACTTGGTCGTACCAGCCAACATGTCCCATCCACACTGGTCCCACCTGCCTGCGTTTGGCCCATATCCCTCCAAACCTGTCCTATCCATGTACCTGTCCAAATGTTTCTTAAACGTTGCGATAGTACCTGCCGCAACTACCTCTTCAAGCACCCACCACTCTTTGTCTGAAAAAGCTACCCCTGAGATTCCAATTAAATCTTTCCCCCCTCACCTTAAACCTATGTCCTCTGGTTCCCGATTCCCCCACTCTGGGCAAGAGACTTTGTGCGTCTACTCGATCTATTGCTCTCAGGATTTTGCACACCTCGATAAGAGTTGGAAACAACTGGAATGCTTGGAGGAAGTGAATGTGCTTGCGTTGTAGCTGTCTCACTTTCTCACATTCACGACTCTTCGCGGGCTTTCAAAAACTTGATAATAATTTAGAAGCTTATAAACTTATAAACTTTTAAAATCTGATATGAGATGGCAGAAGATTCGCCACCTGGAACACCATAGCAGAATAAATTTAAGCTCTGTCTTCTCAGATCTTGTGCGGGTTTGCAAGCAAGAACCATCAGAAATGTTAGCGCTTTGCAGAGTCTGGAAAGTGGTTTCAGATTTCCCCAGTCTCTCACTGATGCCTCTTCCCTTCCTTTTCCACATCAGTGGCATTTCCTGCCAATGCACTCAAAATAGCAACACCTATTCAGAAAGTTCTACTTTTGAATCTATGTGTCGACCTGCAATCAGAAGGGTTGCAAATGCATAAATGTCTTTTAGTAGATGTAGCTACATGAATGTTACCTTTAAGAAGTCTGTAGTACAACCATCTTAAATCTCAATGCACTTAGTTACATATGAAATAGACTTAAAATTAGGTCAAGTCTGTTCATCCATTCAATATTATAGCTAAACTTCAACCTTAACTCAAATTTTCTGCTGTATCTCCATGTTTTTTTTGGGTGTCCAGAATCTATTGATCTTGTTTTATTCACAACCTTTGAGATAGGGAATTCCAAAGCTAACAGTTAAATTAAACAGCAATGAATGGGTTACATAGATGGAGAACATAAAGGCTCTCGCTTTATATTGCTCTCATGTTCTGAAATGCTGTTTAAGGTCTTAAGTTCATAAGTTCATGTGACAGGAGCAGAATTAAGCTATTCGGCCCATCAAATCTACTCCACCATTCAGTCTGAAGAAGGATCTCGACCCGAAACGTCACCCATTCCTTCTCTCCCGAGATGCTGCCTAACCTGCTGAGTTACTCCAGCATTTTGTGAATAAATCGATTTGTACCAGCATCTGCAGTTATTTTCTTATTCAATTATGGCTGATCTGTCTCTCCCTCCCAACCTACACTGCATACAATTGGTCAGTTCTGATATCAGGGGCCTTGAAATCAGTGCCCGCAGAAATGCCTGCAAGTCAGTTACTTACCGACATTCTTGAGCCTTCAGCCCAACACAATAAAATGAGCAATCTCAGTTATCAAATCCCTCTCGCTCCTGAGACAGCTCTTCACCCTGACTCTTTCCCAAAACGTAGGTACCTCACCTCACTACCTCCTCTCCCTCACTGCAGGTCCCATGGACATTGTCCCAGCAGATCTGCTGACCTCGGATTCTTTCTCCACACCAATAACCTCTTGGCCTTCAATCCTCTCTCACCCACTGTGGTCTCCCAATATTGGATTCCCTGCTACTTCACTATCTCCCAGAGTCCATGTCCCTCCATCAATGATCACTAACAACTCCCCACAGTAATAACATGCTGGGTTCTAATCCCATTTACCCTTCCTCCCTCAAATACAGTGACTGACTTCCCAAGTCCAACTGAAGGAGATGAAGGTGCAGACAGCACAATTCCTCTGTGATGATTCGTTTACATAGTTAGCTGCGTAGTAGTGCATACTGGTAGCATAGGTGGTGAGAGCAGGTATTCAGGGGGTGGTTCTAGGACTCCAGAATTAACTGTTGAGCCTTCCCGAGATATCATAGGCCTAACTCATCGAAACACCAGTGAAGGGAGGTGCCCACTTGATAACTCCAATGATATACTGGCATCTACACAATTAGCTTTTATGTGCTTGTTAACATGCGGATAGCTTATTAATGAATATGGAGTCAGTTATTGTCCTATAGCATAAGTGTGTATAGGCAGTTAAGATACTACTTTGGCTTTGGGCTTGGTTTTTTGGCTGTGTGCTTATCCTGGAGTTGTAGCACAAGTATTTTGTGTTTTAATAAAGCATGGTCGCCGGTTTTAGTGCTAATGGAAGTGTTCTGCAGTGTATCAGTGATCAAACATTCCTCACCACACCCCATCTGCATGTGTGGCTTGCACACTGATGGGGTGATCGAATTTACTAAACCTTCAAATCAGTATGCTGCTTAAAGATTTGAGTTATGATGGGACAAAGACTCAAGGGGAATATCCAATTTTGGCCTCTGTTTTCAAAATTAAAGAAGCTTAATTGCAATTTGGAACCATTAGTTAAAATATTGGAACGCCGTTTGCATAAAGGGTAACAGAATGTCTCTTTGGTAGCATTAAGCACAGTGTTCTGACTGTGCTCAGTAATCTGCAGTTATTGACGCCTCTCTACATCTGCCATGCTTTGGGAGGTTGTGCCAGGTTTTGTACTTTACCTGACTAGCTCGCACGCCTCTAAGTAGGTCACCATTTGGAATGCATTGCGAGGAGTTAACTTAATTAAAACATATCCCTCCAATTGAGATATCCTGCAAATTTATAGGAACACCCACTCAGCTTGATTATTTTATCACAATCTTTCTCCAGAAGAACAAGCACACATTTTAAACTGGAAATCCAATTCACCATGCTTCAGGGAGAAAGAATAGTGAGAAGCACAGTTCCAGAAAGGCGAGCTGCTCAAGCTATAAAAAGCAATCTTGTTTTCCACTCCTCCTCCACATTTGCCTCTGCTCCTAACTGAAGGCTTACTAAATAATCAGCCCGGAAAAATGTAGAGAGCTGCAAAGCTAATGCAGATCGTGGTATCAGAATGACTACCTGACCAGCTGAAAGATGCCTGCATTTGTGCGATAAGTTAAACTGGGCCAAACTGAGGAATTGCTGAGCCAATACTAATCAACTCTCAAGCTGGCACGGTCTTGACTACAGATGCTGCAAAGTCTGGCAGCAACTCCTTATCAGCAAGGTAACTCCTTACAAGCAGTCAGTCAATCAGTCAGTCAGTCCCAGTCTCAGAACATGGGTCACTGGCCAGTGGTCTTAGAGTCTAGACAGATGCTGCCCTGGAACAGGCCCTTTGGCCCACCAAGTCCATGCCAACCATCAACCACTCATTTACGCTAAATTTATATTAACCCCCTTTTTTATTGTCCTCACACCCTCATCAACTCCTTCCTGATTCCACCACTCACCTATAAACCAGGGGCAACCTACTTTGGCCAATTAACCTAAACCCACACAATTTTTAGATTTGGAAAGAAACCAGTGCACTCAGAAGAAACCCACGTGGCAGCATGAACATGCAAACGTCATTCAGATAGCACCCAAGACCAGAATTGAACAGGAGTCTCTTGATCTGCAGTATATATTGCAGTTTAGTTTATTATCACGTGTACCGAGGCACAGTGAAAAGCTTTTGTTGCGTGCTATCCAGTCAGCAGAAGGACAATACATGATTACAATCGAGCCATTTTCAGTGTAGAGATACATGATAAGGGAATAATGTTTAGGCAAGGTAAAGCCAGCAAATTCCGATCAAGGATAGTCCAAGGGTCACCAAAGAGGTGGAGAGTAGTTCAGCACTACTCTCTGGTTGTGGTAGGATGATTCAATTGCCTGATGACAGCTGGGAAAAAACTGTTCCTGAATCAGGAGGTGTGCACTTTCACACTTCTATACCTTTTGCCTGATGGGAGAGGGGAGAAGAGGGAGTGGCCAGGGTGCGACCCGTTCTTGATAATACTGCTGGCCTTGACAAGGCAGCGTGAGGTATAAATTGAGTCAATGGAAGGGAGGTTGCTTTGTGTGGTCGTCTGGGCTGCGTCTACAATTCGCTGCAATTTATTTGCGGTCTTGGGTGGAGCTGTTCCCAAACCAAGCAGTGATGCATCCTGATAAAATGCTTTCTACGCTGCATCTGCAGAAGTTGGTGAGAGTTGTATGGAACATGCTGCACTTCCTAAGCCTTCTGAGGAACAAGCAGCTGTTCCGTTCCATTGCGCTGATGTGATTCCACACCCTCCAAAGAAAATTAAGACGGACATTTTGTGAAGAGACTCCGCAATGCCTAAAGTGCAATGCTTTCGGTGATACGTTAAACCGAACGACAACCTCCTCTCTCAAGACCCTGTGACACATTATTTGAAGTCAAGCAGCAAAAATACCCCAGGCATCCAGGCAAATAGATGTGCTTCAAACATCACCAAAAAAACAGATCAGGAGAGAATTATCCCTCTGTCGTGTATGAGACGTTTCTGTGCACAATTTGGTTGCTGTGTTCCAAGCAGTGTACGCTACTTTGAGATTTTTTGAGGTCACAAGGGGCGCTTCATAAATTTTAATTATCTTTTGACATTTCAGTTTTAAAGCCGAATGAGATACTTAATTTGATTCTTTCTGCAGTCCCGTCTCACTGCCACATTGAAATGTTTTGCCTGCGATTCTAGTTACTTTAACTGTAACAGTCAAACTAAAATGGTAGCTCTTTAACTGACAAACAGAACAGCGCTAGCAAGACCTGCTGTATTTTTCAGAACTGCATCTCAGCCCATGAAATATCTTTTAGCTGCAGACTCCAAGGCCTGAATTTTAATGTGGTGAAGTGTGTGAGTTTGAGAAGTGGCAGGAATGTCAGGAAACACTGGCAACCTATCGATTGCAGCATGTGTTGGGCTATGTGTGAACCATGCCCGTTAGAGAAGGGAATAGCACCCTTTGGTATGCTCGTTGCACAATTAATGAGATATCATTGTCAGCTTTTACAATTAATTCTTGGTCTGCTGAGGTCCCTGGAAGTCAGCAGTGACATTAAGGAGTACTGTGGAGGAAGCAGAGAACTGACAAACAAATCTGTCCATGAGTACAGCAGTCTCGTGGCTGTGAGATGTTTCCATAAAAGACACTAGACCGAATCTTTTTCGCAGGATAGAAATATCGGGCGTCACAGTAGCACAGCGGTAGATGCGCTGCCTTACAGCGCCAAAGACCCGGGTTTGATCCTGACTAAGGGCGCTGTCTGTACAGAGTTTGTACCTTCTCCCCGTGACCTGCAATGGTTTTCTCCGAGACCTTCGGTTTCCTCCCACCCTCCAAAGACGTACAGATTTGAAGGTTAATTAGCTTGGTATAAATGTAATTTGTCCCTATTGTGTGTCAAATAGGGATCGGTGTGTTCGGTGATGACTCGGTGGGCCGAAGGGCTTGTTTCCACGCTGTATCTCTAAACTAAACTAATCAGAAGCTGGAGGACAAAGCTTTAGGTTGTGAGGTGTAAAGTTTAAATGAGATGTGAGGGGGCAAGTTTTTTTTTACACAGAGGGTGGTGGGTGCCTGGAACGCACTGCCGGGGGTGGTGCTGGAGGAGGCAGATAGGATAATGGCATTTAAGAGACTTTTGGATAGGCACATGGATATGCAGGGAATGGATAATGTGCAGGCAAATAAGACATTGTGGGCTGAAGAGTCTGATCCTGTGCTGTACACTACTGTACCTATGCTGGGGACACCACCATCACCTTCCCCTTTTGGTTGCTCAATGCCTACACTCAAGAATCACATCCTCACCAGCACCGCCTTACACTCTTAAAAGTTGGCTCTATTCCAGTTAACCATCCTAGATATTTCTTTGAGTATTCAGTTCTCCCTATGAAATAATGTTGCCTGAATTATCTCATCAATCAGTCTGCAAACAAATTGAAAACCAAAACGACTGCAGATGCTGGAAATAAGAGCAGAAAATGCTGGAGACACTCAGCAGGCCTGACACCATCCATGGAGAGAACAACAGAATGTCTTCATCCTGAAATGTTAATCTGTTTCGATTCCCAGGGATGCTGCCTGTCCTGCTGTGTGCCCTATTTTTTAATTTTCCATCTGATCCTGCTGCCTGATCTCATTGAAACAGCAATCACATCTCTTTGCAGGAGTCATCAGCTTAACCGTGCATTCATCAAACTTTTTCCACTGGTCACAGATTGTTCGTACCATACATGCGTCATGACTTTGAGAAACAGCGCAGAAACAGTCCCTTCGGCCCACCGAGTCCGTGCCGACCAGCGATCACCCCATGCGCTCGCGCTATCCAAAACACTAGTGACAATTTTACAAGCCCGTACATCTTTGGAGTGTTGGAGGAAACTGGAGCACCCGGAGAAAACCCACGCAGTCATCGTGAAAACATTCCGTAGGGTCATCACCCGTAGTCAGGATCAAACTGGGGTCTCTCCTGCTGTAAGGCAGTCGCTCTACGTTTGCTCCAATGTGCTACCTCCCCTCGAAAATCTCTAAATGCACTGGAGTAAATGTTCCACAGAAGTCTTTACAATGTCATTTCAGGGATCGCCAGTGGTCCATGCCGCTTGTACATTCAACAATGCCTCATATGCCTTTGACCTTATCACCACAACAATATCATCTTAAGCCTTAACATTTGCACTATTGCTTCACTTGGTGTCCTCCCCTGGACCTCAGTGCCCTTGGGAATATTTCCACTCATACCACATGCAGGGCGGCTGGCTGCAACTGATCACATTTCTCAAGCTTGCTAATAGATCCCCATTTCCACAACCTGCATCATCACCGCTGTACTTGGAGAACTCTGATTTATTTCACTTCACAGTTGACCACTGCCCTGCTACCCCTTCAAGCAGCAATGTGACAAACCTATTGCCAATGGGGTGCTTGCTGTTGTTTCCAATAAGGAGAGTAACAGCACAGAACTACTAGTGAAACACCATTTAATGAAAGCAGTCATCTACTATAGACAATAGACAATAGACAATAGGTGCAGGAGTAGGCCATTCGGTCCTTCGATCCAGCACCGCCATTCAATGTGATCATGGCTGATCACTCTCAATCAGTACGCCGTTCCTGCCTTCTCCCCATACCCCCTGACTCCGCTATCCTTAAGAGCTCTATCTAGCTCTCTCTTGAATGTATTCAGAGAATTGGCCTCCACTGCCCTCTGAGGCAGAGAATTCTACAGACTCCACAATATGTCAAACATCATACCACATGAAAAATCAGTTATTAATGTATTACTCTAATATTTACAGCGATACATCATTCACCTTTTCTGTCCCGTTAAACTCATCTATATATTAAAACTCTTGTTTGTTTGTTTGTTTGTTTGTTTGTTCCTGAACTACAGCCAAAACGGTACACCATAGCATGACAATTATAGGCCCACCTTACTCACCATTGTCCCTTTGGAAGTTTCATTAAAATCGGTGTGATATTTTTTAAGTAATTCACAATTTAAATTTTAAATCTATCTCCTAGGGAGGAAAGGAAGGAGGAGGGTGGAGGGAGGGAGGGAGGATAAAGGGAGTTGAGTGGGGGGGAGGGGAAGGGGAGGCGAAGGGTGAGGGGAATGGGGTAGGGGGGAGGGGAGGGGGGAGGGGGAGGGGGGAGGGGGGAGGAGAGGATGCTGCAGCAATGCAGGAGAGGTTTGGGCCCAACAGGTCCACTTGGTCTAGTTGAACTATAAATATGGGAATATGATATCATACTCTTGCAGTTATCTTCAGCTGTGTCATCCTGCTTTCAGTCGCAGGCTTCCTTTTCCCATTGGTAAACAATAGTATATCATTTACAGCCTCCCGCACCTCCCACTTCCCAGCAAAACTGTGCGTAAGCCCGTGCCAAAATGATGGAAAATTGGCGGTTTTTCTGGCTCAATTGTTTGCTTCCTCTTCGTAACTCTAGAATCTCGGTTCACTAAACCATTCAAGTGTCTGAATTGAAACAGATTATAATAGGTTATAGTTCAACCTATTCAGGTAGAGAATCCAGGAACGGCTTGTCGGTGGGGAACTTGGCTGAATAGCCATTTGTAGATGGATGGCAGGAACTTGAAGGTTCATTGTGAGCTGATCTGGTACTTCACCCCCAGCTCACGGGAAGCGCAAATTCAACACTCAATAACCCATGGACCCCATTCCCCCACCCCCCTTCCTTCCCTCCCTCTTAAATCGTTGAACATCTATGAAATATGTTTTTCATGTTTGTGAAGGAAGATAGATTATGGTAGTGTTTTGTTACAAACCAGGTATTGTAATAAAATTGGTGAAAATGGCCTTAAATCATTATGTCTAGGGCTTTCACTCTGACGTGTGCGTGTGTGCGTGTGATTCTGCATCTGTTTATCACACCTCCATGTGAACGCACCTTAATGTATGTAACTCAGATCAGGTCCATGACAAACTTGAATTGAACCCTTTTTATCTTTTCTTTTCCAGGCCTCAGCAAAATTGTATTGTGACAAAAAAAAGCTGGCATATGTTACGGAAAAGGAATGCTTGCAACACTGGAAATTGTGCCCTGAATATTTGATTTATAAACACAGTAAAATGACAAGCCATAAAGAAAGAAGCCTGTCTTAAGTATTTTGAAAGTCACTTAATCATTTAGATCATTCAGTCGTAAGCTAGCTATTTTTCACGGTGGAAACTATTCACTGTTTCTTTTTAAAACTTGGTTCAAATCCGAAACACTTTAAAGTTATGACAACTGTCACTTTTCAAATGTGTAGTTTTACCAGTAAACAACTGAAAAACTGAGTACCTCTGATCGTAAATGTTTCAAAGTCTGAATAGTTCGTGAAAGCTCGCTGCGAATAGGTCGCTGTGGGTATTATAAACTGATGGTAGTGCAGTACTTGATGCTGAACAGCATCGTTATTCAAAAGTCAAACAGGAGAGTTATCCAACAATGGTGCAGGGAAATATTGTTGACCAAAAGTCTTTTAGACAGATGTATGAAAAAAAAGGCTATGGTCCAAAAGCAAGCAATTGAGAGTGGCTCAGTATGCCAACTTGGTTCGCATGGACTGATGGGCTGAATGGCCTGCTGCCATGCTGTATGGCTCTATGATTCCTTCTCTGAACCATTTGCTCTGATCATTTTAACTCAGTTGCAGATTTCACACAATTGGACTAACCTGGGGATTATACTCTTATCTTCATCCCATATCTTGAATTCAATTGTTGAGTTGGGTTAAAGAGTCAATAAAAAAGGATTCTGCACATGAAACGTTAACTCTCTTTTTGTTCCCACAGATGCTGCCTGACTTGCCAACCATTGTTTGCATTTTCTGTTTATTATTTTAGACATTGCATTGTCACACTGGTTAGGAATATTGGTGAATTTGGTATGGAGGAGTGATTGGAAATTTGAGGACATCTTTGTTTATGGAATAACATGGAAGAAGCATTGTAATGCAGAAGGAAACTCTGATAGACTGGAAATGGCAAACACCTGCTGAATTTTGTAGCAATTGTATTGATATTGGTCTATTATTGCCACGTGTATCAAGCTACAGTGAAAAAACATTGTTTTCATGCTATCCAGACAAATCATTACCTTGCATGAGCACAATCAAACTGTACAAAACCATAAGATGTAGTACAAAAAGAGAAAGGCAATGGAGTACAGGATACGGTATTGTAACTACGGACAAAGTGCAGATAAAAAAAGTGCAAGGGCCGCAATGAGGTAGATTGGAAGATCACGGATAAATCCCTAGCATATATTTAACAATTCAAGAGTCAGATAACAGTGGGGAAGAAGTTGTTCTTGAATTTGGTGGTACATACTTTTTAAGCTTTTGATTCTCCTGCCTGATAGGAGAGAGGAGAAGAGGGTTTGTGTGATCCTTGGTCATGTTGACTGCTTTCCCGAGGCAGGGTAATGTGTAGATGGAGTCAATTGGGTTGGGAGGCTGGTTTGTGGGATGGAGTGGGCTACATCCACAACTCTCAGCACACCTTATTCTATTCTCCTTCCATTTATTGCCTGACGGCGGACAACATTGAAAAGCAACAGAGAATGAGAATGAAATGGAAAAGACTATTTGCCAGCATGTCTTTGAATTAGGCATTTGTACAGCAAATGATTCCAACATTAGTGATATCTGATCCCTCATCATCCCCTTAAAAACATTGATGCCCAATTATGTTTCTTTTATTTTTATGTTATAATATTTTTATTTTTAAATTATGTTTAGTTTAGTTTAGTTTAGAGATACAACATGGAAACAGGCCCTTCGACCATTGATCACCATTCACACTAGTTATTCCACTGCACTAAGGGGAAATTTACAGAGGCCAATCAACCTACAAGCCCGCATGTCTTTGGGACGTGGGAGAAAACTGGAGCACCTGGAGGAAACTCACACAGTCACGGGGAGAGCGTGCAAACTCCACACGAATGGACCCGAGGTCTGGATCAAACCCTGCTCTTCGGCCCTGTGAGGCAGCAGCTCTTCTGCTGTGCCATTGTGCTGCCCACTCAACGTCAAAGTAGATATTGCAGAGATGGTGGAACTGAGAGAATAGAATGGAGTTTTTGCAGAAGACAGTGCGAAATCAAGTCTATGTGGGAAGGAACTGTAGATGCTGGTTTACACCGAAGATATTCACACAATACTGGAGTAACCCAGCGGGCCAGGCAACATCTCTGGATAGAAGGAATGGATGACATTTCGGGTGAAGACCCTTCTCCAGTCTGAAGAAAGGTCTCAATCTCAAATGTCATCCATTCCTTCTCTCCTGTGAAATCACGTCCACTTGATTTAGCTGTGGGAGTCTGTGGGCTTATCTCCAATCTCAGCCCTGAACGCAAGGAAAGTCTGATACATGACAAATAGGACCCTCAGAAATTTATTGAGAGAAGTCTTGATTGAAATTCTGTATTAAATGTGTCTCATCATCAGAGCCCCTAGGTAACGCTGCAAAGATGTGCAGCCATGCACACGTCTGTTCACCTAATACACTGTCAGCGGCACAGTGGCGCAGCGGTAGAGTTGCTGCATTACGGCGCTCACAGCGCCAGAGACCCGGGTTCGATCCTGGCTACGGTTGCTCTCTGAATGGAGTTTGTACGTTATCCCCGTGACCTGCGTGGGTTTTCTCTGAGAACTTTGGTTTCCTCCTACACTTCAAAGGCGTACAGGTTCGTAGGCTAATTGGTTGGTATATATGTAAAAATTGTCCCTAGTGTACGTAGATATCGTTAATGTGCGGGGATTGCTGGTCGGTGTGGACTCGGTGGGCCGCAGGGCCTGTTTCAACAAAATCTCTAAACTAAATTAAACTAAACTAAACTAAACTAAACTGTCACTGGTCTGCTCCGCAGGCACTACCACTTCACAAAGTCACAAATATGAATGCGCAGTATGTTGGCAAATTGCCAGCTACTGCGTCCTACTTGCGTCTTTTTTATCCTATGTGATATTAAGACCTTTATTCTCTCATTGATCATTCTCCATTTTCTTCTACGAGGCTCCTTTTTTTCTATTACTTTTCCGCTTCCCTGATTCCTAACTATGTC